>NC_140958.1:55477305-55802305 GCF_014529385.1 Adiantum capillus-veneris
ATAGATCTATCTCAACACGGGGCCAATAGTAAAGGGGCCCAAATGGGAGATGGTCTATCAAGAGCAAGGCTAGCCAATGGAGCATAAGACCTTAGGGTTAGCTTCATTGAAGACCTCCAATAATTTGTGTAAAAGTCCTTTGACCTTAGGTAAGCTAGGGCTGAGAGCTTGAGGTGGGAACCCGGCCCAAGCTCGAGGTGCTTGACCTGCTTGAGGTGCTTGTCGTGCTTGAGGTGCTTGACTTACTCCATGCTTGACCTGCTTGAGGTGCTTGTCGTGCTTGGGGTGTTTGTCCTGCCTAAGGTGCTTGATTAAGGTGCTTGAGGTGCTTGACTTACTCCATGCTTGAGGTGCTTGACTTGCCGCTTGATTAAGGTGCTTGAGGTGCCTTGACATGCTTGCCTGAGATGCTTGTGGGAATACCCCCTAGTCCAAGTGCTTTGTCATGCTTGATGACTAAGGTGCTTGAGCTCCTAAAGTCAAAAGAATCCCTACAAGAGGGGGGGAGAGCCCTTTTCCTAGGGATTAGAGAGAGAACACACACTCACACTCACAAGGGAAGCCCCAGCTTGAAGAGGCAGCAAGGACACATGTCAGGTCCCTACCCATGTTACCTTCATGTGTTGCTTGAAGCCTATTGGATAGGCTTCAAAGGGGTTCAATGATAAATTACTTGAATTATCTAATTGTTTTTGAATTTATCAAGTCCTCTCTCTCTCAAAGGGGAAAGGGGGACACTTGTCCCAAGGCTACCCATGTTGCTTGTAATGGCTCCTGCTTGTGATTGGCTAGGCCTGGAGGGGTCCAATGAGCTTCAAGCATGAGCTACAAGGGGGGGTCGACCCAAGCAAGCTAGGGGGGTGCTTAGGGGGTATACTCACCCACACACACTCACAAGCACTCTCATGGTGTACTATGCAAAAGCAAGAGCTCCCTCTCCTTCTCCAAGCAAGTAGAGGTTGAGAGCCTACACCAACACTCTTGGCTATGGAGTGCAAATCCATCCAAGAGCCATGCTTCAATGCTTGAGCTTGCCATCTCCTTCTTCTTCATTACTATGCTATTATGTATGCTAGCAACAAGAGTATGATAAGTGAGGAACTAATTCTTTCTCCTATGAAATGTTTCTTCTTCCTCTTCCCTACCCTCATTCCCTGCTAGCTCTCTCCACCTTCGAAGATTTTTGAGGTCTTGGGATTGAAGCTTGGGATAGTTAATGCTTTCTACAAGTGCATGTTATGCTTATTGCAAGAAGGCTAATGGTTTATTGCAAGTAGATTAATTACTTAATGCAAGTAGATTAATTGTATTGCAAGGTAGATTAATTATTGCTTTAAGCACAAGTTGATGCATAAAAGTATACATCTTCATGCACTCAAATGATTTAGGGAACACAAAGATTAATGATGTTCACAAGTTCTTGATTGTTTCCAAGCTAAGATTAATTGTTGAAATTATGCAAAAGCTTGGTGTGTCAACCTTCCATCTTCATATTGCCAAGGTGGTCTCAAGGAACACAAAGATTGTATTGTACCAAGTCTCTCTTAATGAGAGAATTTATAATACAAATGCCT
Organism: Adiantum capillus-veneris; assembly: GCF_014529385.1. Classification (NCBI taxonomy): domain Eukaryota; kingdom Viridiplantae; phylum Streptophyta; class Polypodiopsida; order Polypodiales; family Pteridaceae; genus Adiantum; species Adiantum capillus-veneris. The sequence goes on from NC_140958.1 coordinate 55,478,880, forward strand.
TTTGGAGGGGGGACCGGCTCCACATAAATCCGGTCCTCAACTGTTGTCATATTCTCTACACTCTCTCTCTCTTGTAAAAGTATTGTTCATGCCTAGTTAATTAAGTGTTATGATAGAGTTGCTACTACCAATTAAGTTCGCCCTCTATGCTCTCAAAATTGCTCACTCTAATTCTCTTTATTTCGCTATTCTCTAAGTTCATAGGCCAATCCCATTACATGTAGGGAGAGCTCATGGCTGAATATATGGGGAAAAGAGGACCTAATGTGGTCAAAAGCTGAGCACTCAAGTAGTTTGTGGTACTCACTCTCTCGCACTTGACGAGGGCATAAGGTGCAAAGTCGATGAGACTCCTTGCCAGTGCCCCAACGTCCTGTCTCGCAACATAGAGAATGGGAGCTAAAGGCTCTCTTTGCTTGCTTCACTGCTTCAATGGCTTCCTCCTCTTCTCTGTTTTCAATATTTAGGTTCTTCAACAACTTATTTCCCATCTTGTTATACGATTGTTTACTCCCCTGAGTAATTACTGATTTTTGAGTTATTAGCTGTATTTTATCATCTTTTAGTTGTAACACATATTTGGTTGCTATCTTTTGTATATCTACTTCAAAAATAGGTACAACTAATGAATTAGTTCTAAGAAATTCTTCTTCTGCATCCTCTTCAATTTATTCTACCATAATCATTCCTTCTGCATGCAGTTGCTTGAAACCATGTGGTATCACCTTTTTTGCATCCATTTGCATTCTCACTTTCTTCTTTCCTCGTTTGATCACTATAGAGTTACTCCCCATAATTGCTTTACTCTTTGTGCTCTTAAGCAGGGCCTCCCCAACATCATTGGATAAGAGCAAGTAGATTCTTCCAACATGAGAACCACAAAGTTGGCCGCAAACTGCAATTCCCCAACTAAGATTTACAAATTCCACAGAAGTCCCAAAGGTTGAACCCTTCTTTGGTCTATCATCTTCACTTGAAAAGGTGCCGGATCCCATTTCAAGAGATTCAAACGTTTGCATGTCGACTAACTCTCTACCCGCCATCCAAGAAAACTCATGGAACAAACTCCTTTCTAATAGATACCCCCACTACTGGTACCTTGTAATCCACATCCATTGGTAGGACTTCACATGCTTCTCCATCAAAATTTTCTTCAGTTTCCATACCTATTGCGTGATTTGTACCTTCCACTTCATTACTTAATCTTTTCAATAATTGTTGGGAAAATGCAGGTACCAATCTCAACATTTCTTTACAGTAAATGCTATTGGAGCTGACAACAAAGCTTCATAAAATTCATCACCATTTCCCTGCTCTTTTAGTACAATCTTACTTTTATCTAATGTAATTTTCCCTTCGTCAACCAAAGATCTTGAAACAAACTCCCATTCTTCAGATAGCATATTCCCTCCTTGGGACTCTCGTACTTCCTTGAGTGCTTTTGTTCTCACTTCTTTTTGCTCCTTCCAATTCACATTACCCTGATCTTTTTCCCCCTGCATGATTGCCTTTCTTGGATTTGATTTTGATCTTGTTACAACCATGACATCAGTGCACCCACTGTTTTTAGGAATATCCTCAATTTGGATACATGTTGGATAATCACAATTGTAATGCTTACCCATTCCCTGAGTATACTGCCACTCTTGTACTTTTTGATCAGGTTTTTGATCCTCCTAATGAAATTGTACCCTTACTTGAATCCATTCTTCCTCAATCCATTCCTCCAATACCACTAAATTAGCCTCACTTGGAGGTCTTTGTTGTTGCTGGGGTGGAGGTTGTCGATTCAGTCCATGAGGCTTGTTATTATTGTTTTTATTGTTATTGTTGTACCTGATGATAGGAATGCCTCTATCATTTATGTGTCTACACCACAGTTCACAATGAGGACCTTGTCAATGTCTTACTGCTCCACAGTAATTACATTGTAGCTGCTCCATATTATTTTGACCTCTGTTCTGGTATCCCCAATTATGCTGGTTCTAAAACCTTCTTTGAGTTGCAGGTCCCTGATATCTCCTATTAACACCTTGAAGAGCTACCACATTTGCAGCTGCCTCCCTAATTTTATCAGTAATATACTCAGGTCTTCTTTCCCTAAAATCTAGATAATAATAATAATTTTCATAATCATGACGAAATCTTTGACAAACCTGAGAATATATATGGTCTTCCTGACATTCCAAACTAGCTCATTCCAATTGTCTGCAATTTTTCTTGAATAATTTTGTTGATTGCATCTGCAATTACTACTTCCTTTCCCTGCTTCTTTTCATTCTTTTTCTTACCCTTATCTTTATTCTGCTTTTTCTTTTCTTGCTTCTTCTTCTTTTCCTTCTTCTTTTCTGACCAATCGTCATCATCAGTATCAGTTTCCTCCTCAGTATCCTGATCTGAATCTTCATCTTCTGACTCTGAGTCTGAATCCTCAATCTTCTTCTTCTTCTTTTCTTTTAGTTCTACCTTACCTCCATATCTTCTTTCAGCTCTTGCAGCTGCTTCCGCCATATTGTAAAATCTTGTGCATTTTCTAACGGACGTCTCCCAACTACTGCACTTCTGAACTCCTTTTTTAGTCCCTTACAAAAGTAGTCTCCCAAATTTTCCATAAAAGGCTGTTGTGCTGCCTTCAATCTATTATTCAAATTTCTAAATTTATGTGCATAATCTTCAACCAACAAATCTTCCTGCTTCAATTTTCTCAATTTCTTCAAAATTTCTTCAGGTGTTTTATTCTCCCTAAACCTTAATATAAATCTCTGCTTCAAATCATTATAATCAGCAAAAGCCACCATGCCATACTTCAAGAACCAATTCATGCCTTACCTTGTAGTGTTGCTACAAAATGCTTTTTCTTCACTACATACGGATGTAACGCCTCATATCCACTTGTAGACCACCTTGTTTGAAATTGACCAATGTGGCTGTCAACATCTTGGGACTTTTTCCCGTTGAACTTTTTCCGCACACACTTTGGGATTTGGTGCAGCCATTCGAGGTATTAGAAATGTTCAGAGTACTCTTACTGGGACTAGATTGAAAGGTAAAGTATTGGTTCATGATGGTACAAATTGCAATTGTCTTCTTTCCCTTAAGATTTTTTGAGCTAGCAGTACACCCGGGGGATTCACTCTATATACAAAAGAGGATGCCACCTGCGAGTTGACAACTTTGATAAAACCCCTATATACGACTCATATGGGAGTATGACCCCCCTGATGCATGGTTTTTAGGACCCCTTTTGAAGATGCAATAAAGGCATAGTCAGTTGTTGGGGAGATGAGGATACTCTAGTCCAAGGGATCTCGAAAGAGAAGAAAAATCTACTTCACAAGCACCAAAGAGTAAAAAGTGCCATGGACAGAAGATACGTGGGAACGAGCTCTTATGCATGCCTTCAACCTATATCTTACAGAATAGCCCATTCTAGGTGTGAATTTCTAGTGAAATTTACACGAGGATGTTCGTGTGGACTCACAGCACAGCATACTCCGTTTTCACTTTTTTACCGACAGTAAATATTTTTTTACCACAGTAAATATTTTTTACCTACAGTAAATATTTTTCACCTACATGGTAAATACAAATCACTTTTTACCTACAGTAACTTTTTTTACCCATGGTAAATATTTTTTACTGCACCATAAGTATTTGGTAGGTAACAGTTCACTGTTACTAGAAGCAGTGATTGGGCATCAACAATGCAGTTACAGGAGGAGAAAAGGGGAAAATCTTATAGTAAAGGTGAGTCAACAGGGATAAAGACTTTTGATTTGAAAAGAGACATGCTGATTTTTTCAAAGAACACATGTCAAAAGAAGCCATGGTTGAGGATTTTTTGAGAATTTGATATTCAGGAGGACCCAGCTGCTACCTCCCCCCCGCAGGTCCCCCCCTGACATGTGCAGAACCTCCAGTTTCAACAGCCACCTTACCTGCTCTTAAATGCTGGTCAAGGCCTTATCCCCATGTGTCACAATCAAAAAAATCAGCATTTATCCTCCCCTCTCACATCACTCTAGAGAATATCTTGGTGGTGACATATCAGGTGACCTCAATCTGTTGACCACCCTAAGCAAAAAGTAACCCCAATCAGCGGATTTAAGCATGTTTATCCCTAATCCTAAACCCTCTCAGAAACCTATATAAGGAGGCCTTCTCTCACTCAAAACCAACACTTCACCCCCTTCACCAAGCAATGAAGCTATAACGACATTGCTCACAACGAGGAGCTATGGATGGAGCTCTACTCTCTCTCCCTCTAGTATGCTACATTACTAGCCCTAAAACCTAAATAAGGAGTCTTCTCTCATGCTCCATGGCCACCATCCTCGCCATCATTCTCTAAGGTATTGATGTGTTGCTAGTAGGATCATACCTACTTGCTGGGTTGATTGTTTTTGACAAGGGATTATGCCATCCTTGGCTTGCTTCTCCATATCCTTGTTATGTATGATCAGATGGAGTTGTATTGTTAAGCTGATGTCTTGTGTATATATATTCTACATAAGGTCCCTAAGCTTCTTTTCTATGTGTTTTGCCATATGTTTTGATGCCATCATAATGCCAGGAGTCTCACTTGCCTATGTGCACTATGTGTGAGGTCCCTAAACCTCTTAATTTAGGGTGGTGCTCCCTTTGTTTTGTTCTTTGCTTGTTTGCATGAGGCGTGGTTTGTGGAGTGTGTATGAGTACAGAGGCCACCCGATTGCACTACTCTTTTTCCCGCTATCATTTTGGTGCCCCCACGGAGGAGGGCTACACAGACCTTCAGTCCACAAGCAATGAAGATGTGCAATCTACAACATGGACGAATGGCGTGAGGAGTTTGCAAATTGGAGAACAGAAGAGGAGGAGGCTTTAGAGGCCTTAAAAGCTTTCATCGAGGTGTTGTTACCAGGTTGCAGTGTCATTGAAATTCAAGAAGTAAGTTCTTCTACATGCCTTGTTCGTGATGGTCGCCAACGAAGGAGAGTAAGGAGAAGAGCTTGATATACCTCTCCTCTCAACCTATGAGTGCTCTAGAAACCTCCAACGCACACGAGCTTGAAATATTCTACATCAACATACACGAAGGTACTGTGACACACATTAAGGGAAGACAAAGCATCACTAGACCTCTCTTTCCTGAGGAGCCGACTAAGAGGAGGAAGATCACCTCTACACCTAAGTGGCCCAAGGCCGCAGAGCGTGCTCAAGCGTAAGGTAACATTTGGCTTAATCTCATTAATAAGGGATTACATGACCACTACAAGCAAGAAAAAGGCTAGTGATCAACCAACTTCAACCTCCAACTTGCAACCACAACTCTCACCCCTAAATCCTCCTGAAGCAAAGAGGCGAAGGCTTGCCTACAAGATTGCCGCTCGTCTGCGAGTGCTCCCAGTGCACTTTGTGAATCCAGACACCACCAATCCCAAGCCAACCTCCTGTCCGCGTGAAGATCACTTTGGATATTGTCCAAAGTGCTTTGGAGACCGGGTGAAAAGCCTCCCTGCCCTACCTTTGCTGCTAATTTTCAAGAAGTTATCTCAATCTAAGGAAACTATCTTAGTTGATGATGTGCTGCACATTAATGGTGTCACTTTCATTCGTCATGCTAATTATGGTAATAGCATCCAATTGTTGCTTGCTAAAAGGCTCAGCATTGTACAAAGTGTTGCCATCACGCCTTACGTCTTCACAGATGCATCAGGAAGAGTCGAAGTGATCCGAGGTGCTGACCTTCTGTGGCTGATCAGGCTCATTGGTCCCAAGGTGGTACAACTAAGCTAGGCTCTTGTGTGTAAGTATGGATGCCAATAATGAGAATGATGATCCCCGCATGTTTCCTTTCCATTTTGTGCGTCATATCCGTGTGAATATTTGTATTGATAGAAAAATCTTTTATCAGCAAAGAATAGCCCTATTGTTTGGAGCCGAGAGACTTGGGGAAATCTTGCACTCTCCTCATCCTGTCATTCTACCCTTACTAGACTATTACCATTCCTTTGATGTGTCGATCTTCATCCTATTTTGAGCTAAGTTGTGCTAAAGCTCCAAATTGTAATTACCATACTCTATTTTAAAATAAATTGGAGCTGTTTGTGTAATTGTTTACTCTCTCACTTATGGCCTTCCCTAATTTTTATGGTAAGCTTGAGGAGGTTGCTCCAGACTTTTTGGATAATTTGGAAATGGCCTTTCTGGTATCGGGAAGGGATGACGAAGCTACTAAGTTAAGGGCCTTTCCTTTGGTCTTGAGGGAAGGTGCAAAATTATGGTATCAAACTTTGGCACCTGAAGAAAGAAGAGACTGGGAGTCCTTAAAGATGGCCTTCATCGAAGAATTTCGCCGCCATGAGCCTCCAGAGGAGATATGGAGACAGCTCTTAGAGCTACAACAAACATCACCCAATGGCTATAGAAGCTATGAAGGAAAGTTTTCCAACCTGTGGGAGAAATGGTGTGCATCACTAGGTGAAGGAGAAAGGGTGCTAGAATGCCTAAAGAAGGACTGTTTCCTGGCAGGGCTTTACCCCATCCTTCGAGAAAAGGTAAAAGGTAAATTCCCAGATACCTTTGATAAAGCTATGAATTATGCAAGGGAGAAGGATAGGAAGTTAAAATTCCAAGCTCAACTACAAGGGGGAATGGAGCCTCCACCGCTAGCTCAACCTACGGCAAGGGTAGTAGCAGGGACAGGAGCAACAGACCAAGAGTCCTCTCAACAAGAATTACTTCAACAAATCACCAATCAACTAGAGAGCCTGTCCATCAATCTGGTTCAAGGTGTAAGGGCTCCCCAGCCAGGAAATGAACGAAATAGACAAGAAGGACAAAGGCAAGCACGTGAGTACATTTGCTACAACTGTGGAGAGGTAGGTCACGGCATGTATTATTGCCCCCATCCACGACGCTATCAAGGAAATGGTAATCAAAGACGGCCTCCTCGCCAGCAAGTCACTCCTCCTCGAGCTAGGCCACTAAATGGACAAAATGCACACGTGGCTCCACCAATCCAAATATTGAGACCCCCTCCTCCACCACCACAAGCACCAACAGAGATCCCTCCACTACCATCGGGAGGGGAGGACAGGGCTGTCTCTGTCATAAGTCTTGACAATGGTAAGGATAAAGGGAAAGAAAAAATGGAGGAAGCTGTTGCCATGCCAATAAAGAGAGTTAGGAGACAAAGAACTAATGAAATGGAAGCTTCAGAGCCGGATAAACGGAATGAGGGTTCCTCCCAAGTGATAGGAGACAAGAAAAGGAAGAGTAGGTCAAGGAGGCACATAAGAGTAGAAGACTTTCCACTTGGGGTAGGATCCATACCTTACGACTTGGTGGCAGATGTGAGTAAGCAAGGACCAAAGATTTCATGGCAGCAACTCCTCCACCTTTCCCCAAAGATGCGTAGAACCTGGTCTAAGATGGTCAGCACCAGGAGGGCTAAGGCAAAGTCAGTTGGGTCTATTAGTGCAAGAGGCATGAAGGATATCGTGCCAATCATTGATGCAGAGATTAAGAGTCAGCGAGTCTCCAATGTGTACGTAGATGGTGGAGCCGAGATTTGTGTTATGACAGAGAAATTAATGCACAGGTTGGGTTTGGAAGTAAACAAGCAAACTTCCTTACAAGCTAAGATGGCAAATAATGTAAGGGTGGCTTGTGTGGGAAAGGTTAATGGAGTGAAGGTTTCAGCTTTTGGTGTTGCAATCTCAATTGATGCTTATGTGATCCCAACTAAGGGGGAGGGCTATCCGCTAATCCTTGGAAGACCTTGGCTTATGGCTATGAAATCTATGCAAGATTGGGAGACAGGTTCCCTTGAGTTGTGACCAAATCATAAGGTAGGTGGCAAGCAACAAAAAATTGTGTATGACATGAAGCAGGGTAGACAACAAGACCTAGAGATGGAGACTTCTATGGATGAATGGAGCACAAGCAGTTGCTCTTCATCTGAGGATGAGTCATCTGAGGAGGATGCTAGCTCTTTGGAAGTCATGGGTATAATACTGCGAAACCCAGAAGGAGAAGGTGGTCAAGACTCTCTAAACAAGGAAGAAGCCACAGGCTTAGAGGATGTAATGGAATTTGCCTATTCAATTTGAGAATAGTGGAATTTAATGAGAGTACTTTCAAGAAATGATTTTGTGAGCATAGCGGGTAGACATAATTGAAGATAGCAACATAATCATAGCAATTAGTTAACTTGGCATAGACAATACTTTTGCAAGAGAGAGAGTTTAGAGAACATGACAACAATTGAGGACCGGGTTTATGTGGAGCCGGTCCCCCCTCCAATAGGCATTTGTATTATGATTTCTCCCATAAAGAGAGACTTGTTACAATACAGTCTTTGTGTTCCTTGTGACCTAGGTGATGCCATGAAGATGGAAGGCTTCATGCACCACAAACATAACATAAACTTGAAGAAAGCTTTAACTATCCCAAGCCTCAGTCCCAAGACCTCAAACACCTTCGAAGGTGGAGAGAGCTAGCAGGGAATGAGGGTAGGGAAGAGGAAGAAGAAACATTTCGTAGGAGAAAGAATTAGTTCCTCACTTATCATACTCTTGTTGCTAGCATACATAATAGCATAGTAATGAAGAAGAAGGAGATGGCAAGCTTAAGCATTGAAGAATGGCTCTTGGTTGGATTTGCACTCCATAGCCAAGAGTGTTGGTGTAGGCTCTCAACCTCTACTTGCTTGGAGAGGGAGCTCTTGCACTTTGCATATCACACAATGAGAGTGCTTGTGAGTGTGTGTGGGTGAGTATACCCCCTAGGCACCCCCCTAGCTTGCTTGGGTCGACCCCCCCTTGTAGCTCATGCCTGAAGCTCATTGGACCCCTCCAGGCCTAGCCAATCACAAGCAGGAGCCATTACAAGCAACATGGGTAGCCTTGGGACAAGTGTCCCCCTTTCCCCTTTGAGAGAGAGGACTTGATAAATGCTAAAACAATTAGATAATTCATGTAATTTATCATTGGACCCCTTTGAAGCCTAGCCAATAGGCTTCAAGCAACACATGAAGGTAACATGGGTAGGGGCCTGACATGTGTCCTTGCTGCCTGTTCAAGATGGGCTTCCCTTGTGTGTGTGAGTGGGTGTTCTCTCTCTAGGCCCTAGGAAAAGGGCTCGCCCCCCCTCTTGTAGGAATGCTTTTGACTTTTAGGTGATCAAGCACCTTACTCACCAAGCATGACAAAGCACTTGAACTAGGGGGGTTCCCACAAGCATCTCAGGCAAGCTTCTCAAGGCACCTCAAGTACTTTAATCATGCAGCAAGTCAAGCACCTCAAGCATGGAGCCAGTCAAGCACCTCAAGCATCTTAATCAAGCACCTCAAGCATGAAAAAAACCTCAAGCATGACAAGCACCTCAAGCAGGACAAGCACCTCGAGCTTGGGCCGGGTTCCCACCTCAAGCTCAGCCCTAGCTTACTTAAGGTCAAAAGGACTTTTACACACATTTATTGGAGGTCTTCAATGAAGCTAACCCTAAGGTCTTATGCTCCATTGGTTAGCCTTGCTCTTTGATAGACCATCTCCCTTTTGGGCCCCTTTACATTGGCCCCGTGTTGAGATAGATCTAAAAGCACATACCTATATCTTAACACTTGTTCCCGTTTATTCTCCCACATTAAGTGATCAATTTAATATGAGAAAATCATTTGGGTTAGTTAGATATTAGATTTTATGACATTACCTCTCTCTTGAAATCATAGTCGTCCTCGACTATGAGGTAGAAGAGATAAAGTCTTAGTCATTAGTCAATCGTACTTAGCGGGTAAAGGATCCCTTTTTACCCTACGACATCTTTCCAAGATGGATGACTAATCCATTTGGTGCTTGGGAGACAGAGCTGCCGCAAGCATGTCTGCTCTTTAGTCCATTTCATTCTCCCAAAGTAGAGTGACAAATTCTACTTGGTGTTTGAGAGACGTCGTCATCACAAACATGATTCTAAGCATGCATACTAGTTAAATTTGTGCACAATTAAAAAGAGGACTAGTCATATAAGACTTACATTGCTTACTCTAATGTAGCATTGTAAGCATTGACAAGGTTCATACTATCCTTAAGTTGTACTCCTTGCATCCATTTAGCATCTTCAAAAGGATAATTTTTGAACTTAATAAGATACCGTCGGATAATCTTACCATGTCGTAGTACCTTGTCTTCATGCCGAAGGATAGCTTCGGGTTGTAGCACCTCTTCTTGGTCTTCAACTTCGGGAGGGTCTTCAATAATTGGTTCAATTGGTGGCTCTCCTTTGTAGGGCTTAAGTAAGCTTACATGAAAGGCATTGTGTATAAGCCAATGGTTGGGCAACTTGAGTTGATAAGCCGTCTCATTGATAGGCTTCAAGATTTGGAAAGGACCATAGTATCTTTTTGCTAGTTTAGCATAATACTTTTGATGGCCCGTAGGATTTTTGCCCGTCGTTTGCCTTAATCGAGCCTTAGGAAACTTGAGTAAGACCCAATCATTTTCTTTGAACATTAAGGCTCTTCTGTGCTTATCAACAGCAGCTTTTTGCCTTTGTTGAGAGATGGCTATAGCCTCCCTAATCTTTTGAAAAGATTCTTGTAGGTCACGGCTATACTCATCGGCGGCGAAGATCTTCCCATGTACTTTCAGTAGCAAGGGACTTTTAGGTCTTCCTTCTATGATCTCAAAAGGTGCTTTGCCCGTAGAAGTATGTACAGTATTATTGTAGGCATACTCTACTAGCGGTAAATACTTTTCCCATTGTGAGCGTTGATCTACTTTGGTAACATAAGTCTTGAGTAGATCGAGTATCGTAAGATTGGCTATCTCACTTTGGCCATCCGTTTGTGGGTGATAGGCCGAAGAGAAATTCAATCTTGTTCCTAGATTTTCAAAGAGACCTTTCCAGAAATTACTGGTCATTCTAGGATCTCTATCTGACACGATGGATGTGGGTAATCCATGGTGTTTGAAAATCTGAGATATGAAGAGAGTTGCCATTTGATGTGCCTTAATAGTCTTTTTGACAGGAATAAAATGTGCTTGCTTGCTAAACCTGTCGACTATTGTCCATATTCCTGTATTCCCATGGATAGACTTGGGTAATCCAAAGATGAAATCCATGGATATACTCTCCCATGGTGAATTTGGAATAGGCAATGGATGGAGTAATCCAGGTTGCTTCCCTCTATCATACTTGGTCTTTTGGCATACTACACATTTTGAAACATACTCTTGTATGTCCACTTTCATGGTAGGCCAATAGAAATACGTCTCTACTCCTCGGAGAGTAGGTTGAATACCTCTATGCCCTGCATATGGAGGAGCATGGGATTCATACATAACCTTCTCACGAAGGGAATGGGTAACACATAGCCTATTGCCGTGGAGAAGATAACCATCCTGCAAGGTGAATGGTTCCTCTTTCTTCCCCAAAGCAAGGGCTGACATTATGTCTCTAAAGTCAGGGTCAGTAGCATACTCATCTATCATAGAGGATAGATCATTGTGAGTAGCTATAGACACCGCATTAACTTTTGGTCGTCGTGAAAGTGCATCGGCAACTTGATTGTGCTTACCAGCTATGTGAGCAATATGGAAATTAAATTGCGAAAGAAAATTTGCCCGCCTCATTTGTTTGTCGGAAAGCTTGGTTTGCGTCATGAAATACTTGAGACTTTGGTGGTCGGTTCGTAGGATAAATGGAGTCCCCAATAGGTAGTGCTTCCATGTGTCTAGGGCATGTAGAACAGCTAAAAGCTCTTTCTCATAAATGCCCAAGACTCGTTCATCACCATTGAGCCTTCGGCTCTCATATGCTATGGCATGCCCTTCTTGAAGCAAAACCGCTCCAAGGCAATCACCACAAGCATCACATTGGACCTCAAATGGTTTTGAGAGATCCGGAAGCACGAGGACTGGTTGGGAAGTAAGCTTCTCTTTGAGTTTTTCAAAAGCATTTTGCTCCTTAGCAGTCCATACAAACTTAACGTTCTTCTTGGTTAAGTCGTGTAGTGGTCCTGCTACTTGAGAGAATTTTGCTATGAAGCGTCTATAGTATGCACACATACCAATAAAGCTTCTTAGCTCATGTAGATTCCTTGGGTTAGGCCATGATTTTATTACCTCTAACTTTGATGGATCCATACGAATACCATCGTGAGAGATAATATGGCCTAGATATTGAATCTCTTGAAGGAAGAATTCACTTTTCTTTTGGTTGAGAAAAAGTTTGTTCTCCCTCAAGGCTTGAAAAATCACTTGGAGATGTTGCTTATGTTCCTCCAAAGACTTGGAGTAGATGATGATATCATCGAAGAACACTCCAGTGAATTTTCGATATGGTCTAAAAATTTTCTCCATCAAACGATTGAACGTAGCTGGTGCATTAGTCAAGCCAAAAGGCATGACTAGATATTCATAAAGACCAAATGTTGTGCGAAACACGGTCTTTAAGATATCCTCATCCACTATCCTTATTTGATGATAGCCACTCTTAAGGTCAATCCTACTGAAGTAGGTAGAGCCTTGTAGCTTATCAAACAGATCTTCTACCCGAGGTACGGGAAATCTGTTTTTGATAGTGATATGGTTTAGTGCTCGATAGTCCACACACATACGGTATGTACCATCTTTCTTTTGCACTAAAAGGACTGGAGAACAAAAGGGAGAGGAACTAGGCCTCACCATCCCTTTGTCTACCAGCTCTTGTACTTGCCTCATGATCTCCTCTTGTTGAGCTTGTGAGACTCGATAAGGAGGTTTGTTAGGCGGTGAGCTTCCTGGAAGGAGCTCAATACGATGGTCATCATCCCCTCGTTTTGGAGGTAGGTCCATAGGGATATCATCGATGAATACATCTTGGAATACTTTTAGAAAAGTAGACAAGTCTAACTCTTCTTGATTCCTATCATTTTCATTTGATGAAACATTATTAGCTTTTAGAGACTCTTTGACATAAATCATGTACGCAGAAACTGAGCTCTTCATTGATTTATCAAAAGAAAGAGGATTTACAAGTGGAATAGTGCGACCACGCTCATTAGCATCTATATACATGTTCTTTCCCCTGTAGGTGAAGTAAATTCTCCTTTCAGGGAACTTCATGTTGGAAGCCATGCGATCAAACCATGGTGCCCCTAGGATAACATCCTGATGTTGGAGGGGAGAGATGAAGAAGTCTTCTTTGTCGACATAGCTTTGGACATGAAGCCTCAACTTCCCAATCAAGGGAGTAACGGAGGCTTGTTGTCCCTTGAAAGCTGCATCAGCTGTTACTATATCTCCCATCTCAAAAGCTTGAATGCCCAACTTGGTGGCCAACTCTATTGATATGAAGTTGAGAGTAGAGCCAGGGTCAAACAAGATGAAGGCATCATGCTCTCTTACCTTTCCCCAAGCATAGGAGAGTGATGATCCTTTGCAATGAGCATCCTCTTTTGGAGCTTTGATGGTGGAAGCCCTAGGAGTCTCATTGCGAGTATTCTTCTTGGGGCAAGAACGATAGCCATGTCCTTGCTCCCCACACTTGAAACACTTATGGTCCTTGTGAAAAGCTTCAAGCTCTTCAAGAGAGAGTTTGTTTTTACCTTTGTAAACTCCTTCTCCTTGGACCGATTGTTGTTGTTGTTGTTGGAAGTGCCTTGGGAATTATTTTGAGCATTGGATTTCCCCTTTGCATCATTTTTATCTTTGTTTTCCATGGGCTTGACATTACGTCTAGCCCCTTGATGGAAATTGATGCGTGAAGCAACCATGGTGTGGTGGATTACTTCGGTAATAGTACCGGGCCGTTGAGAGTTGATATATTCGGCCATCTCTTCAGGTAATCCCGCACAGAATTGTTGTCTTTGCTCGGCAAAGTCTATCTTTTGAAAGACAGTAGCTTTGAGATGTAAATCCCAAAACTTATCTACATACTTGTTGATAGACTCATGAGAGAGGAGCTTCAAGCCGCGCCATTCGGTAAGAACTTTATCTTTAGTATCGCTTGGAAGAAATTGCTTCATGATGGAAACTCGTAGAGTTTTCCATGTCTTTGGGGCTTCTCCATTGCCACGAAGGCTAGCCCACCATTGACAAGCTGATTTTTGGAAGTGCATAGCTACATGGCGTAGCTTGGAGGACTCTGTGAAGCCCTCGTCCCCAAAGGCCGCATCAAATTGCTGGATGAAGGCCAACACTTTGTCGGTAGCACCAAAGGTGCCATCGTAGGTGAGAAAAGAGATACTCTTTCCTCCCTCCTTGAACTTCTTTAGTTTTTGTGACCTTCGCCATGCAGGAAATGATTTGCGATGCCCTCCCCTCTTGTATTCTCTAGGAGAATAGCCATAACTTTCATCGGAAGAGAAGGAAGGTGAAGAAGAAGGAGAAGAGGGTGACCTCTTCCTAGCCCTTTTCTTCCTTTGTTTCCTCTCTTGCCTTTGAGAGTGATGAGGAGAAGGACTATGGGTTGCTCTTTTCCTCTTGGGAGGAGTAGGCGATCGTCTAGACCGCCTTCTTCGTGGAGCCACATCTTCAGAAGAACTTAGACTTTCATTGCTTTCTTTCTCTTTGGATTCCTTCTCTCGAATGGGAGAGAGTCTTCTTTTGGGGGTCTCTTCAAGAGGCCTCCTAAGCTCTCTCTCCTCTTGGAGAGGAAGGGAAATTCCATAGGCACGAAGTTGTTGAGTAACTTCGGCTTGCAAGGTAGGGTTGCCCATAGCTTGTTGCAACCTAGTCACAAGATAATTCACAAACATGGGAGCATCATCATTAGCACCTTCATGTGCAAAATCAAAGCTATCAATGTTCATTCTACTCTCTTGATTATTGTCAGCCATGTTAACAAAATTTTATGTATGTACTTAGTGTATGCTTTGGCAATTCAAACCTTAGTTGCCACTCCTCTTAGCCTTTGAAAATCGGCTCTTAAGTATCTACACCCACGGCTCAAAGTGGTTAATTATAGAGAGTAGAGGAGTAGGTCTAACATAGCAGAGTTGCCAAGGGCTAGCTCCTTTCGGACTTCTTATGGCTCAATAATGGTAAAGCCGTAGGCAAGTCTAAAAAGACTCCATTATTAAGTCCAAAGCTCCCGAGGTGTGCACCATCCCCCACATAGTGGGCTTAACAAAACCGGTATTAGATCCCAGTTCCACTTACTCTATTATAATTAACAACATCAACCATTTATAGGCTACTTAAGGACCTCTCTTCTTAAGCAAGAAAAGAGAAACCAAATGCTCTGATACCAATGTAATGGAATTTGCCTATTCAATTTGAGAATAGCGAAATTTAACGAGAGTACTTTCAAGAAATGATTTTGTGAGCATAGCGGGTAGACATAATTGAAGATAGCAACATAATCATAGCAATTAGTTAACTTGGCATAGACAATACTTTTGCAAGAGAGAGAGTTTAGAGAACATGACAACAATTGAGGACCGGATTTATGTGGAGCCGGTCCCCCCTCCAATAGGCATTTGTATTATGATTTCTCCCATAAAGAGAGACTTGTTACAATACAGTCTTTGTGTTCCTTGTGACCTAGGTGATGCCATGAAGATGGAAGGATTCATGCACCACAAACATAACATAAACTTGAAGAAAGCTTTAACTATCCCAAGCCTCAGTCCCAAGACCTCAAACACCTTCGAAGGTGGAGAGAGCTAGCAGGGAATGAGGGTAGGGAAGAGGAAGAAGAAACATTTCGTAGGAGAAAGAATTAGTTCCTCACTTATCATACTCTTGTTGCTAGCATACATAATAGCATAGTAATGAAGAAGAAGGAGATGGCAAGCTTAAGCATTGAAGCATGGCTCTTGGTTGGATTTGCACTCCATAGCCAAGAGTGTTGGTGTAGGCTCTCAACCTCTACTTGCTTGGAGAGGGAGCTCTTGCACTTTGCATATCACACAATGAGAGTGCTTGTGAGTGTGTGTGGGTGAGTATACCCCCTAGGCACCCCCTAGATTGCTTGGGTCGACCCCCCCTTGTAGCTCATGCCTGAAGCTCATTGGACCCCTCCAGGCCTAGCCAATCACAAGCAGGAGCCATTACAAGCAACATGGGTAGCCTTGGGACAAGTGTCCCCCTTTCCCCTTTGAGAGAGAGGACTTGATAAATGCTAAAACAATTAGATAATTCATGTAATTTATCATTGGACCCCTTTGAAGCCTAGCCAATAGGCTTCAAGCAACACATGAAGGTAACATGGGTAGGGGCCTGACATGTGTCCTTGCTGCCTCTTCAAGATGGGCTTCCCTTGTGTGTGTGAGTGGGTGTTCTCTCTCTAGGCCCTAGGAAAAGGGCTCGCCCCCCCTCTTGTAGGAATGCTTTTGACTTTTAGGTGATCAAGCACCTTACTCACCAAGCATGACAAAGAACTTGAACTAGGGGGGTTCCCACAAGCATCTCAGGCAAGCTTCTCAAGGCACCTCAAGTACTTTAATCATGCAGCAAGTCAAGCACCTCAAGCATGGAGCCAGTCAAGCACCTCAAGCATCTTAATCAAGCACCTCAAGCATGAAAAAAACCTCAAGCATGACAAGCACCTCAAGCAGGACAAGCACCTCGAGCTTGGGCCGGGTTCCCACCTCAAGCTCAGCCCTAGCTTACTTAAGGTCAAAAGGACTTTTACACACATTTATTGGAGGTCTTCAATGAAGCTAACCCTAAGGTCTTATGCTCCATTGGTTATCCTTGCTCTTTGATAGACCATCTCCCTTTTGGGCCCCTTTACATTGGCCCCGTGTTGAGATAGATCTAAAAGCACATACCTATATCTTAACACTTGTTCCCGTTTATTCTCCCACATTAAGTGATCAATTTAATATGAGAAAATCATTTGGGTTAGTTAGATATTAGATTTTATGACATTACCTCTCTCTTGAAATCATAGTCGTCCTCGACTATGAGGTAGAAGAGATAAAGTCTTAGTCATTAGTCAATCGTACTTAGCGGGTAAAGGATCCCTTTTTACCCTACGACATCTTTCCAAGATGGATGACTAATCCATTTGGTGCTTGGGAGACAGAGCTGCCGCAAGCATGTCTGCTCTTTAGTCCATTTCATTCTCCCAAAGTAGAGTGACAAATTCTACTTGGTGTTTGAGAGACGTCGTCATCACAAACATGATTCTAAGCATGCATACTAGTTAAATTTGTGCACAATTAAAAAGAGGACTAGTCATATAAGACTTACATTGCTTACTCTAATGTAGCATTGTAAGCATTGACAAGGTTCATACTATCCTTAAGTTGTACTCCTTGCATCCATTTAGCATCTTCAAAAGGATAATTTTTGAACTTAATAAGATACCGTCGGATAATCTTACCATGTCGTAGTACCTTGTCTTCATGCCGAAGGATAGCTTCGGGTTGTAGCACCTCTTCTTGGTCTTCAACTTCGGGAGGGTCTTCAATAATTGGTTCAATTGGTGGCTCTCCTTTGTAGGGCTTAAGTAAGCTTACATGAAAGGCATTGTGTATAAGCCAATGGTTGGGCAACTTGAGTTGATAAGCCGTCTCATTGATAGGCTTCAAGATTTGGAAAGGACCATAGTATCTTTTTGCTAGTTTAGCATAATACTTTTGATGGCCCGTAGGATTTTTGCCCGTCGTTTGCCTTAATCGAGCCTTAGGAAACTTGAGTAAGACCCAATCATTTTCTTTGAACATTAAGGCTCTTCTGTGCTTATCAACAGCAGCTTTTTGCCTTTGTTGCGATATGGCTATAGCCTCCCTAATCTTTTGAAAAGATTCTTGTAGGTCACGGCTATACTCATCGGCGGCGAAGATCTTCCCATGTACTTTCAGTAGCAAGGGACTTTTAGGTCTTCCTTCTATGATCTCAAAAGGTGCTTTGCCCGTAGAAGTATGTACAGTATTATTGTAGGCATACTCTACTAGCGGTAAATACTTTTCCCATTGTGAGCGTTGATCTACTTCGGTAACATAAGTCTTGAGTAGATCGAGTATCGTAAGATTGGCTATCTCACTTTGGCCATCCGTTTGTGGGTGATAGGCCGAAGAGAAATTCAATCTTGTTCCTAGATTTTCAAAGAGACCTTTCCAGAAATTACTGGTCATTCTAGGATCTCTATCTGACACGATGGATGTGGGTAATCCATGGTGTTTGAAAATCTGAGATATGAAGAGAGTTGCCATTTGATGTGCCTTAATAGTCTTTTTGACAGGAATAAAATGTGCTTGCTTGCTAAACCTGTCGACTATTGTCCATATTCCTGTATTCCCATGGATAGACTTGGGTAATCCAAAGATGAAATCCATGGATATACTCTCCCATGGTGAATTTGGAATAGGCAATGGATGGAGTAATCCAGGTTGCTTCCCTCTATCATACTTGGTCTTTTGGCATACTACACATTTTGAAACATACTCTTGTATGTCCACTTTCATGGTAGGCCAATAGAAATACGTCTCTACTCCTCGGAGAGTAGGTTGAATACCTCTATGCCCTGCATATGGAGGAGCATGGGATTCATACATAACCTTCTCACGAAGGGAATGGGTAACACATAGCCTATTGCCGTGGAGAAGATAACCATCCTGCAAGGTGAATGGTTCCTCTTTCTTCCCCAAAGCAAGGGCTGACATTATGTCTCTAAAGTCAGGGTCAGTAGCATACTCATCTATCATAGAGGATAGATCATTGTGAGTAGCTATAGACACCGCATTAACTTTTGGTCGTCGTGAAAGTGCATCGGCAACTTGATTGTGCTTACCAGCTATGTGAGCAATATGGAAATTAAATTGCGAAAGAAAATTTGCCCGCCTCATTTGTTTGTCGGAAAGCTTGGTTTGCGTCATGAAATACTTGAGACTTTGGTGGTCGGTTCGTAGGATAAATGGAGTCCCCAATAGGTAGTGCTTCCATGTGTCTAGGGCATGTAGAACAGCTAAAAGCTCTTTCTCATAAATGCCCAAGACTCGTTCATCACCATTGAGCCTTCGGCTCTCATATGCTATGGCATGCCCTTCTTGAAGCAAAACCGCTCCAAGGCAATCACCACAAGCATCACATTGGACCTCAAATGGCTTTGAGAGATCCGGAAGCACGAGGACTGGTTGGGAAGTAAGCTTCTCTTTGAGTTTTTCAAAAGCATTTTGCTCCTTAGCAGTCCATACAAACTTAACGTTCTTCTTGGTTAAGTCGTGTAGTGGTCCTGCTACTTGAGAGAATTTTTCTATGAAGCGTCTATAGTATGCACACATACCAATAAAGCTTCTTAGCTCATGTAGATTCCTTGGGTTAGGCCATGATTTTATTACCTCTAACTTTGATGGATCCATACGAATACCATCGTGAGAGATAATATGGCCTAGATATTGAATCTCTTGAAGGAAGAATTCACTTTTCTTTTGGTTGAGAAAAAGTTTGTTCTCCCTCAAGGCTTGAAAAATCACTTGGAGATGTTGCTTATGTTCCTCCAAAGACTTGGAGTAGATGATGATATCATCGAAGAACACTCCAGTGAATTTTCGATATGGTCTAAAAATTTTCTCCATCAAACGATTGAACGTAGCTGGTGCATTAGTCAAGCCAAAAGGCATGACTAGATATTCATAAAGACCAAATGTTGTGCGAAACACGGTCTTTAAGATATCCTCATCCACTATCCTTATTTGATGATAGCCACTCTTAAGGTCAATCCTACTGAAGTAGGTAGAGCCTTGTAGCTTATCAAACAGATCTTCTACCCGAGGTACGGGAAATCTGTTTTTGATAGTGATATGGTTTAGTGCTCGATAGTCCACACACATACGGTATGTACCATCTTTCTTTTGCACTAAAAGGACTGGAGAACAAAAGGGAGAGGAACTAGGCCTCACCATCCCTTTGTCTACCAGCTCTTGTACTTGCCTCATGATCTCCTCTTGTTGAGCTTGTGAGACTCGATAAGGAGGTTTGTTAGGCGGTGAGCTTCCTGGAAGGAGCTCAATACGATGGTCATCATCCCCTCGTTTTGGAGGTAGGTCCATAGGGATATCATCGATGAATACATCTTGGAATACTTTTAGAAAAGTAGACAAGTCTAACTCTTCTTGATTCCTATCATTTTCATTTGATGAAACATTATTAGCTTTTAGAGACTCTTTGACATAAATCATGTACGCAGAAACTGAGCTCTTCATTGATTTATCAAAAGAAAGAGGATTTACAAGTGGAATAGTGCGACCACGCTCATTAGCATCTATATACATGTTCTTTCCCCTGTAGGTGAAGTAAATTCTCCTTTCAGGGAACTTCATGTTGGCAGCCATGCGATCAAACCATGGTGCCCCTAGGATAACGTCCTGATGTTGGAGGGGAGAGATGAAGAAGTCTTCTTTGTCGACATAGCTTTGGACATGAAGCCTCAACTTCCCAATCAAGGGAGTAATGGAGGCTTGTTGTCCCTTGAAAGCTGCATCAGCTGTTACTATATCTCCCATCTCAAAAGCTTGAATGCCCAACTTGGTGGCCAACTCTATTGATATGAAGTTGAGAGTAGAGCCAGGGTCAAACAAGATGAAGGCATCATGCTCTCTTACCTTTCCCCAAGCATAGGAGAGTGATGATCCTTTGCAATGAGCATCCTCTTTTGGAGCTTTGATGGTGGAAGCCCTAGGAGTCTCATTGCGAGTATTCTTCTTGGGGCAAGAACGATAGCCATGTCCTTGCTCCCCACACTTGAAACACTTATGGTCCTTGCGAAAAGCTTCAAGCTCTTCAAGAGAGAGTTTGTTTTTACCTTTGTAAACTCCCTTCTCCTTGGACCGATTGTTGTTGTTGTTGTTGGAAGTGCCTTGGGAATTATTTTGAGCATTGGATTTCCCCTTTGCATCATTTTTATCTTTGTTTTCCATGGGCTTGACATTACGTCTAGCCCCTTGATGGAAATTGATGCGTGAAGCAACCATGGTGTGGTGGATTACTTCGGTAATAGTACCGGGCCGTTGAGAGTTGATATATTCGGCCATCTCTTCAGGTAATCCCGCACAGAATTGTTGTCTTTGCTCGGCAAAGTCTATCTTTTGAAAGACAGTAGCTTTGAGATGTAAATCCCAAAACTTATCTACATACTTGTTGATAGACTCATGAGAGAGCAGCTTCAAGCCGCGCCATTCGGTAAGAACTTTATCTTTAGTATCGCTTGGAAGAAATTGCTTCATGATGGAAACTCGTAGAGTTTTCCATGTCTTTGGGCTTCTCCATTGCCACGAAGGCTAGCCCACCATTGACAAGCTGATTTTTGGAAGTGCATAGCTACATGGCGTAGCTTGGAGGACTCTGTGAAGCCCTCGTCCCCAAAGGCCGCATCAAATTGCTGGATGAAGGCCAACACTTTGTCGGTAGCACCAAAGGTGCCATCGTAGGTGAGAAAAGAGATACTCTTTCCTCCCTCCTTGAACTTCTTTAGTTTTTGTGACCTTCGCCATGCAGGAAATGATTTGCGATGCCCTCCCCTCTTGTATTCTCTAGGAGAATAGCCATAACTTTCATCGGAAGAGAAGGAAGGTGAAGAAGAAGGAGAAGAGGGTGACCTCTTCCTAGCCCTTTTCTTCCTTTGTTTCCTCTCTTGCCTTTGAGAGTGATGAGGAGAAGGACTATGGGTTGCTCTTTTCCTCTTGGGAGGAGTAGGCGATCGTCTAGACCGCCTTCTTCGTGGAGCCACATCTTCAGAAGAACTTAGACTTTCATTGCATTCTTTCTCTTTGGATTCCTCCTCTCGAATGGGAGAGAGTCTTCTTTTGGGGGTCTCTTCAAGAGGCCTCCTAAGCTCTCTCTCCTCTTGGAGAGGAAGGGAAATTCCATAGGCACGAAGTTGTTGAGTAACTTCGGCTTGCAAGGTAGGGTTGCCCATAGCTTGTTGCAACCTAGTCACAAGATAATTCACAAACATGGGAGCATCATCATTAGCACCTTCATGTGCAAAATCAAAGCTATCAATGTTCATTCTACTCTCTTGATTATTGTCAGCCATGTTAACAAAATTTTATGTATGTACTTAGTGTATGCTTTGGCAATTCAAAACCTTAGTTGCCACTCCTCTTAGCCTTTGAAAATCGGCTCTTAAGTATCTACACCCACGGCTCAAAGTGGTTAATTATAGAGAGTAGAGGAGTAGGTCTAACATAGCAGAGTTGCCAAGGGCTAGCTCCTTTTGGACTTCTTATGGCTCAATAATGGTAAAGCCGTAGGCAAGTCTAAAAAGACTCCATTATTAAGTCCAAAGCTCCCGAGGTGTGCACCATCCCCCACATAGTGGGCTTAACAAAACCGGTATTAGATCCCAGTTCCACTTACTCTATTATAATTAACAACATCAACCATTTATAGGCTACTTAAGGACCTCTCTTCTTAAGCAAGAAAAGAGAAACCAAATGCTCTGATACCAATGTAATGGAATTTGCCTATTCAATTTGAGAATAGCGGAATTTAACGAGAGTACTTTCAAGAAATGATTTTGTGAGCATAGCGGGTAGACATAATTGAAGATAGCAACATAATCATAGCAATTAGTTAACTTGGCATAGACAATACTTTTGCAAGAGAGAGAGTTTAGAGAACATGACAACAATTGAGGACCGGATTTATGTGGAGCCGGTCCCCCCTCCAATAGGCATTTGTATTATGATTTCTCCCATAAAGAGAGACTTGTTACAATACAGTCTTTGTGTTCCTTGTGACCTAAGTGATGCCATGAAGATGGAAGGCTTCATGCACCACAAACATAACATAAACTTGAAGAAAGCTTTAACTATCCCAAGCCTCAGTCCCAAGACCTCAAACACCTTCGAAGGTGGAGAGAGCTAGCAGGGAATGAGGGTAGGGAAGAGGAAGAAGAAACATTTCGTAGGAGAAAGAATTAGTTCCTCACTTATCATACTCTTGTTGCTAGCATACATAATAGCATAGTAATGAAGAAGAAGGAGATGGCAAGCTTAAGCATTGAAGCATGGCTCTTGGTTGGATTTGCACTCCATAGCCAAGAGTGTTGGTGTAGGCTCTCAACCTCTACTTGCTTGGAGAGGGAGCTCTTGCACTTTGCATATCACACAATGAGAGTGCTTGTGAGTGTGTGTGGGTGAGTATACCCCCTAGGCACCCCCCTAGATTGCTTGGGTCGACCCCCCCTTGTAGCTCATGCCTGAAGCTCATTGGACCCCTCCAGGCCTAGCCAATCACAAGCAGGAGCCATTACAAGCAACATGGGTAGCCTTGGGACAAGTGTCCCCCTTTCCCCTTTGAGAGAGAGGACTTGATAAATGCTAAAACAATTAGATAATTCATGTAATTTATCATTGGACCCCTTTGAAGCCTAGCCAATAGGCTTCAAGCAACACATGAAGGTAACATGGGTAGGGGCCTGACATGTGTCCTTGCTGCCTCTTCAAGATGGGCTTCCCTTGTGTGTGTGAGTGGGTGTTCTCTCTCTAGGCCCTAGGAAAAGGGCTCGCCCCCCCTCTTGTAGGAATGCTTTTGACTTTTAGGTGATCAAGCACCTTACTCACCAAGCATGACAAAGAACTTGAACTAGGGGGGTTCCCACAAGCATCTCAGGCAAGCTTCTCAAGGCACCTCAAGTACTTTAATCATGCAGCAAGTCAAGCACCTCAAGCATGGAGCCAGTCAAGCACCTCAAGCATCTTAATCAAGCACCTCAAGCATGAAAAAAAACCTCAAGCATGACAAGCACCTCAAGCAGGACAAGCACCTCGAGCTTGGGCCGGGTTCCCACCTCAAGCTCAGCCCTAGCTTACTTAAGGTCAAAAGGACTTTTACACACATTTATTGGAGGTCTTCAATGAAGCTAACCCTAAGGTCTTATGCTCCATTGGTTAGCCTTGCTCTTTGATAGACCATCTCCCTTTTGGGCCCCTTTACATTGGCCCCGTGTTGAGATAGATCTAAAAGCACATACCTATATCTTAACACTTGTTCCCGTTTATTCTCCCACATTAAGTGATCAATTTAATATGAGAAAATCATTTGGGTTAGTTAGATATTAGATTTTATGACATTACCTCTCTCTTGAAATCATAGTCGTCCTCGACTATGAGGTAGAAGAGATAAAGTCTTAGTCATTAGTCAATCGTACTTAGCGGGTAAAGGATCCCTTTTTACCCTACGACATCTTTCCAAGATGGATGACTAATCCATTTGGTGCTTGGGAGACAGAGCTGCCGCAAGCATGTCTGCTCTTTAGTCCATTTCATTCTCCCAAAGTAGAGTGACAAATTCTACTTGGTGTTTGAGAGACGTCGTCATCACAAACATGATTCTAAGCATGCATACTAGTTAAATTTGTGCACAATTAAAAAGAGGACTAGTCATATAAGACTTACATTGCTTACTCTAATGTAGCATTGTAAGCATTGACAAGGTTCATACTATCCTTAAGTTGTACTCCTTGCATCCATTTAGCATCTTCAAAAGGATAATTTTTGAACTTAATAAGATACCGTCGGATAATCTTACCATGTCGTAGTACCTTGTCTTCATGCCGAAGGATAGCTTTGGGTTGTAGCACCTCTTCTTGGTCTTCAACTTCGGGAGGGTCTTCAATAATTGGTTCAATTGGTGGCTCTCCTTTGTAGGGCTTAAGTAAGCTTACATGAAAGGCATTGTGTATAAGCCAATGGTTGGGCAACTTGAGTTGATAAGCCGTCTCATTGATAGGCTTCAAGATTTGGAAAGGACCATAGTATCTTTTTGCTAGTTTAGCATAATACTTTTGATGGCCCGTAGGATTTTTGCCCGTCGTTTGCCTTAATCGAGCCTTAGGAAACTTGAGTAAGACCCAATCATTTTCTTTGAACATTAAGGCTCTTCTGTGCTTATCAACAACAGCTTTTTGCCTTTGTTGAGAGATGGCTATAGCCTCCCTAATCTTTTGAAAAGATTCTTGTAGGTCACGGCTATACTCATCGGCGGCGAAGATCTTCCCATGTACTTTCAGTAGCAAGGGACTTTTAGGTCTTCCTTCTATGATCTCAAAAGGTGCTTTGCCCGTAGAAGTATGTACAGTATTATTGTAGGCATACTCTACTAGCGGTAAATACTTTTCCCATTGTGAGCGTTGATCTACTTCGGTAACATAAGTCTTGAGTAGATCGAGTATCGTAAGATTGGCTATCTCACTTTGGCCATCCGTTTGTGGGTGATAGGCCGAAGAGAAATTCAATCTTGTTCCTAGATTTTCAAAGAGACCTTTCCAGAAATTACTGGTCATTCTAGGATCTCTATCTGACACGATGGATGTGGGTAATCCATGGTGTTTGAAAATCTGAGATATGAAGAGAGTTGCCATTTGATGTGCCTTAATAGTCTTTTTGACAGGAATAAAATGTGCTTGCTTGCTAAACCTGTCGACTATTGTCCATATTCCTGTATTCCCATGGATAGACTTGGGTAATCCAAAGATGAAATCCATGGATATACTCTCCCATGGTGAATTTGGAATAGGCAATGGATGGAGTAATCCAGGTTGCTTCCCTCTATCATACTTGGTCTTTTGGCATACTACACATTTTGAAACATACTCTTGTATGTCCACTTTCATGGTAGGCCAATAGAAATACGTCTCTACTCCTCGGAGAGTAGGTTGAATACCTCTATGCCCTGCATATGGAGGAGCATGGGATTCATACATAACCTTCTCACGAAGGGAATGGGTAACACATAGCCTATTGCCGTGGAGAAGATAACCATCCTGCAAGGTGAATGGTTCCTCTTTCTTCCCCAAAGCAAGGGCTGACATTATGTCTCTAAAGTCAGGGTCAGTAGCATACTCATCTATCATAGAGGATAGATCATTGTGAGTAGCTATAGACACCGCATTAACTTTTGGTCGTCATGAAAGTGCATCGGCAACTTGATTGTGCTTACCAGCTATGTGAGCAATATGGAAATTAAATTGCGAAAGAAAATTTGCCCGCCTCATTTGTTTGTCGGAAAGCTTGGTTTGCGTCATGAAATACTTGAGACTTTGGTGGTCGGTTCGTAGGATAAATGGAGTCCCCAATAGGTAGTGCTTCCATGTGTCTAGGGCATGTAGAACAGCTAAAAGCTCTTTCTCATAAATGCCCAAGACTCGTTCATCACCATTGAGCCTTCGGCTCTCATATGCTATGGCATGCCCTTCTTGAAGCAAAACCGCTCCAAGGCAATCACCACAAGCATCACATTGGACCTCAAATGGCTTTGAGAGATCCGGAAGCACGAGGACTGGTTGGGAAGTAAGCTTCTCTTTGAGTTTTTCAAAAGCATTTTGCTCCTTAGCAGTCCATACAAACTTAACGTTCTTCTTGGTTAAGTCGTGTAGTGGTCCTGCTACTTGAGAGAATTTTTCTATGAAGCGTCTATAGTATGCACACATACCAATAAAGCTTCTTAGCTCATGTAGATTCCTTGGGTTAGGCCATGATTTTATTACCTCTAACTTTGATGGATCCATACGAATACCATCGTGAGAGATAATATGGCCTAGATATTGAATCTCTTGAAGGAAGAATTCACTTTTCTTTTGGTTGAGAAAAAGTTTGTTCTCCCTCAAGGCTTGAAAAATCACTTGGAGATGTTGCTTATGTTCCTCCAAAGACTTGGAGTAGATGATGATATCATCGAAGAACACTCCAGTGAATTTTCGATATGGTCTAAAAATTTTCTCCATCAAACGATTGAACGTAGCTGGTGCATTAGTCAAGCCAAAAGGCATGACTAGATATTCATAAAGACCAAATGTTGTGCGAAACGCGGTCTTTAAGATATCCTCATCCACTATCCTTATTTGATGATAGCCACTCTTAAGGTCAATCCTACTGAAGTAGGTAGAGCCTTGTAGCTTATCAAACAGATCTTCTACCCGAGGTACGGGAAATCTGTTTTTGATAGTGATATGGTTTAGTGCTCGATAGTCCACACACATACGGTATGTACCATCTTTCTTTTGCACTAAAAGGACTGGAGAACAAAAGGGAGAGGAACTAGGCCTCACCATCCCTTTGTCTACCAGCTCTTGTACTTGCCTCATGATCTCCTCTTGTTGAGCTTGTGAGACTCGATAAGGAGGTTTGTTAGGCGGTACATCAGTCCAAGGTTGATGAAGGTTTCACCCGCCTGGCCCAATTGGGTGGGCAATTGAATAAAGACAAGTGCCACATAGGTGAGAGCAAGGTCACTCTACTAGGCCATGTTGTGTCTCAAGATGGTATTGAGGCTGACCCTGAAAAGGTAAAGACATTGTTAGCTTTACCTACTCCTTCAAACGTGAAGCAACTAGTCTCCTTCATTCAAAAGGTTCGCTACATGGGACGATTCATACATCTCCTTTCGCAAGCAATCTATCCTTTGCAGCAGCTCACTAAACACACTACATTGACATGGAGTGAGGAGGGTGAAAGGTGCTTTCAAGAAGTTAAAACCATTTTGAGCTCATTGCCTGTCGTCCTACAACCCACATGGGGTGAATTATTCTATGTAAATCCTAGTGTAGGTCTAGAAGCTCTAGAAGCTGTCTTGATGCAAAAAGACCCAAAGACATCTCTCATGAGACCAGTCTACTTCTCTAGTAGAGTGATGACAGCTGCTAAAAAGGGTTTCAGCGCAACTGAGCAATTGGTGCTAGCTCTTAAGTTTGCAGTGGAGAAGTTTCGGGCTTACTTACTTCCGAGACAATTTGTGGTGATCACAACTGAGGAGGTTTTTCCATATGCCCTACAACACATGGAATTGTCTCAAAGAATAGCAAAGTGGGCGGTGCAGCTTCAAGAGTTTGACTACACACTACAAGTAGAGGATTCCACCCGTGCTTGTTTGGCAGATGTCCTCACACAAAGGTGTTATGAGAAGGCCAAGAAAGAGGCACCTAGTAAGGTACCGCCTATCCCGGAGCCTGAAGTTCTACTGGGAGCACACAGTCTGTATTTTGATGGGGCTTACAAGAGGACCAAAGATAAGTCATCAGCAGGCATAGTAATATTAGGTCCAGAGAAGGAGAAGATCTTTGCAAAAGGGTTTCATCTAAAAGAGGTTCATTCTAACAATGAGGCAGAGTACCATGTCCTTGTTTTAGGGTTGCAATGTTGTCTTTCTCAGGGCATCACAAAGCTAAATGTTTTTGGTGACTCCATGTTGATTGTTAAGAAAATGGTTGGTGTATGGGCCTGTAAAAATGACAAATTGTCTGTTAAGATGAGGGAAGCAAAGGCCTTGTTGAAGGGTTTTAAAGAAGTTCGAGTGCACTTTGTACCTAGAGATCAAAATCGAGAAGCAGATGCCTTAGCAGGTGAAGAACTACAAACTCTCATAGTAGGTGCTATCCTTGTGAAAAGTCCTTCATACCAGGTAAAGGAGGAGCTGCATGATTTACTTTACTTTCTTGAGCATTGTGAAGCACCCTCTGGTATGAGTAAAAGTGAACGTAGGTGGTTGGCAAAAAAGGCTACCAGCTATAGCTTAGTGAATGAGGACTTGTATTGTAGAGGGAAAGATGATGTCTTAAGGAGAGTTCCTGAATCCCAAGAGATAAAGGATATTTTGTTTAGTTGTCATGAAGGTGTGTGTGGTGGCCACTTTGCACAAGAGATTACTAGCAGAAAGATTTTACAAGCAGGGTTCACGTGGCCAAGCCTCCATCGAGATGTACAACATTGGTGCCGCACATGTGAGGTTTGCCAAAAAGCTGGACCAAGGTGTCTTACCCATGAAAATTAGCATCCAATCAAAACCTATGGGCCATTTGAAAAATGGGGGATAGATGCAATAGGGCCACTACCTTGCACTCAATCAGGGAAGGAATACATCATTATGGGGGTGGAGTACATGACCAGATGGGCAGAAGCTCGTCCCACAAAGCGCATCACAGCCAAGGACGTGAGTGATTTCATTTTTGAATGCCTTTGTTGCCGTTTTGGCACACCTTTGGAGATTCTCTCGGATAGGGGACCGGGATTTCGAGCTGATTTAGTCGGGCAATTGATGAGCAAGTTAAAAATCAAGCGCAGGCACTCTACACCATACTACCCTCAGTGCAATGGTCTTGTGGAAAAGGTAAATGGTCTTATATGTAAAATCATCACGAATCAAGTGCATTTACATCCTAAGGCATGGGACAAACACCTAGATGCAGCACTTTGGGCCTACAGAACATCCTTTAAAACATCCTTGGAGTATACACCTTTTCACTTGGTTTACGGGCAAGAGGCACTATTGCCTATAGAAGTGGAGCTAGCGAGCCTCCAAGTTCTAAAAGCACATCAAGAGGATAGTCAAGAGAAGCAGGTGGAAGGAAGAATCATCGATTTGGAGAGGTTAGGTCTAGAGCGAGAGTTAGCAGTGAAGTACTATGCAGCCCAGGCAAAGAAGAAACGAAAGAAGTTCAATCGCAACCTTGTCAAGAAAGGTATCAAGGAAGGTTCTTTAGTGCTCAGATACGACAATCGCTTTGATCGCAGGAAGGATGGTAAGTTCTTGCTTAAGTGGGAAGGCCCTTTTGTAGTGATACAGAGGTTCTCAAATGGTAGTTACCAACTAGGTGACCTAGATGGTAAGGTACATCAGACCCCGGTAAATGGTTGGCGATTGAAGGCCTACCAATGTCGTCTTTCACAGCCATATGCTGGTGAAATCAATGCTAAGGATGGTTCAGAGGAGAGCTCATCATATTCGAGCTCCAACTAAGGTAACAATCATGTACATAGTCGTTTCAAAAAAAAAAAAAAAAAAAGGAAAAAAAGAGAAGAAAAAAAGAAAAAAAGAGAATGCTACCAGTGAAAGTGGATATTGACAATGGATGGGGTATGGCTTTCAAGGGTCTAGGAGACCAGTTGTTAGTCATGGATGGATACAATTATTCATCAGAAAGGACTAAACAGGGTGCATCAGCCAAGAAAGCAGTAACATGGCAAATTCAATTGGTACCAGGTGGGTAAGTATTCAAGAGAACCCTATTGTAGCACAACCTACAGCTAGAGGCATCAAATACCTCTAGCTTAAGGGGGAGGGCTATATGATGCATGGTTTTTAGGACCCCTTCTGAAGATGCAATAAAGGCACAGTCAGTTGTTGGGGAGATGAGGATACTCTAGTCCAAGGGATCTCGAAAGAGAAGAAAAATCTACTTCACAAGCACCAAAGAGTAAAAAGTGCCATAGACAGAAGATACGTGGGAACGAGCTCTTATGCATGCCTACAACCTATATCTTATAGAATAGCCCATTCTAGGTGTGAATTTCTAGTGAAATTTACACGAGGATGTTCGTGTGGACTCACAGCACAGCATACTCCGTTTTCACTTTTTTACCGACAGTAAATATTTTTTTACCACAGTAAATATTTTTTACCTGCAGTAAATATTTTTCACCTACATGGTAAATACAAATCACTTTTTACCTACAGTAACTTTTTTTACCAATGGTAAATATTTTTTACTGCACCATAAGTATTTGGTAGGTAACAGTTCACTGTTACTAGAAGCAGTGATTGGGCATCAACAATGCAGTTACAGGAGGAGAAAAGGGGAAAATCTTATGGTAAAGGTGAGTCAACAGGGATAAAGACTTTTGAGTTGAAAAGAGACATGCTAATTTTTTCAAAGAACACATGTCAAAAGAAGCCATGGTTGAGTATGTTTTGAGAATTTGATATTCAGGAGGACCCAGCTGCCACCTTCCCCCGTAGGTCCCCCCCTGACATGTGCAGAACCTCCAGTTTCAACAGCCACCTTACCTGCTCTTAAATGTTGGTCACGGCCTTATCCCCATGTGTCACAATCAGAAAAATCAGCATTTACCCTCCCCTCTCACATCACTCTAGAGAATATCTTGGTGGTGACATATCAAGTGACCTCAATCTGTTGACCATCCTAAGCAAAAAGTAACCCCAATCAGCGGATTTAAGCATGTTTATCCCTAATGCTAAACCCTCTCAGAAACCTATATAAGGAGGCCTTCTCTCACTCAAAACCGACACTTCACCCCCTTCACCAAGCAATGAAGCTATGACGACATTGCTCACAAAGAGGAGCTATGGATGGAGCTCTACTCTCTCTCCCTCTCTCTCTCTCTCCCTCTAGTATGCTACATTACTAGCCCTAAATCCTAAATAAGGAGTCTTCTCTCATGCTCCATGGCCACCATCCTCGCCATCATTCTCTAAGGTATTGATGTGTTGCTAGTAGGATCATACCTACTTGCTGGGTTGATTGTTTTTGACAAGGGATTATGCCATCCTTGGCTTGCTTCTCTATATCCTTGTTATGTATGATCAGATGCCGTTGTATTGTTAAGTTGATGTCTTGTGTATATATATGCTACAATAGGTCCCTAAGCTTCTTTTCTATGTGTTTTGCCATATGTTTTGATTCCATCATAATGCCAGAAGTCTCACTTGCCTATGTGCACTATGTGTGAGGTCCCTAAACCTCTTAATTTAGGGTGGTGCTCCCTTTGTTTTGTTCTTTGCTTGTTTGCATGAGGCGTGGTTTGTGGAGTGTGCACGAGTACAGAGGCCACCCGATTGCACTGCTCTTTTTCCCGCTATCACCCCCTTTCTACGCTTATACAAAAAATAATAAAGAAAACTATCATACCCCTATCTTACATATAAAATTTAGGTCTCACATGATCTAACGGAGTAAAAATAGTCAAAGAGTGTATAGCATAGTGACTGGCAATGTACTAGGAGCCACTTCTATTAAATAATAACTAGATGTAACCTCAATGTGTCTTAGTTTGACTTTTAAACTATGTGAATAATTAGCCTACACTCTGGATACTCTCCAATTCTGAACCTATCCAAAGCTGGTGTAAATCAGTCCTTGACCTGCTCAAAATCAACCCTTATCTATGACCGGCTTGATGAAAAATTTGATGTGTGACTTGATAAAAAATTCCCTAAATTCATGCGAGTTCTAGTGCACATCGGTGACCAATCATTATAAGTAATCAACCCGGGTCAGGTCCCCCCCTCATAAATATGATACCCCCTCCCTTATTTTTTAGCTTGGGAGATAAATTATTGAGGGCCTCCCCCTAACTTATACGCTTAGGTAACTTGTAAAAACCCTCCCCTCCCCTACACTTACGTGGTGCGGTAAGTTTTCCATGGTGAATCCCCCGGGGCAAGTACATTAACCAATTGTCCCAAAAGTGGGTCTGTTGTGGGAGGAGTTGTTTGTTGGCCTCCTTGGTTTGCAGGTGGGGTCTCCTCCAGCATGTGTTCAAGTTCTTGCAGTACACTCCTCGCCCCAACAGTTGTTAGTCATACAACAAGCCCCCTTACTAGTTCTTCTTGGTCATCACTACCCATCTCTTCTTCCTGCCTTTCCCTTGCAGAGAACTCTCTCTTATTCTAAACCTTGTGCCATATGAGTGTTGTGGTAAATTGGACCCTTGCCCTGACCCACTCATGCATTGTTTCTTCTCTTCTATCTTAAATATTATACCAACACTTTCCTTTCATACAGAATGTAACCTCGGGGGGTTCACTATGTGTAAAACTACCACATCACGTACGTTCAAGACATGTTTGTAAAACCCCTTATCTGTGAATTTTGTTAGGAATATAATGTACCCTTTTCTTTTAAAATCTATAATTTTTTTCAGATTTGAAAAAATAATACCCTTCTGTATATATATTTGTGTACGTTTCAAGAACTTTACTCTTCTATCTTAAATACTATACCAACACTTTCCTTTCATATAGACTATAACCTCGCGGGGTTCACTCTGTGTAAAACTACCATATCACATGCGTTCAAGACATGTTTGTAAAACCCATTATCTGTGAATTTTTTTAGGAATCTAATGTACCCTTTTCTTTTAAAATCTATCTTTTTTTTTTCAAATTTGAAAAAATAATGCCCTTCTGTATATATATTTCTGTAAGTTTCAAGAACTTTAAATTCCCTTTTGTTGAACTCACGTGATAGGTTACCATTTTATTAGGTGACCTCCCCGAGACTGTAACATGAAGGCAATTGCATACCCTGAAATGTAAAAATGATGTAACTACCTTGTCAACAATTGTAATTTTGATTTCCCCTGGCAGATTTGGGAAGAACTCCTCCAAGAACTTTGTTGCATATTCCTCAGACTCTTCCTGTGGGGTTACTCAATTTGAGAATTCCTGCAGGTGGTCTATGTCAACAAACATATTAGCACCCTGCTACATTCCTGAGTGCCATATGGTTAAGGCTGAATTCAAACCAATTGTAGGATCTCGAAAGTGTTAGGGGATCACAACCCTAGCAGGTATTCAATACAGAAACATGCAATATAAAGAAAAATGGCTACAAGAGACTGCTCATTAAATCATAGAACTGCAAATCATATGAATACGAAACACCATGATTGAGACAAAGAAAGTACCACTTCATTTTTTATTCATCATCATCATCAAACTACAGGTCCAAAACAATAATACAACTATAGGAAGGCTTCAAACTGCTCGTTGGTTACATCCAAAAACTGCTACATGCCATAAAACAATTCGGGTATTTCAAAACCACCTAAGCATTAGGCACTTGTGTAAACATGTCCCTAAGGTTTTAAAGCTAAGACCTTAGTTAAAGTCCAAAAAGATAAGTACCCTGACACATCAGGCACTAACAAATATCTATCTCTTTCTCTTTGTCTCTCTCTCTCTTTATTAGGTCCTCTCTTTGTCTCTCTTTTCCTTGCAAAGAGGTCATGCTTTCTCAAAATGATTTGATATGAAAATAGATATAATAGAGATCTCTCAAAACGCATTGGATAGATTTTCCATGTGGGGTGGAAATCTTCTCCCTCTGTGTCCCTCCGTCTCTCATAGTTTCTATCATGAAAGAGAGATGGACATAGTTGGAAGCTCGACCATACTCTCTCCTTAATTCTCCACATCTGTGAGTGCTTATAAGACTTCTTTTTGGTACATATGGCTATTGGTCCAAAGGTGTTGTCGCTTGGACATGCAAGACGTAGTATGATATGTCAAGCCTCTTGAGCTATGCAATGTGAAGTAGCATGAGACAAAGTTCAACATTCTCTAGGGGAGCTTAATGTAGCTCGATTCAAAGATTGCCATCATTTGATAAATGTGAATTACTGCAATGAATTTTCTTAGGGAAGGGTTACAATGGAGGTCAATATTGAACCAATGTTTTTGCAAAATTATGAAGAGATTGAAGTGAGAAGGAATTTGGACGTAAATAATGGAGATGTTTGTGAGGAGCCCATAATTGTGTCTAGAGAGGGATATTACTCCAAAGTTGAGACACATTTCCTATCTATCACCTACTTATATCCTAAAACCACATCCTTGATGCATATCTCTATGTTGTCACTTTTTCACAAAAAGTCTATACTTTACAGCATAGGAAGCTTGGATTTTACATGTTCCCTTTGTGGTGCTTTTGCTTGGAAGATAGAATCAAAGACCATTCGCACATTTGTGGGAAAGAGTTTTTGAAACTCAGGCAATGTTTCTTTGCTACCATAATGTAAACTTCCTTGAGAATTAAGAGAATTAATGCACTAGGATAATACTAGAAGCAAAAATTTCTTGAAACATGTCAGAGAATACAATAGTGTTTTGGCATTTTCTTCTTTGGGAGCTCATATAGATGAACCTCTCTGTCAAAGAAAAGGAATCTACACCTTGAAAGTGCATGGATCTATTTATTATGAAACTGGTCCATTGATGTTGCCAAAACAAGGATCAGATCAAATTCCTCTCTTTGCTCAATTCTATTTTTTGACACTAAAAATGCGTTGCAAAGTAGGATGCATCATGTTCTAAACTCAAACGAAATGCTTTGGAAAGCTTTCAATCAATGATGCATCGATAAAACCGTATGTTCAAGCTTTTAGGAAATCTGCTACAATGGTTCAAACTTCCAATATTCTTGACATTAGGATGGTCATTATTAAGAAATGTATGGATGGGTGACAATACCTTGCTCCAATAGGTACATAAGTTTTTGCAATCATGCATGGTCAAGGCAAACAGAGCAACATTGACCATTGTGATAGTGTATTGAATCTTTTTGGTGGTAGTTCAAAAAGAATCTCAAATTGCCACAGGTCATACATGCCTCTATTGAAGAAGGTTGGAATCCGTACATACCACGAGTTGGCAAGCTGTGGGAAAATAGAGAGAGAATAGATGAGAATACAAGGTATATCACTACAATGGATTTCTACAAGTATAGATTGCAAATCAAAGATGACACAACACAATGTCTTCTGCATGGTGATGGGCTATTGCAACAGTATATTGTTGATACATATAGTTGTATGGAGGCATTGAGGCTTTAATGGATTTTCAATCATCAAAATGATCTACACATTGAGGTGTATTAAGATTCGATGGACCTAATCAAAGGAAGAGTTGGAACAAGGGATGATAGAGAATCGTTATTGGGTGCTAATGTTGGAAGGAGGGCTGTATTGCCTTCATCATACATTGGTGGTCCACGATATATGCACCAACTATATAAGGTTGCCATGGAAAATCTACGCAAGAGAGGAAAACTTGATCTCTTCATAACATTCACATGAACTCGTGGATGGAAGGATGTAGAGGATGCATTATTGCCAGGACAAACGTCCAACGATCGTCTTGATCTTATTGCACATGTTTTCTACAGTAAGCTCAAGGATTTGATGGGCTTGCTAATTAAGAGAAATATTTTGGCAACGTCATCGGACACATTTTTGTGATTGAGTTCCAAAAGAGAGTCCTTCCTCATGCCCACATTCTATTGATACTTGCTCCGAAGCATAAACCAACAAAGAACTCCCATTATGATAAGATTGTGTGTGCGGAGCTTTTTGATAAGGGGATGTTTCCACAGTTGTATGACATTATCAATTGGTGTAGTGTACATGGCTTGTGTGAACACTTAAATAAAAATTCTCCATGTATGGTAAGGGAAAGTGTAGGTTTAAATACCCTTGAGGCTTCAATGCATCGACTACTGGATAGGTAGGGATACCCAACATACATGAGGAGGCATGATGGAAACTACACTGTTTATAAGAAAGTGCAAATAAATAATAAATGGATAGTTCCATGCAATCCATTTTTGTCAATGAGATACAATGCACATATCAATGTGGAGGGTTGCTTCACTATATCAGCTGTGAAATATATCTACATTATGTGTATAAGTGACATGACCGTTGTTCTACAAGTTACTAAAGGGATATTAGATAAAGTTACAAACTATCTTAATTAATGCACAAGTTACTAAAGGGATATTAGATAAAGTTACAAACTATCTTAATTAATGCACAATATGTAGCAACATTTGAAGCTAGTTGGCAGATATTGGGTTTGACTTGCATCAAGTGAAACCTGACATACAATGCCTCCACATTCATTTACCTCATCAAATCTAGTCTTCTTTCATTCAGAGGCCAATGATTTATTTTACATAGACTTCCCAACAAAGTGGGTTTGTAATTCAACAAGTAGAACATGGACTCCAAGAAAGAAGGGTGACATGATTGGAAGAATGTACCACATAGCTCCCACTACCGAAGAGTTATACAATATACGTATGTTACTCAATAAGTGTAGAGGATGTAGGTCTTTTGAGGTAATGTATAACACAGAGAAACAAAGAGGATTGTCTGCTCAGATGGAATCATCTGAATGTTGGATAGAGGGAAGCTTACAATCGGGTTTTACAAGCCATTGGCTTGAATAGTGGAGCTGTGTTCTTCTTGGATGGTCCAAGTGGATAGGAATGACTTATCTTTATAATGCCTTGCTCTCTCTTGATATGTGGAGATTCAAAAGTTTCTTTGGCATGCACATCTTCTGGTATTGCAACACAACTTCTCCACAATGGAAGGACTACACGCTCTCGATTCAAGATCCCTATTGATACAAATTCTAAGTTGACATGCAACATCAAAGTAAATAGCCAACTTGCTGAGATGTTGTGAATGGCTTGATTTAGAATATGAGATGAAGCTCCCATGACTCATAGACACGCTTTTGAGTCTCTTGATAAGACACTACAAGATGTCATGCATAATAACATGTTGTTTGGTGAAAAGGTTTTCCTCCTTGGTGGTGATTTTAGACAGATCTTACCAGTTTTGCGTAGAGGAGGAAGGTCAGACATTGTTGATGCATCTTTGTGCTGCTCATACATTTGGCAGAATATAGAAATCCTCCGTCTAACAGAGAACATGCAAGTGGTCACTTGTTGCAATGATGATACTGAAAGAGAATCTATGCAATGGACACTGCATCAAAAAATAGTTCTTCTACAACTTTGTTGTTGACAAGTATCCTCTCAGTTCCATTGAGTTGAAATTAGGAAGCCAACTAGTCAGAGGATTTCAAACACTTTCTATTTCCATACCAAAACTGGATCAACCATTGGAGTCCTTTATCGTTTATCCTTCTTGAAATTTCTCCCAATAAGGATTCAGAATCAAACCATCGGCTTTAGAAAGCCAAGGGGACCAGTAAGAGATGGATTTTTGAAGTATCTGGTTAATTCCCCCCATTCTAGTACCCATGTTTCTCTATTGCACTTTTGCACCATGCCAACTCCCTCGTGATGCCACCCGGTCTCAAGCTACACCACCTCGGGGTTAATAGTTTGTTGTGCACCTTGATCCCTTTCCATTGACCACCTTCAAAGTAAATTTTTTCCTTGTCTATCATATCCTTGGTCATGATAGCACAAGACTGGTATTGTTTTTCCATTGATACCACAAACTTGGCACATAGGGCCTCAACATGAGTAACAAGGTTGAGAATTCTGAGGCCATCTTGGACACCGGTTGAGCGATAACTTCCCACTTGGCCCATTGCCATGGAAACAAGGCTTTAGTGTTGTTCATCCGTAAGAATCTTTTTACAAGTTTAAAAAACTCCTTCCAATTACAATTGGCTATTTTGAGGAGCCGATTGGTGAAGGCAATATAAGGAAGCATAAATGAATTGATCAATTTGATCCGACTCAAGAAGGGAAGTAGCACATACTTCCACCTTCTCATTTTTCTCTGGATCTTCTCCAGGACCCACTAGAACGTCCACCCCCAAGGAGGTGCTTAGATGTCAAAATATCCTTCCTGTAGACACAATCTTCCTTGACCAAAGTGATGGGTCAAATGAGTCTTTTTCTATGACGGAGATCAAACTAGACTTCTCAATACTAAACTTCCACCCTGAAGTCACAAAAAATGTTGGAATTAGGGTTGCAGAGAAACACACACAGCTTGGAGAAGACGAAGGAACCTCAAGGCACACAATAGAGAGTGTGTTACTTAGTGTGCAATGGAAAGATAGATAGCCCTAGAGTGATGGGCGTATATACAATGCACAGGGGAAAAAACCTCCTAAAGAGGGAAAAAATGCCCGGCGGTCCTAGTGTGTTCACACACATCACTACCACATGTATATGGTAGCAAATCCCCCCTGGAGTGATGTGGTGAACGAGAGCTGGCACATGAGTAAAGGGAAGTGCCATGCCCTGAGGAAAGGATCAGTCCACATTGGGGAGTAAGCCCAAAGCTTTGCAGAAAGCTTCAAGCTTCTCACGAGACAATGCCTTTGTGAAAAAATCTGCAAGGTTGTCCTGTGTTGGCACATAAGCCAAGCTGATCTCTCCTGCTGAGAGCCTCTCCCTAACATAGTGGTAATGCACCTCAATGTGCTTTGTGCGAGCATGAAAAACTGGGTTCCTCGCAACTGCCAATGCGCTCTGACTGTCAGTGTAGATAGTGTTGGCAGTGTCCTGTCCAACACCCAAATCAGCCATAAGGCATCTGAGCCATACACACTCAACCCTAGCTGTGAAGACTGCCCTGTACTTAGCCTCACAACTCGAAGTGGCCACAGTAGGTTGCTTCCTGCTCAACCATGATATACATGAACTGCCAAGCATGAAACAAAAACCACTTGTGGACACTCGTGTGTCAAAACAACCGGGCCAATCTGAGTCCGAAAAAGCATGTAAGTCTGGTGGCAATGATCCCCCCTTGGGATAAAACAAGCTAAGATGTAAAGTGCCACAAAGGTAGCGGAAAGTAGTGTTCAAATCAGCCTTAAATTCAGCAATATGTCTCTCATTTGGTCCAGTGATCAGCAAATCATCAACATAAAGAACCACAATGAGAAGTACATCACCCTCACGCTTTACATACAATGTGCTTTCTGTTGGACTGTTACGAAAGCCTTGTTTGACCAAATGAGTGCTAGTGAGGCGGTCTGGGGCGGGCAACAAGAAGAGTGGCCTCTAGACACCCTTCAAGGCTCTCGTGCTGCTCAATGGGGCTGGGGCACAACACAACACAAACCAAAACAACAAACCCACCGCCAAATCCCAACTACACAAGGGGCACCACCTAGTTTAAGAGCGAACTAGGACGCAAAAGAGGAGAATCGTTAGAGCAACCCACAAACAAGCAAGGAATTACACTAACCCTAACACCAATGGAATACTCTCACACACTAAAACACGAGAGAGAGAGATAGAGAGAGAGAGAGAGATAGTGCTCGGGCTGCTTTGAAATGTATCGGCGATGATCAAGCAAACACAACTATATATTTAAGAAAGAGAGAGAAAGGGGGAGGGGATGCTTGTTGCATTAATACCCTCTTACAAATCTGTCATGAAAAATCAAAGTGAGATTAGTACTTGTTCAACATAGCTTGCGTAAATTTCACCACAACACATCACTAGAAAAGCCACCCCAATCACTGTCTTAAGGCCAGGGGAGTCCTCTCCACCCTGTCGCCCTCTTACAGTATGTGGGATTTATGGCTAGATTGATGACAACACCAGAGACAGGCTATTAAGAACTTAAAAAAAAACCAAGACACTTACGCATCATTGTTGTCCATTACTTCACGTTGGAAGGGAGACAAAATATCCAAGATTAGTCCAAATCCACCCTCCTTGATTCAGCGAATGTTGGGCTTACACTAGTAGGAGAAATGATAGATTTCCTACTCTCAATTGAATGATCACTCTCTCTCTTACAATGGCATAGATTTCCCTTGCTAATCCCCTATTACAACACATGCACATGCATAAGACAATGAGCTTCCACTCAAGAGCTCCTTCTAGAGAGGTTGAGCTTGGCTTCTCAAGATATAGCATAGTGCTCTTGCTTATGGCTTCCCCCCCCTTATGCTAGCTACACCCTCCTTTTATAGCAATTTTGAAGGCTAGGGTTACTCCTCTAACCATGGTTGGGTTAGATTTTCAGCAATTTATCTAATTTCTTTTGCTTGGAATTATCAAGAAGTTGGTGGGGAAAGAGAGAGGAGAGAAATGGAGGTGATAGGACTTTTCATAGTGGGTTAGTGTTAGTAGAGTTAGTATTAATTTACAAATGGAATTGAATATTTACAATGGGAGTATCCATGTAGGATACAAATAAGGAAGAAAAACTCTTAAGAGGTAAGAAAAGGTGGATTTCTTACAAGGTTGATGCTCCAAGTGTCTTGAGTAGGGCCAATTTTGACGCTTGTTGACGGTCCACTAGCTTTGACGGTACATTTTTTCTCCACTCTTGGCCTTCCTTGGGAGACAAGGTAATTGAAGCTGAGTAATCCACCACCATGATGCTGTCTTTTAAGAGAAGAGGCTGAATTTTGTGGTTTTTTGATAGATATGGGTAATTTGGAGGAGGAAAAATGAGACTAGGTGGTCAATTTTGGAATGGAATTGTGTGTGGGAGGTATGAGTTCACCATGGTTTCTCTTATTCTTCAAGGTTGAGGAGAAGGTGAGTAGTGTGCAGAGAGGAGTGGTGAGAGAGATGGGGATGATGAGTGGAGAAGTGTGTGTGAAAGAGGAAAATGATAAAGTGGAAGAGAGAGTGTGGCTGCATAGCATGGGAAAACTGGGGTCCACTAAAAAAATCATAGCTCACAGCTGGTAGCTCCAAAAATCATGAAAAAATTTGGGGTGATTATTCAGAGCGTGGGCTACGTTTTCTCTTTTTACCACCGCTCCAAATTCGGAGTGGAGATAGGTGCCAAAATTCTCACCAAAAAGCCTGTTTTTTAGGCCTGCAAAAGTCTTTTAGTGGTCCCCTCCTTTGTTGAATTTGTACAATGCATCCAAGAGTGAGCCCCGCCTTTGTCATATTATAATACAAAGCATTCAAGTTTCCCTTGACCCATGCATGGAGGAGGATTATTGGTGAAATAAGAAATATATACATGGTGGGACTAGTGTATGGACTATTCATGGACTTTAGCTCAATGAGCACATGGTGTTAGAATAATGAGTAAAAATAATAATAAAAATATGGAGGAGTTATGGATATGGAAAGATATTGGAATCATATGATATGGTCCCTCCTTGAATTATTTTGGGTGAAAGAGGAAAATGTATGCAAGTAAATAATATAATAAACGTAACCAATGAGTAGAAATCAATTTTTTGTTTTCACGAGGGTGAGGGTGAAAATGTGGGAGTGATTTGTATAAAGGAAAAATATGAGGTTAGAGTATGTACATATTGGCAAAAAAAAATATAATTATGGTGTAAGAGGATGAAAGAAGGTGTACATAGGTTTAATAAAACACACACCTAAGTAGAAATATTTAAATAAAATACCAAAATAATTATTAAAAATCCCTATATTTAGGCCATATATACAATGAAATATTTACACACAAAGAGACCATAATATACTTTTATTTTTTTATTTTTTTTTATTTTTTTTGGCTCACCTAGCCCAGTGACTAGCTAGCTAAGGGTTTTTTAAGAAGATATGGGAAAAGTCCCGTGACTCACGCACGCCTATGTACAGTGAAATGGTAGGGATAGCCACAGTGTTTGGGTGATTTTGGTAGGGTGAGGTAACTCACTGTGGCAATTACAAAGAGCCGAAAAAAACGGCTATCATTAGCCCTCCCCCTGGATGATGGTATATTCATGTACCATCATAGAGCATCTTTTCCAAAGAGAGTGCTTCAGAGTCCTTGACGAGATCTTCATTGTTTGGCCCCTCAGAATTTTGGCTGGAGTTACACTCATGCTTCATGTAACAATACTTACATAAGACAGCGGCCTTTGGACAGATCTTTGGTAGATCCTTTGGTAGAAGGCGACTCAAATAGGGCTTCAAGCGATACCCGTTTACTTTCCTGGAGTGCTCTTTACCATTCAAGTCCATAAGCTGATAGTAACTTGAATTGAAATCCTTCTTGACTATGTATGGCCCTTGCCATCTTGTTTCAAACTTGGCATCAAAACGATTGTCAAGTCGATTGTCATACCTTAGCACAAGCTCTCCTTCCTTGATGCCTTTGTCCTTCAGTTTCTTGTCGTGCGTTTCTTTCGCTTGTGTGGCTTTCCTCTTGTAGCACTCATATGCTGCTTC
Source organism: Adiantum capillus-veneris (assembly GCF_014529385.1). NCBI lineage: Eukaryota > Viridiplantae > Streptophyta > Polypodiopsida > Polypodiales > Pteridaceae > Adiantum > Adiantum capillus-veneris. The sequence goes on from NC_140958.1 coordinate 55,521,198, forward strand.
TCTTTTCCACTCAAGCTCCACTAACGTAAGAAGTCGATCCATCCATACCTCTTGATCATCTTGTGCTCCTTTGCCATGAAGTCGCATTGTTGGAATGTTGAGCTCGATAGGCTGCAAAGCCTCTTGACCATAGACCAAGTGAAATGGTGTGAACTCCGTGGCTTCCCTATATGTGGTTCGATATGCCCACAAGGCACCATCCAAGAAGTCATCCCATAATTTTGTCTTGTTTTGCACCATCTTTCTAATGATTCCTGCAATGACACCATTAGCCTTCTCCACCAAACCATTTGACTGTGGGTAGTATGGTGTGCTATGACGATGTAGAATGTGAAGCTCTTCACAAACTTCTGTGAGCAATCCTTTTCTAAACCCTGGACCATTATCAGAAACAATCTCCAAAGGTGTGCCAAATCTACAACAAATGTGAGTGTAGACGAATTTGCTCACTGTCTTCTCATTTACCTTTGCCACACTTTGTGCTTCCACCCACCTAGTCATATAGTCTACAGCCACTAGAATGTAGAGTTTACCATTTTTTGTCCTAGGCAGAGGACCCATAGCATCAATGCCCCACTTTTCAAAGGGTCCATTTGCAAGCACTATTTGCCTCGGGCCATGCACCAACCTTCTATTTCCATTTATCTGACAAGTATGACAGCTTTTACACCAATGTTGAACATCCACATGAAAACTTGGCCAAACATACCCCGAAAGCAAAATCTTCTTCACAGTTAATTCTTGGGCAAAATGACCACCACATGCCTCTTCATGCAAACCTTTTAGAATGGCTGGAATTTCCTTGATAGTTGGTACTCGTCTGCACACTTGATCCTTCCCTCTTTGATAGAGGGAGCCTTCTAGGAAGAGATATACGCTTGCCTTCTTCATGAGTCTCCTCTTCTGAGCTTTTGTGAAGTCTGGTGGAAACTCACCCTCCAAAATGTAGCCAATGATGGGAGCCAATGACTCCAATCCCTGGTACCTCGGTTGCTTCACAGCAGCCGCCACCATGATGACCTGCACTTCTTTCTTTACACATGCAACGGCTTGTTGTGCAAGTAAATCAGCATCTTCATTCTGTTTCCTAGGAATATGATATAGTTGCACTTCTTCAAATTGATTAAACAATCTACGAATGGCATGAACTTTTGTCCGTAAGCTCTCATTCTTGCATGCCCAAATGCCTAAAATCTGTTTAACAATGAGAAGTGCATCTCCCTTTACCATGAGGCGTTGTATCCCTTGGCCAATGCACATCTTCAAACCATGAAGTAGAGTGTCATATTCTGCTTCATTGTTGCTAGCTGAACTTGGTAGATTGAACTTCTCTTTCATGACCACCTCTCCACTTGGGTTGAGCAACACTAGCCCTCCCCCTGCTTTTCCTGTGGCTCGACGAAAAGCTCCATCAAAGAACAAAGTAAAAGCATTAGGAATACTTTTTGGTGGTGGCAATGGTAGGGTCTTTACTTCAGGCACCTTAATCTCCTTTTCGTGCACCCTATAAGTGAGAATCCCTACCAATTGTGCACGCACACTATCTTCTACCTTGAAAGAGTATTGAAAGTCTTGCAACTCCATAATCCACTTTGAGATCCTAGTACTAAGATTCATTTGAGATGACACCCAAGGGAACAAATTTTCTGCAGTGAGAATTACAAAAGGTTTTGGTAGCAGGTAGGATCTAAACTTTCTCACCGCAAACATGAGAGAAAGCATCATGAGTTCTGCTTCTGTGTAGTCTCTCTCCAAAGCATTCATGACCCTACTAGCAAAGTAGATGGGTCGCATCCTTGTACTGTGGGGATCTTGTTGTAGCAACACAGCACCAATTGTTTCTTTCCCAGCACTAGAGCTAACAAAGAATGTGTACTCCCAACAAGGAGGCATGAGTGTTGGTAGCTCTGACAAAATGACTTTAATGTTACAAAAGTACTCTTCAAGCTCATCAGACCATGCAAATTCTACTTGTTGTGTCAACTTTTGCAAAGGGTGAAGTAACTCCGAGGCTAAGTGAATGAAGCGTGACATATACTTCACCTTTTGAATGAATGAGATGACCTCCTTAAGACTCTTGGGTGATGGTAGCTCAATAAGAGCCTTTGCCTTCGAAGGATCCACTTCAATGCCTTTGTAAGAAACTTTATGACCAAGCAAGATTACTTCATCCTCACCTATATGGCACTTGTCGGGGTTGAGTTGACCTCCCATGTCGTAGAGCTTCTTTAAACCTTCTTCTACCCTTTGTAGATGCAATGATTTTGAGCTATAAATACAGAAATCATCAATGAACACCCTAATTGACTTTCCAAAGAATGCTTGAAACACCATATTCATGAAACGTTGGAATGTTGCAGGAGCATTTGTCAGACCAAATGGCATGACTCTAAAAGCATAACAACCCCAAGGAGTGATAAAGGTTGTTTTCAATTGATCCTCCAGTGCAATCCCTATTTGAAAGTAACCTGAGTAACCATCGCACACAGTGTACTTCTCATGACCAGCTACCTCATTTAGTATCTCATCTTGGAATGGGAGGGGAAAGTGATCTCTCTTTGTTGCCTCATTGAGGGGACGGTAATCCACACACACCCTCCACTTGCCGTTCTTCTTAGGAGTGACAACAACAGGAGAGACCCACTCTGAATTCTCCACTGGATAAATGAACCCTGCTGCTAGAAGCTTTCTTACCTCCTTGAGTAAAGCCTGCTCCTTGATGACTCCTAGCCTTCGTAGCTTCTGAGCCTTAGGTGTGGCCTCTGGCTTCAACTCAATTTTGTGTTGAACAGCATCTACTCCACGCACATCGGTGTAGTCTTTAGCAAAAAGCCTAGGAAACTTCCTTAGCACACATTTGAACTCCTCTCTTTCATCCTTTGTAAGTGTTGTTGATAGCATACCTTCCAGCATCACTTCATCTTGATCACCTTCGTTCTCTTGAAGACCTACCTCCTCCAAGCCTTGACAAGAGGTCTCTTGGTTGCTTGGCTTAAACCTTACCCCCATGACTTCGATGGAAGACTCCTCTTCAGTAATGCTGCCGCTACTTTCTTCTTCTGAAGTGCTATCGGTCCAACCTTCTTCCGTCTCACTTTGAGATGATTCTTCATGGAGCTCCTCTTGGCGTTGCTCCTTCATGTCAAAGACAACCTTCTTGTGATTGTCATTCCTGCAAATTAGCTTTCCACTCTCCCAATCCTGCAAAGCTCGCATTTTCATTAGCCATGGTCTTCCTAGGATAAATGGGTAACCATTTCCCTTGGTAGACATGACATAGAAATCCACTGCCTTCTTAATGCCAAAGGCCTCCACAAAAACATTTTTACAAATGCCTACGCACCTAGCCTTGCTATTGTTTGCCATCTTGACCCTAATTTCAGGTGTCTCATGGATGTGCATGCCTAGTTTTTGCATGAGTCCCTCTGTCATGATGCAAATTTGTGCACCCCCATCCACTAGACCTTTCCTAACCAATCTCCCTTTGATGTAACAGTCTAGCACCGGTGTAATGTCCTCATTCATTTCAGCTTGTGCAATTTTTACAACAGGCACACTCTCTTTTACCTTTCTCCTAGTGCTAACTGCCCTTGTTAAATCCCTCCTAACTTGTGGACATAATGCAAGAAATTGAGGCCATGAAATATCAGGACCCTTACCTCTCATGTCTTCCAACAAGTTGTACGGAGCCATACCATGTCCAAGAGGGAAGTCTTGGAGGTTGATACGACGTCGAGTCCCCTTGGTCTCCTTGGTTTCCTTTGCCTTCTTGCCTTGTCGATGGTCACTCTGTGATGTGACTCCTTTCTCTTTACCTTTTCCTCGGCCACGCTTAATTCCATTGGCTTCCATGTCAACCTCATTTGAATTTGTCACCTCTACCACATGCACATTTGGATCTGGCAAAGGTGGAACTCCTTCTACCCCTTGCTTCCGTCTTAACTTCACCACCCTCTTGTTATGAGGGAGACGCCTTACTACTTGCTCCTACAACTCAATTGGTAATAGAGCTAGATCTCTAAGGATTGAACTTTCACTGCACACACATTCCCAGTTAGAATAAATGATCGTTTTTTTGTTTCTTGTAACAACTTGGACAAAGAAAAAACAAACATACACACTACTTTGCCGGGCTGCATTTCATTTTAAAATAAAATGAACACATGTACATCAAAGGAAGTGTGGTAGTTGATGAGAGGTAGAATGACAGGGTTTGGTGATGCAAGAATTTCTCCTACTCTTTGGGCACCAAACATGAACACCATTCGTTGTTGAAAATGGATCTTTCTACTAATTGCAACGTTTGTTCTAATGTGTGGAGTAAAATGAAAGGGAAAAACCTCTATTCCTGGGCCATTATCCATGGCCTATGCATGTCCTAATGCTTAAAACAAAACAAAAATATAGACGTCCAAACTAAGGTCGTACCTAATGAGAGGCAAAATAAAAGGATTTACTGAAGCGTTTATCTCGGCCAACCTAAGAGGACCTAAAATTCTACGAATGACACGTTGAAATTGCAACTTAGTACTAACAATTATGTGTACCTTTTGCCGTGCAATGGGAATGAAGGGATCATACAAAGCTTCATGATTCATGCAAACTACTTGACTATGCTAAAGGTTGATTCTACACAAAAATACACAAGCCGATCCTCAGTGGGGGCACCAATTTGGTGCGGTCCGGGGCGGGCAACAAGAAGAGTGGCCTCTAGACACCCTTCAAGGCTCCCGTGCTGCTCAATGGGGCTGGGGCACAACACAACACAAACCAAAACAACAAACCCACCGCCAAATCCCAACTACACAAGGGGCACCACCTAATTTAAGAGCGAACTAGGACGCAAAAGAGGAGAATCGTTAGAGCAACCCACAAACAAGCAAGGAATTACACTAACCCTAACACCAATGGAATACTCTCACACACTAAAACACGAGAGAGAGAGATAGAGAGAGAGAGAGAGAGATAGTGCTCGGGCTGCTTTGAAACGTATCGGCGATGATCAAGCAAACACAACTATATATTTAAGAAAGAGAGAGAAAGGGGGAGGGGATGCTTGTTGCATTAATACCCTCTTACAAATCTGTCATGAAAAATCAAAGTGAGATTAGTACTTGTTCAACATAGCTTGCGTAAATTTCACCACAACACATCACTAGAAAAGCCACCCCAATCACTGTCTTAAGGCCAAGGGAGTCCTCTCCACCCTGTCGCCCTCTTATAGTATGTGGGATTTATGGCTAGATTGATGACAACACCAGAGACAGGCTATCAAGAACTTAAAAAAAAACCAAGACACTTACGCATCATTGTTGTCCATTACTTCACGTTGGAAGGGAGACAAAATATCCAAGATTAGTCCAAATCCACCCTCCTTGATTCAGCGAATGTTGGGCTTACACTAGTAGGAGAAATGATAGATTTCCTACTCTCAATTGAATGATCACTCTCTCTCTTACAATGGCATAGATTTCCCTTGCTAATCCCCTATTACAACACATGCACATGCATAAGACAATGAGCTTCCACTCAAGAGCTCCTTCTAGAGAGGTTGAGCTTGGCTTCTCAAGCTATAGCATAGTGCTCTTGCTTATGGCTTCCCCCCCCTTATGCTAGCTACACCCTCCTTTTATAGCAATTTTGAAGGCTAGGGTTACTCCTCTAACCATGGTTGGGTTAGATTTTCAGCAATTTATCTAATTTCTTTTGCTTGGAATTATCAAGAAGTTGGTTGGGAAAGAGAGAGGAGAGAAATGGAGGTGATAGGACTTTTCATAGTAGGTTAGTGTTAGTAGAGTTAGTATTAATTTACAAATGGAATTGAATATTTACAATGGGAGTATCCATGTAGGATACAAATAAGGAAGAAAAACTCTTAAGAGGTAAGAAAAGGTGGATTTCTTACAAGGTTGATGCTCCAAGTGTCTTGAGTAGGGCCAATTTTGACGCTTGTTGACGGTCCACTAGCTTTGACGGTACATTTTTTCTCCACTCTTGGCCTTCCTTGGGAGACAGGTAATTGAAGCTGAGTAATCCACCACCATGATGCTGTCTTTTAAGAGAAGAGGCTGAATTTTGTGGTTTTTTGATAGATATGGGTAATTTGGAGGAGGAAAAATGAGACTAGGTGGTCAATTTTGGAATGGAATTGTGTGTGGGAGGTATGAGTTCACCATGGTTTCTCTTATTCTTCAAGGTTGAGGAGAAGGTGAGTAGTGTGCAGAGAGGAGTGGTGAGAGAGATGGGGATGATGAGTGGAGAAGTGTGTGTGAAAGAGGAAAATGATAAAGTGGAAGAGAGAGTGTGGCTGCATAGCATGGGAAAACTGGGGTCCACTAAAGAAATCATAGCTCACAGCTGGTAGCTCCAAAAATCATGAAAAAATTTGGGGTGATTATTCAGAGCGTGGGCTACGTTTTCTCTTTTTACCACCGCTCCAAATTCGGAGTGGAGATAGGTGCCAAAATTCTCACCAAAAAGCCTGTTTTTTAGGCCTACAAAAGTCTTTTAGTGGTCCCCTCCTTTGTTGAATTTGTACAATGCATCCAAGAGTGAGCCCCTCCATTGTCATATTATAATACAAAGCATTCAAGTTGCCCTTGACCCATGCATGGAGGAGGATTATTGGTGAAATAAGAAATATATACATGGTGGGACTAGTGTATGGACTATTCATGGACTTTAGCTCAATGAGCACATGGTGTTAGAATAATGAGTAAAAATAATAATAAAAATATGGAGGAGTTATGGATATGGAAAGATATTGGAATCATATGATATGGTCCCTCCTTGAATTATTTTGGGTGAAAGAGGAAAATGTATGCAAGTAAATAATATAATAAAAGTAACCAATGAGTAGAAATCAATTTTTTGTTTTCACGAGGGTGAGGGTGAAAATGTGGGAGTGATTTGTATAAAGGAAAAATATGAGGTTAGAGTATGTACATATTGGCAAAAAAAAATATAATTATGGTGTAAGAGGATGAAAGAAGGTGTACATAGGTTTAATAAAACACACACCTAAGTAGAAATATTTAAATAAAATACCAAAATAATTATTAAAAATCCCTATATTTAGGCCATATATACAATGAAATATTTACACACAAAGAGGCCATAATATACTTTTATTTTTTTATTTTTTTTTATTTTTTTTGGCTCACCTAGCCCAGTGACTAGCTAGCTGAGGGTTTTTTAAGAAGATATGGGAAAAGTCCCGTGACTCACGCACGCCTATGTACAGTGAAATGGTAGGGATAGCCACAGTGTTTGGGTGATTTTGGTAGGGTGAGGTAACTCACTGTGGCAATTACAAAGAGCCGAAAAAAACGGCTATCACCAGCTTTCTCATACCAAGCACGAGGAGATTGCTTCAACCCATACAAAGCCTTGTTACATTTGCACACTTTGTCCTCTTGTCCTTTTATGACAAAACCGCGAGGCTGCGTTACATAAACTTCCTCAAATATGTCACCATTCAAGAAAGCAGTAACAATGTCTGATTGATGTGCATCCCAACCAAAATGAGCTTCCAATGCACATAGAAAATGCACAGTAGTCATACGACAAGTGGGAGCAAAAGTCTCTTCATAATCTATGACTTTTTGCTGTGCATAACCCTTTGCAACAAGTCGAGCCTTATGGCGATCGATCTCACATTCCGGCTTGCGTTTCAACTTGTAAACCCACTTCGTACCAATGGCCTTTTTGCCAGGAGGCAAATCACATAATGTCCAAGTGTCATTCTCTATAAGTGCATCATATTCTGATTGCATGGCAGCCATCCAATTTTCTGAATTCTGTGCTTCATCAAAAGATAGAGGCTCCTCAACATCATGTAAAATAGACAAAGCCAAAGCATAACAATCTGATGCATAAGATGCATGGCGAGAGCCTGAACGAGTACGACTAGACAAAGGTGCATCCAATTTACTGTCACGCAAAGTGTGCACCAGCCATTTTGGCATACCTCTAGCGTGCTCATTTTCATCCCTTTCCTCATCAAGTACATCATGTATATCTGCATCAGTAATAGGCCGATTTAAAACATTTTCAGAAGCCCCCATAGGCTGTATATTTGCCTCATTGGAACTTACATTTTTATTTCCACCACTGAAAAGAGGCAACAAAGTGTCATAAATGTCCTGTGAGCTTACATTACTGTCTCTAGTACATGACAGCAAGGGCTGAACAGAATCTTCCACAAACACTACATCCCGAGAAACCAGAATACGTTTTGTTTGCGGATGATACAACCTGTAACCTTTGCTTTCAGCACTATAACAAAAAAAAAAACATTTGACAGCCTTATCATCCAATTTTCTGCGCTGCACTTGTGGCACCAAAGCATATGCCAAACAGCCAAAAACACGCATGTGCTCAATAGAAGGTTTTCTATCATGCCATGCTTCATATGGAGTAATAGACTGTAAAGCTTTCGTAGGACACCTGTTAAGTACATAAGTGGCACACATAATGTCCTCAAGCCAAAAAGAATGCGGCAAAGCTTGACTTTTGACCATACATCGTGCCATTTCCGTCAGTGACCTGTTTTTCCTCTTAGCAACACCATTTTGTTGAGGTGTATAAGGCACTGTACACTGGTGTTTTATCCCACGACTAGCCAGAAATGCATTAAATTCATGAGACATATACTCCCCCCCTCGATCGGAACGGAGGGTTCCCATAGTACATTTCGAGACATTTTCAGCCATAGCCATAAATTGTTTGAAGCAAATAAAAACTTCGGACTTCGCTTTAAGCGGAAATACCCATATGCATGCCTGGAGTAATCATCAATGAAAGTCACGAAGTATAGGTAATTGCCCAAGGACGGAGTTTGCATGGGCCCACAAACATCACTATGCACAAGCTGCAACCTGCATGTGGCCCGAACTGAACCATCCTTTGGAAATTTAGAACGCTGCATCTTACCCAAAGTACAGCCTTCACAAACATGTTTGACAGGTGCTTCAAGAGGCGGCAAAGAAGCAACCATATCAGATTTCTGCAAACGCAGCAAACTGGCAAAATTCAAATGACCAAAACGTGCATGCCAAAGTTTTGCATCTGAAATAGCCCTTGAATCTGCAACAGCATTTGCAAAATTTTGTCCACACTTGTCATACAAAGTGAGCTTATACAGCCCACAGCACAAAAGGCCAGATGCAACAATTTCATCATCAAAACTGAGATCATGAACTATACATCTGTCATCCACAAATTTGACTACAAGTCCAAGTCTAGCAAGTGCGGATACAGACAAGAGATTCTTCTTGATCCCAGGTACATAAAGTGCATCAACAAGTGTGAAGGAACTGCCATTAGCAGCAGTGAGCACAATCTTTCCAACTCCTTGAACGGGATAAGAGGCGTTGTTGGCACAAGTGACTGAATTCCCATGAGGGATTGACTCAAGAGAGATGTAAACAATTCACGATGTGAGGTAATGTGCTTTGTAGCACCACTGTCAAAATACCACACATGTGAATCTGCACCAACTGACAAGTATGCATCATGGACAACAGGATTGTAAGTGCACTCTGCGCTAAAAGCCCATTCTGCATCAACATCAACATTACAGTCTCCTTTCACAAAAGACTCAACAATGGCTGCATTTGTAGTGGAACCAGCATTTGCAGTGGAACCACCCTCTTTCTTCTTAGCCTCTTTGGCCTTCAACTTAGGACATGACTTGATCAAGTGATCATTGGCTTTACAATAATGGCAACGCATCTTCTTTTTGCCCTTATCACCAGAATTGCCAGACGAAGTGCTGCCAGCAGAAGCATTAGGAACATAATTTTTTCCACTCGAAGCAGAACCATAAGAAGTGGCTGCATTACTGTTACCACCCTTTCTTTGAGAAGCAATAAAAGCCTGTTCAACTACACGCTGCCTAGTCCTGTTTTTTTTGGAAAGTGACTCTTGCAACAGCAATGTGCATAATGCATCAAACTTGACAACTTCAGGATTTCCTTGGGTCATAAGTCTCCAAGTACTAGCAAAGTCTGGTAGGAATTTGGTAAGGCATCAAGAACAGTCTGCACAAGGGAACTGTCTGAAATGACTTCACCTGCAGAAATAAGCTGCTCATTGATATCCTTGACACTAGCAAGGAAAGTGTCCATATCATCTTCCTCATGCATAATCTTCGACTCCAGCTCTTTATGCAGCAAAGCAATTTTAGCCTCATTGCGGCTTGCATAAAGACCTGCTAGAATATCCCAAGCCTGTTTTGTAGATTTTGCTGAACGGATGTGAGGAACAATGGTGCGCTTCACAAACAACGCAATCAATGCATGAGCCTACGCATCCTTAACATCCCAACGAGCTCTAAGAGCTGCAATCCTTGCAGCAAGACCTGCAACATCATCAACATCGCCTACATCCTCAGAACCAGGACGTACATCAATGCCCTGCACAATGTTCCAGACACCTTTTGACACAAGAACATGTTGCACCATATAAGCCCACATAGGGTAGTTGTCCCCATCCAACCTGTCCTTAGCAGCAAAAAGCATCTTGAACACATCTTTGTTGTTGTTGTCAGCCATGGTAAATGCTGCACTTGATGTGAAAACTGCCCAAAAATAGGAGAAACGGAGCGGGAAGAACCTGTGCTATATAGCACAAACCGTAGAAGATTATAAGGCACATGTTATGCAAAAAACGGCACTGACAGAAATTTTGCACAAAATGACGAAATAACCTGTGCAGTACTGCCTGTAGTGGAAACGAACGCCAAAATGAGCCAAAATCAAAATTCCGAGCAGACATAGCTCTTCGAGCTTACCCAAAAATTTTGTCGACCTGCGAACGCTCGCCAAAGCTCACTGAAATTGGAGAAAGTGAGCAGGCGTGTGCTGGAGCAGCTGGCGACTAAGCCCAGGAGGACGTGACCTGCTCTGATACCAATTGTTGGAATTAGGGTTGCAGAGAAACACACACAGCTTGGAGAAGACGAAGGAAGCTCAAGGCACACAATAGAGAGTGTGTTACTTAGTGTGCAATGGAAAGATAGATAGCCCTAGAGTGATGGGCATATATACAATGCACGGGGGACAAAACCTCCTAAAGAGGGAAAAAATGCCCCGGCGGTCCTAGTGTGTTCACACACATCACTACCACATGTATATGGTAACAAAAAATTCCTTCACAAGCTCTAACGCCTTCCTGAGCACCTGAGGGCAGGATTTGAAGAAGAGGAGGGAGTCATCTACAAACATCTTGGCCAATAGCTAGTCATTGTCAAGCAAAGGTAAACCTTGAATTTCACCCCGTGCAGCAGTAGCTTTGAGCATCATTATTAGAGGACGCGACCCAATGGCAAAGAGAAGAGGGGTCAAGGGGCATCCTTGCTTGATAGATATTTTGGCTTCAAAGGAGCCCACAATTCTATCATTAAACAAGAGCTCAGATTGACTGCCTGCAGCTAGAGTGTATATAAGTTGACAAAGGTGAGGCCCAAAGCCCAATGATTTGTTGAAATATTCAATGAGGACCACATAATCCTATCATACACCTTGTCTAGGTCTAGCTGAAGCAAAATGCATTTCTGTTGCGTGAAGGTTGCGTACTCAATGCCCGCCATTGCTACCAAGATATTGTGATATATTGATCTTCCCTTGAAAACTCACTAACTAATTCTTATAATTGACAAGCCTATCACTAAATAATTCTTATAATTGACAAGCCTAGAAAGAGTAATGTTTCTTCCCCCCCCCCCCCCCCCCCCCCCTTTCCCCAATGCTCACATATTAGTACAAGAGGATGAGACACACACACACACACACACACACACACAAGGAAGGGGGGGGGGACTCTTAGATCTTATCCCTTATCCCTTCCACTAATTGCACAACAAAAGTGTGTAATTAGATTTTCAAAGCTCCTCTCCTCTCATTTTGTGGGTATGTGTGAGAGCTATCCAATCATCACATCTTCTTTCTATTACAATTACCCTCCCGTGTGGGGCCTTAGGACTAAAAACGTGGGTTCTTCAATGAAGACCCCATCATGGGACAAATGCGGGGAGTTAGGTGCACAAGATGTGAGGTAATTTTGATCATCTAATTTCAAAGGGGCATGCCTGAGTTTATCTTGTTTTTCCTAGTTTACTTTTGCATAGCAAAGTTTACTTTATCGATTTTAAAATGAGTAGGGGGACATAAAAACGAGCGTGTATGTATGGTTAGGCCATTGTGTTGCCATAACCAAGGTGATGGTTTGAATCCCTGGTGTCTCACCCATGTGCATATTTTGCTCACCATTTGCCTATATCAAGAATCGTATTCATGTGCCTCTCTCACCATAGTTGATCCCATGATGAGGTTTTCATTAAAGATCCCATTTCATTTAGTGTTGAGGCATATGGGGGACACCTAATTGACAAGCCCAGGAAGAGTAATGTCAAAACAACACTTCCATCAAATGGAAGCAACATGTAAGATAGGAGCATTTGAAAACCTTATCTCTCTCTGCTTCTCAACAACCCTGGCACCACTGTATGAGTCGGAAGTGCTCCAGGCAGGTTTTCCAGGGGTTGAGGCTATGGAGTTAGGTTGGGGTGATGCTATAGGTGGTGTAATGGCTAGTGTAGGGACCAGATCTGCTTTGCAGAGAGTCAGAGGTTGCTCCAAGATCGCTCCAAGAGGGGTCGCTTAGTGGCTTGGGATAGTTCTTGTCCGTGGCTTCGACAACCAACATTCCTTGGCTATGGGGCTGGGTGGCCCCTTTCTCTTTGCAAGGAGAAATTAACGTGGGCATGGTCCGGTAGTGTGGCATGGAGGGGAAAGGGGCACAAGCTTTTCAGGTGGTGGAAAGAAGTGGGTGGTGGTAACCTTTTCTTTCCTTGCTTATGGGGTCCAAAGTGATGGGTTCTATGGTTTGGTGCATGGCCTTTGTGATGCTGTCTGGTCATGGTGATTTGCATGGTGAGTGTGACTATTGAATTTGTTGTGCTGTTGTGATCGACAGGAGTTGGGCTTGTGGCAGGGGTCCTTCCATTGGTGGCAATGGTCATAGCAATCAAGTATTTCTATGAAGGCGCTCGGTTCGCGCCTCAATAGCCCACCATTTTGGTCCTTCTCTGGCTTGATTGTGGCTCCACCTGGGTAGTTTGTGTTTGTCGGAGCTTCATATGGTGATGGAGCTCGTAGATCCCCCTTTATTTGGCATTATATTGTAGTCGTCTTAATAACTAACCTCTGATCGATGGTTGTAATATGATGGTTAGTTTGTTTAGATTGTATCTTCGGTAAGGGCTCCATGTAAAGCCATGAACACCTTGTTTTGTGGAGTATGTTGATGCAATTTTGTTGAGTATGTTAATGCAGTCCATGGCTAGATATTAACATGGATGGTATTGTAAATTTTTGGTTTTAATTCAATTCACTAAAAGATTGTGAGTTTTGCCAAAAGAAAAACAACACTTCTGTCTCTTGTAGAGTATTCTTTTTGGCTTTCTAAAAGAAACCTCAGAGGAGAGTTCTGCTAGGCATAGTTTCAATGTTTTAATGTTTTTAGTGATGATTGAGACTTACTTTAAATGTTATTTAGGTTTTGAAATATCAAATAGATCTTTTTAAGTCGCTTTTCATTTCACATGGTGACACATAAAAATTTTTCTTGCATTCTATTGTTTTCGAATGCTAAAGTGAAGACTTTACATAATTCTAATAAATTATATATATATATATATATATATTAATGAATTTTTTTTATTTCACCTTTCATTTCATATCCTCGCATGGCTTGACTTTTCTTGCATTCCATAGCTTGATTCCAATCAATGTTAGAGAAAATCTCTTTTATTAAGCGGCCAACAATGTTCGAAAAAGTTTTTTTTCCTAAGCGGCCGAGTCACTTGCATGTAAAGATGCAAACCAGAACTACTTGTAGAAATTTTCAAATCTACAAGATTTTGAACTATTTTCTCGTATATTTTATCAAATTTTTTTCCCTTTACCATTGCTTGTACAGACTAATCTCGATTTTGAGTCCGCTCAAGGCTAAGCTAAGGCACACCTTTCCTGAATAGTGGCAACCAAGTTTCCTCCTCGCAAAGAAAAAAACTAGAAATACTAACACAAATTTTAAAATTTACAAGATTGTAAACTATTTTCTCGTATGTTTCATCGATTTTTATTCCCTTTACCGTTGTTTGCAACTAGCTAGTTTCAATTTTCAACTAACTTAAGACTAAGCTCAGGCGATCCTTTTTTGAACAATGATTCCAATTGGCTCATCACTTTATTATTGCTTTAGAAAGCTACCTTTCTTATTGTTTTAGAAAGCCACGGTGACTCTTTCACTTGTTTTAAACAAGGTGAAAGTTCAGTATGGCCTACATAAAGCTACTGAGAAGGCTTTAATATTTCTAAAGAGAGTTCTTTGTGAGAGAGAAAATGAGAAAGCGACACTAGCATTTTAAAACATTTGCTTTCACACTAAAGTATTATATTATTGAAAATAAATGTAACAATAAACCATTTAAATTACAATATAATTTAAAAGATTAAAAATTGATGGATAGAAAAACACTTGGCAACATCAAGTAAGAAATTAAGAAAAAAAAAAGTGAAATTAGATGGGAAAGATTGTGCATGACCTAGTACTCAATCACCCAATACTGAGAGAGGTAAAAACTTTTAAAAAAAAGTTTTTTATCATTAACTTGCCATGTGGCACTAATCTGCAAGCTTTATTCAATAATCTAGATTTGCACCCAAAATCAAACCCTTTACTAAGAACTACTTAAACTATGTAGTGTTAGGGACCCAAGGATATGGGTTATATGCCTATTTTGTGAAAAGGACATCTACCCTTTTTATTATTTGATAATTACTCATGTGAAAAACACCCATTATAGCATTTTGTAGAGTTCCATGACATGACGTAAGAATTCTCTAAAGGGCTTTCTATGAATTGACCAGTCTATGCATGTGCCAAGTACAAAGGAAGCATGGCATTCAAGAACTTTAAGTTTTGCCCACAATGAATCAAGATCACCTCCTTAGACATAACAAGTGTGCGGCCCGTCATATGGATGGGGGAAGGGAGGGAGCGGGAGCTACCCTAGAGAGAGAGAGAGAGAGAGAGAGAGAGAGAGAGAGAGAGACCCTTTTCTTGGGCACCCAATCTGCTTTGTCACAGTCTTCGTCTCTTTCTTTCTTTGCCTTGGCCTCCAATTCTCCTTCCAATCCCTCCCTCTATGCCACATGGTAGGGCCTCCAAGATGCATTAAACATAGTTTAGAAGCAAACCAATGTGAGAACTAAACAATGGATGAGATCCTCTAGTATGTGATTGTGTTTTGCTAATGGTGTGGATTGCCCACTTGAAAAAGATAGGTTTTCCCTATCAGACATCAAGTTGAAGGGAAAATATAGCAACATTAACTATTTTTTATGTAGAAGAGGTTTTATCTATACTATATATAAAGGAGGGAGGGATTTGACCAATCTACATTAAGCCAGTGGGTGACGCAGATGGAGAGAGAGAGAGAGAGAGAGAGAGAGGAAGGAGGGAGGGAGGGGCGCAATCGCGCCAAGGGATGCTACCTACTAGTTAAGTATCAATAACTTAGACTCAACAAATCATTAGCAAAGGGTCCATATTGTTGTAGTGGTCTTAAATATGATTGAAAGTATGTCTATTCAATTTTGCATTCATTAGTTTTGAAAGAATCTAGGGAGACACCTTGGTTTAAAGGGATGTAAAAGTAAAGCTAACTGTTTGCAGGGGTGGTAAACCAATGGAGGGAAATGCTTTGTTTTTCTTGAGCAAAAGTGGGGAGGACACACGATTGTAGGTGTATAGATTTCTCTTTGTCATGTTGCTTCTTGTGTGGCACATACCAGAATATTGGAGGTAGGGAGTGAGGTGTCATATTGGAAGGGTGGACGTTGATCCGAGCATTGAGAGACCGCTCTGTATTGCTGCTTTGGGTGTGGATGCACCATTGGAGAGAGCGTGCTAACTCAAATTCTAGTTTTATCATCTTGTATTGATAGACAATCAGTCTTCTAATGAAACACTATAATTTTTTCTATCTTCAAAGAATTCTGTGGAAAAGGTCAGGCAGTTAGTTTTCGAAGACTGGAAGAACGGAGCATTAACAATGGCATTGTCGGGGGATATGTGTTCACTACGCGAGTCGGACAGGCGCCGGGCCTCTGGCTGTGAGAGGTGTGAAAGAGAGACAAGACGCACGACACAAGGCAAAAGATTATGTCAACACTTTAATACTTAAACTTCACAACCGAAATGGTTTAAACTGCTAATGATTAGCTGAAGTGTATTTCGATTACAAATGGTTTCCGTTAACGGCATTGATGGAGTTAGGAGAGTTTAATGCTCTCAAATTAGATCAAGACTATAAAATTTCCACTTATGGTCGCCATTAGAGTCTTTATAAGCTGATTAGTACGTAAGTATCCGGCAAAATCCCCTGCTTGATACCCTTGTTGCTTTCTTGCTTGTCCCGTAAGCCCTTTGAGTGCTTTCAATTAACCTCCTTGAGGGAGAGAGAGAGAGAGAGGGAGAGAGAGAGAGAGTCTCTCATTTGCTTCGTTTGGAGATTGAGAGAGAGAGAGATCTCCCTTGCTTATCCTCGTTGTTTCTTATCGCCTTTCTTATATTAGGAATTAAGAGAGAGGGCTCGCCCTTCTTGGCCCTTACCTCCTTGGCTTTGTGCGCTCGAGCGTCCCTTCTCCTTGGCTTTGTGCCCTCAAGCTTCCGCCTCCTTGTTCTCCTTGCCCGTTTTCTTCCCTTTGGATACCGGCCTTCTTCTTCTCCCCTTGCTTGCTTGCCGAGAACCTCGATGCCTTGCTTCCTCCCTTCCTTCTGTTGAACTAAGTCAAGTTCGAGGAGAGAGTGCGAGAGAGAGAGAAAACCTTCACTTCCTTTGATAGCCGAGGACAAGCCGAGGACAAGAGAAGAAGGAGAGCTTTGCCTCCCTTCCGAGCTTCCCTCACCTCTTCTTGCCTTCGAGTTCCTCCAGCATGCTATAATCTTTCTCGTTGCTTTGCTTGGCGTCCCTCTCATGCAAAAGACGGAGGCTATTAATAGCTTGCCTCCTCCCTTAGCAACGACGGCGCGGTCGTTGCTAGGGAGAATAAAATACTGCCCCTGGTGACATGGCACCCGAAATTTCGACCTCCTCCAAAATCGTCATGAGTGGCACCGAAAGGGAGCGCGCAAGCTTGATGGGCAATTTTTGTTTCACGAAGGAGCATGTCCGAGCTTCTGAGCGCACGCTACAAGCAGATTTCCTCCTTCGCTGCCTGCGCAATTCTTTCTCCTTTATTTTTCTTTTCCCATTGTCTCCTTAACTATTAGGCCCTTATTTGGGCGGGTGCCCTTTTCTTTTTTAATTGTATTGGCCTCCTTAGGCTTCCACAGGCTTTTAAAACACAAGCAAAGGTAATTGTATCTAAGGAGAGTTCTCAAATTGCAGCCTATCAAAGCATTTCAATGCGGCTTCACCTTGGCCATCTCGAGCATACCCTTCAATAAGCACATTCCAAGTGAGTACATCCCGAACATGAAGCTTGTCAAGCACTTTGTGTGCTTTTTCAAGCACATTACATTTGGCATGCATTAGGCACTTTATTTGGCATGCGGCATGGATCAAGGATTTGCTCCGTAAAAAAAACAAAAGAAGGCATCATATTTGGTACTCATGCCGGCCAAGGCAATGCCAAGCACCACATCTCTCTCGAGCAATCCTTGACTACCAATATCTTCGTGAATTTTATTGCCCATACCAGCATCTCGAATAATGCCAAAATTACCCAGCCCAGCAGTGTCGACACCTGACATCGGCTTCTGCCTGACAAGCCATAAATCTCTTTAGACTTCTCAAACTGCATAAAATGCATACAAACCTTGCCGAAGCTGTAAAACTCCAGATGGCACTCCGACCGAGCAGACCGAACTGGTACGGAGCCGACCCCCTTGAATCTTTAACGAGTAATATCTTGGCAACCGGAACTCCGATCGCGGATCTGAAAAGACCAACACGCTCCACAAAGTGAGCACTTCAAGCCCGTGCATTCATTTCATTTATGTCACCTTAAGTGCAGTTGCTTAATCCGGTATGGATTTGCATTAACTGCAACTTCAAGATGCCATAACTTCTTCACCGTAGCTCCAATCGACGAGCCGTAAAGACAGGCCGGTAGAGCACTTTAAGCACTACAGCTATAGATCATAATATCCCATCTGTGCTCACTTCAAGAATAGTCATTTCTGACATCATTAAGGTATCAGTTGGCCTTTTAAAGCCGCATCTGGCATACATTAATCATTAAACTTGGCCTGTTAACAAACCATGATCACTAACCATTAATCAAGTAGGCTTTCAATGAGCTTGATCTGCATCTTCTTGGCGTATTTCTTAGCATGGGAGTGGAGCTGCACGACATCCACCCCCTCTGAACCTGCACAGCCTCCGGTTTGTGCCAACAACACTTCAATCTGCATCTGCTTTAGGTACCTTAAGCTCCTTACCCATCATCAGAGTCACGTAACAGGTAAATATTATGAAAAATGAAATAAGGATTATACCCTATCATCAATGTTCTAGCTTAATCATCAGGTAGCTGTGTTGGGGTATAAAGCCCAATGTGGTCGCCCAGGTAAGTGGGCGGGCCGCCAGGTATGTACACATATTCTTTTGTAAAAACCTAATAAGAACTCACTATGCTCTATACATTACAGTAGAGCGAGTTCACCATATCATCGTGCTCTTCTTCTCGCACTCTCTCTGGCGTCGCACTTCCGCTCGTACTCCTTCAACTGGTATCAGAGCTCAGATCGAGGCTCGGGGCAGCACTGCAGGATGCTAGAGTCACCAACTCAAATTGGAGTGAAATTCGACACGCGAAGACACGGCCCCAAATCTCGTGGGCAAGCCCGAAGGGCTTGGTGTTGTCAGATTTTCATTCTGAGGTCATCTCGGCCACCGTTCGGCTTCGACAAAGGTCTGCGCAGGCCATTTTCGACTACGTGGTCTCGACGGGTGCAGATTCGACTCTGCAAATTTGAGGTTTTTTGGCCTACGACTGTAGGTGCTGAGGATATCGACACTCCCAGAGTGTTGATTTGTGGCTGTCTACACATCGAAGGACGGCTCACAGTTCTTGGAGGCGTGTCACATAGACACGGGCGCATCTACACACAGACTGTAGGCAACATCCACTAGTTCATCAGGTAGCTTGTGTTTGCTGCTTGATATTCCAGATTTCATCCTGACATTGTAGGTACTTCCACATGGGATGTATTGTCAGAGATGATGTATGTCTGTTGAGGGTTTGCTGGCTGTGACTCATGCAGCAAACAACCGCCGCAGCGGTTACAGCATATAGTGGGAAATTTGTGGATGTATGACTTTGTGGGAAGTCTATGTACTGTCAGATTTACTGCAGCCTTTGTTGAGGGTCGAGTGAGGTTTTATTGAGTTGGGGGATTCTCGAATGTTGAGATCCTTTCGGTGATATAGGTCTTGGAGCGATCCCCCGAGCACCCTTAGATAGGTAGCTAGGATGTATTGATTGTGAGTTAGACAGTTGGGATTGCATCTTTGCTTTACTGCCGTTGAGGCATTGTCGCAATCTATGCTTATAGGACAGTGACAGGACAGTGAGAGACAGTACAGGTGCAGGACAGGTTTACCCGTAGCTTACAGTGTCAGAGAGACAGTGTTTTTTAAGCTGTTTTTTGGTCTGTTTTTTGAGTACACCAGAGCCATTTTACAAAGGAGACTCTGCCAAAATTTTTGCAGAATCTGAAGCTTTCTTGGTTCATTTGACAGGTTGATATTGGTTCAGATGTCAATTTACAGGGGAAACTCTACCGAATTTTTCCCAGAAAAGTAAACTACTGTGAAGCGTAGCTATGGCTGGATCACAGGACACTGCTCTTTACAATATCAAGAAGCTGGATGGAACCAATTTCCCATTGTGGAAGAAGCAGATTTGGCACGTGTTGGTACAAAAGAAGCAGATAAAACCTATAAAGCTCAAGGGGATAAAACCAGAAGATATGGACGAAGATGAATGGAGTGAAATGGATGAATTGGCACTTTCTACCATTATGCTGACTTTGGCAGAAATCATTTACTTCAATGTAGCAGACGAGATTTCGGCTTATCAAGCATGGTTAAAGCTGAGTGATCTTTATGAGAAGTAGAGTGCAGCTTCACAGGTATACTGGCTTAAGAAGCTTGTTGACTTGAAGATGAAAGAAGGGACACCTATGTCCAATCATTTGAATGAATTCAACACAATCTATAGTCAGTTGTCAGCTCAAGGTGTCAAGTTTGATGAACCTGTTAGAGCTATGATCCTGTTGATCACATTGCCAGAAAGTTGGGACACTTTTCGCACAGCTTTGAGTAATTATGCACCTCCAGATGGTTTGAACATAGCAGGTGTAGAAGGAAGTCTGCTTACTGAAGAAACCAATAGAAAGACAATGGAAAAAGGCAAAGGAACAGCCTTAGTTGTCAAGGGAAGGACCAAAGAAAAGTACAAAGGTGGAAAGAGGAATCAGTCTCGTAGTAAGTCCCGCAGTGCTAAAGGCAAGAGTGACATAGAATGCTACCATTGTGGCAAGAAGGGTCACATGAAAAGAGACTGCAGAGAATGGAAAGCAGAAAACGGCAAAGAGAAAGCTGAAGACCATGGTGAGAAGAACAAGTCCTCAGTGAAGATTCAAGAAATAAATGTGACAAACACTGTTGTAGAGGATGACAGTCTAGGGTCAGGAGACATCTACTTCTTGAAGAATACAATGGACTCAGCTCTTCTTACAGCATCTGATGGAAATGCACTGAGTGACTGGATTATAGACTCAGGGGCATCACTTCATGTGTCTCCAAACAAGGAGTGGTTTACCTCTTATGTGACCACTAAAGATCATGTTCGGCTAGGCAATGGGCAAACATGTGAGATCTTAGGTGTTGGAGATGTTCAATTGAAGTTTCAGAATGGCTCTTCTTTCACGCTGGAGAATGTGAGACATGTTCCCGCAATTACAAAGAGCTTGATCAACACAGGTTTACTTGATGATGCTGGCTACGTCACCACTTTTGGACAGAACATGTGGAAGATATCCAAGGGTTCTATGACAGTAGCACATGGAGTAAAGTCTGGAGGACTTTACATGATTTATGTATCAAATGTCTCTAAAAATGTAATCAATGTAACCGAGCAGCCGAACGTTTCTTTGTGGCATAGCCGGTTAGGACATATGTCCAAGAAGGGAATGGAAATCTTGTCTCGTTCTGGTTATTTGCCTGGCTTTTCATTTGATGATTTTGAATTCTGTGAACATTGTCTGTATGGTAAGCAAACACAGCAGCCACATAAGCATAGAAGCAGTAGAAGAGATACACAGTTGGCACTTGTTCATAGTGATTTGTGTGGACCTATGCCTAACCTATCTCTAGGGGGAGCTTCTTACTTTATGACATTTATAGATGATTACTCGAGGAAAGTATGGGTTTACTTTCTCAAGCACAAGGATGAAGCGTTTAGTGTTTTCAAAACGTTTGTGACACTTGTGGAGAATCAGAGTGGCAAGAAGCTTAAATGCTTACGCACTGAGAATGGTGGAGAGTATGTTTCAAAGGCCTTTCAGGACTTTTGTGAGTCAAAAGGTATAAAACGTGAACTTACTGCTCCTTACAATCCTCCTCAAAATGGTGTTGCTGAGAGGATGAATAGGACCATGCAAGAGAAGGTCAGAAGTATGTTGTCTAATGCACAACTTTGGGCTGAAGCTGTATCAACAGCTATTCATCTTGTAAATAGATCTCCTAGCAAGGTTTTGCAGAAGGATTCAGTGCCATAGATGGTATGGTCAGGCAAAATTCCCTCATACAAGCATCTCATCGTCTTTGGTTGTGAGGCATATACTCACGTTCCAAAGGAATTTAGGAACAAACTTGAGCCAAAAAGTAGAAAGTGCATCTTTCTAGGCTATGGTAATTCTGGTGAGATGGGGTACAAACTTTGGGATCCCGAATCCAGAAAGGTTGTCCGCAGCAATGATGCTCACTTTAATGAATCCAAATATCATTCTAAACCAGAGAGGGTTGAGGAGATTAGAAGAGTTGTCTTCCAAGAAGATGGACCTGCACGTGCAAGACAAAATGTCAGAGCTCAAGAGGAGCAAGGACAGGATAGAGTGGAGCCACAGGTTGTGGCTGAGCCTGAGCCACCTATTGTGCGTAGATCTGGACGTGTCACGCGACCTCCTGATAGGTTTGTCCATCTATGAACTATGTCATGTTGACTGATTGCAATGAGCCTTCATGTTACAAGGAAGCAGTGCAAATGAAGGACTCCGGGAATTGGCAATTGGCCATGCAGTCAGAGATGACAGCTCTGCATAAAAACAAGACATGGAAGCTAGTTAAATTACCACAAGGCAAAAAGGCTCTACCTTGTAAATGGGTTTACAGGTATAAGATCACCGCTCATGATAGTCAGCCAAAGTACAAAGCAAGGCTTGTTGCCAAGGGCTTTAAGCAAGAACAAGGCATTGACTTTGATGAAGTCTTCTCTCCGGTGGTCAAGATGACTACATTGAGATGCTTTCTTGCATTGGTTGCCATATTAGATTTGGTGTTGCACCAAATGGATGTCAAGACAGTGTTCTTGCACGGTGATTTAGATGTGGAAATTTACATGCAGCAGCCAGAAGGGTTTGTTGAGAAAGGCAAGGAAGATTGGGTATGCCAGTTGTTAAAGAGTCTTTATGGCTTAAAACAATCACCGAGGGCATGGTACCATAAATTCCACAAGTTTATGCTTTCTCAAGGCTACAAACGTAGTGAGTTCGATCACTGTCTATATACAAAGAAGGCTAAGGATGGCAGTTGGCTGATCCTTATTTTGTATGTGGATGACATGTTGATTGCTGGCAAGCACTTGGAAGAAATTTCAGATTTGAAGTCAAAGATGGAAAAATCGTTTGACATGAAAGACATGGGTGAGGCAAGTTATATACTTGGTATGCGCATTGAGAGAGACAAATCAAAGAAGTTGATTTGGTTATCTCAAACAGAGTATATTAACAAGGTTTTGCAACGTTTCAATATGGAGAAGGGAAAGGCACTGAGTGTTCCATTGCCACCATATGTGAAACTTAGCAAACAAGATTGTCCTGTGTCTGAGGAAGAACAGGCTGAAATGGATAAGATTCCATATGCATCTGCAGTGGGTAGTTTGATGTATGCAATGATTGCTACTCGCCCAAACATTGCATTTGCAGTGGGAGTAGTAAGTCGATACATGTCAAACCCAGGCAAGAAACATTGGGAGGCAGTGAAAGGAATATTGAGATACCTGAAAGCTACAAAGAGTATGCGTATATGCTATGGGAGTCAGGAGCTAAGTGTAAAGGGTTTTACAGACTCGGATTATGCAGGTGACTTAGACAACCGAAGGTCTACATCAGGGTATGTCTTTACATTGGCTGGTGGAGCAGTATCATGGCGTTCTAGATTACAAGATTGTGTTACTCAGTCTACTACAGAGGCTGAATATGTTGCAGCATCAGAGGCATGCAAAGAATCAATTTGGCTTAATCGACTAGTAACAGATTTGGGAATCAAAGAAGAGATACCTGTGTTATATTGTGATAGTCAAAGTGCTATACAATTGGCTCGCAATCCAGTTTATCACTCAAAGACAAAGCATGTGGATGTGAAGTATCATTTCATCAGGGAAATGCTCGAGGATAAGAAACTTCAGCTTGTCAAAGTTCACACCACAGAAAATCCTGCTGATCTACTTACAAAAGGACTTCCCTCATAGAGCTTTGCGCATTTTTGCAAGCAGTTAGGTGTAGGGTAGTACATCACTTCTCTACATCTCTTGTATATTAGCTTGTATAGTAGCTTCTCTCACACTTAAAGTACCACATTGGACTTTAAGTGGGAGGTTGTTGGGGTATAAAGCCCAATGTGGTCGCCCAGGTAAGTGGGCGGGCCGCCAGGTATGTACACATATTCTTTTGTAAAAACCTAATAAGAACTATCTATGCTCTATACATTACAGTAGAGCGAGTTCACCATATCGTCGTGCTCTTCTTCTCGCACTCTCTCTCGCGTCGCACTTCCGCTCGTACTCCTTCAAGCTGCCCATCAAAAATCTCTGAACTATATCTGCCGTATCTTCAAAGCATTCAATCATGGATAACTTGTTTAGTGAACCCTGCCAGACTCAAGTGCTCCAGTTAATGATGCACACGGCTTGACCATTAAGCTATCTTTAAGGAACCTTGTCAAGCTCAAGTATGCCTTACTCTGTCTGCACAGGGAAGGGCCGTCAAGTCCTTTACTTCAAGTTCTGGTAGCAGAACCAACTCAAAAGATGTGAAGATACTTCATCAATTGTCCAAAGAAGCTAGTTGGAAGCCAGCCATGTTATCTTATTGAATGCATAACCAAACACTCGCTCGACTTAGCATAATCTAGAATACAAAACCTTGCATCATGCAGCCTGCTACATCAGTCATCTGGTATCCTCTGCATCTGCAAATGCACTTTAGTATCCCCCAGGATCAAATGGAATGACAAGGAATTGCCCACAAATTGGGGTATCATAATATCCACATAAGCATACATTTCCTATTTCAATCATCATCAAGCATTTCTGGTGCAAATATGCTACCCTTGGTTCAAATAGCATGCAATTACCATGCATACTGATTAGTATCCATCTATATTGAATCTGCTTAGGAATATCCTTAGAATCTCCTGGATCAAACACCATCGACATCACATAGCATTGATAGGCTCCACAATATACTATAGCTTCACCTGAAGCATAGTGCAGCACCCACATCCCGTAAACTGTTGGCAACTTAAGCTCGTTACCAGAAAGCATTAAAGAAATCTGACTCCCTTTTAATGGCAGCCAAGACATCACTGACATAAGCATCAATAGGAATAGCATCCAAATCCAGCTACATTTGGCACATTGCCTAAGGAAATGAAAAACCCTGTGCACCTTTTGCAGTATCAAGGATGATTTAGCATCATCACCCCCTCTAGCTTCATAGACATCACGAAAAACCTTGGGAGTCTCTCAACCTGTATCATCAGACGAATTTTCACCTATTGGGATTTCAGCTTTGATCATGAAAAGCAGCTTCATCCTGTAGATCTTCATTCATAATATCCTCGGGAAAATCACCCTTGGAAGTCTCAAAGTTCATCAAAATTGTAGGAATTATCTCCTCATGCAGTCCATCTACAAGCATAGATGTAAAATCCCTGTCGATAACCTGTTCACAATCAATATGATCCAAGCAATCTTCATACTCCTCGATATCATCCTCTGCTTCCTCATCTGCATCCATGTTACTTAGCAATACAATATAGAGCTGTAAAGGCTCATCTGGCACCCCCTCTGAAAAGGTATATGCATCAGAAAGCTCTTCTATACAGTCATAAATATCTCCTTTAGATCTAGACAAAAATTCACCGATTATAGCATCCTCTTCTGTGATAGCATCATCTGCAAGCATATTGTTAGTAGCAATCATAGGTTCATTGACATCCCGAGGCTCATCCTATGCTGGATCCACAATCTTAGTCACTTCATAAGCTACTGTGTATATAATAGCTTTGTTTATGCAATTATCTGAAGCAAACATGTTAACATGCTCGCCTATAGTGCTGATAGTTTTAGAAATATCCTGTAGAGGCTCATCTGTTTGATGAACTCCTTCAGAATAACCCATGTCAAGGTCAACAGCTTGTGAACCACTTGTTGTACAGTCTATGTCTTCACTGGAACCATTATTAGAGGTAGCGTCCATGCGAGCAATCTTTGAAAAAAATTCATATTAGCCTGTTTCAGCATCAAATTCATCGTTGCTCAAAATAAGCTCCTCTCAAACTGAATCTTCTACTTCCAGCTTAGCATTCTCTTTGGCTTTACTTCTTGCAGAAATATGCTCCCAGAATTCATCATAGTTGAGAATCTGCATCTGATCCCCTTCACCTTTACTGAAGACAACCTTATTTCGTTCTGTAATCTCTTTTATGTCCCGATCTAGAATCTTTGAGCTTTCATAAATAAATTCCTCTGCAAAATACTCCCACCGCGTGGGATATTCTTCTGCCAGTTCTTGAACCTGTTTTTTAAAATCTGAGTTTACAACCTCCTCAAAAGCTGCAATCATCCGATCTTCTGGAACATTTCGGCTCTTCATCTCAGCTTCATAACATGCAATAAAACCTACTGGATCATATCCCTGAAAATTATAATACTGCTCCGAATAGCATCAAGTGCTAGCTCTAAAGCATCATCAATCTGCTTTTTTAACTGCACAGCTTTCGCTTCCTGCAGACACCCATGAACCAATTCCATCATTTTTGGCAAATCTGTAACTGCCATATTTTTATCAAATCCATTGGCACTAAAATCTTCAATAAACTGCTTTAACTGTTCTGGCATCTCCATCTTTACCTCCCACCCCGGCTCGTTTCGCGTCGGGTTCACCAAAGATGTCGGGGGATATGTGTTCGCTACGTGAGCCGGGCAGGCGCCGGGCCTCTGGCTGTGAGAGGTGTGAAAGAGAGACAAGACGCACGACACAAGGCAAAAGATTTTGTCAACACTTTATTACTTAAACTTCACAACCGAAATGGTTTAAACTGCTAATGATTAGCTGAAGTGGATTTCGATTACAAACGGTTGCCGTTAACGACACTGATGGAGTTAGGAGAGTTTAATGCTCTCAAATTAGATCAAGACTGTAAAATTTCCACTTATGGTCGCCATTAGAGTCTTTATAAGCTGATTAGTACGTAAGTATCCGGCAAAATCCCCTGCTTGATACCCTTGTTGCTTTCTTGCTTGTCCCGTAAGCCCTTTGAGTGCTTTCAATTAACCTCCTTGAGGTCGACATAGAGAGAGAGAGAGAGAGAGAGAGAGAGAGAGAGAGAGAGAGAGAGAGAGAGAGAGAGAGAGAGAGAGTCTCTCCTTTGCTTGGTTTGTAGATTGAGAGAGAGAGAGATCTCCCTTGCTTATCCTCCTTGTTTCTTCTTGCCTTGCTTAGATTAGGAATTAAGAGAGAGGGCTCGCCCTTCTTGGCCCTTACCTCCTTGGCTTTGTGCCCTCGAGCGTCCCTTCCCCTTGGCTTTGTGCCCTCAAGCTTCCGCCTCCTTGTTCTCCTTGCCCGTTTTCTTCCCTTTGGATACCGGCCTTCTTCTTCTCCCCTTGCTTGCTTGCCGAGAACCTCGATGCCTTGCTTCCTCCCTTCCTTCTGTTGAACTAAGTCAAGTTCGAGGAGAGAGTGCGAGAGAGAGAGAAAACCTTCACTTCCTTTGATAGCCGAGGACAAGCCGAGGACAAGAGAAGAAGGAGAGCTTTGCCTCCCTTCCGAGCTTCCCTCACCTCTTCTTGCCTTCGAGTTCCTCCGGCATGCTATAATCTTTCTCGTTGCTTTGCTTGGCGTCCCTCTCATGCAAAAGACGGAGGCTATTAATAGCTTGCCTCCTCCCTTAGCAACGACGGCGCGGTCGTTGCTAGGGAGAATAAAATACTGCCCCTGGTGACGTGGCACCCGAAATTTCAACCTCCTCCAAAATGGTCGCGAGTGGCACCGAAAGGGAGCGCGCAAGCTTGATGGGCAATTTTTGTTTCATGAAGGAGCACGTCCAAGCTTCTGAGCGCACACTACAAGCAGATTTCCTCCTTCGCTGCCTGCGCCATTCTTTCTCCTTTCTTTTTCTTTTCCCATTGTCTCCTTATTAAACCCCTATTAGGCCCTTATTGGGCTGGTGCCCTTTTCTTTTTTAATTGTATTGGCCTCCTTAGGCTTCCAGAGGCTTTTAAAACACAAGCAAAGGTAATTGTATCTAAGGAGAGTTCTCAAATTGCAGCCTATAAAAGCATTTCAATGTGGTTTCACCTTGGCCATCTCGAGCATACCCTTCAATAAGCACATTCCAAGTGAGTACATCCCGAACATGAAGCTTGTCAAGCACTTCTTGTGCTTCTCCAAGCACAATACATTTGGCATGCATTAGGCACTTTATTTGGCATGCGGCATCGACAATGATTTGCTTCGTAAAAAAAAACAAAAGAAGGCATCATATTTGGTACAAATGCCGGCCAAGGCAATGCCAAGCACGACATCTCTCTCGAGCAGTCCTTGACTACCAATATCTTCGTGAATTTTATTGCCCATACCAGCATCTCGAATAATGCCAAAATTACCCAGCCCAGCAGTGTCGACACCTGACATCGGCTTCTGCCTGACAAGCCATAAATCCCTTTAAACTTCTCAAACTGCATAAAATGCATACAAACCTTGCCGAAGCTGTAAAACTCCAGATGGCACTCCGACCGAGCAGACCGAACTGGTACGGAGCCGACCCCCTTGAATCTTTAACGAGTAATATCTTGGCAACCGGAACTCCGATCGCGGATCTGAAAAGACCAACACGCTCCACAAAGTGAGCACTTCAAGCCCGTGCATTCATTTCATTTCTGTCACCTTAAGTGCAGTTGCCTAATCCGGTATGGATTTGCATTAACTGCAACCTCAAGCTGCCATAACTTCTTCACCGTAGCTCCAATCGACGAGCCGTAAAGACAGGCCGGTAGAGCACTTTAAGCACTACAGTTATAGATCATAATATCCCATTTGTGCTCACTTCAAGAATAGTCATTTCTGACATCATTAAGGTATCAGTTGGCCTTTTAAAGCCGCATCTGGCATACATTAATCATTAAACTTGGCCTGTTAACAAGCCATGATCACTGACCATTAATCAAGTAGGCTTTCAATAAACTTGATTTGCATCTTCTTGGCATATATATTTCTTAGCATGGGAGCGGAGCTGCACGACAGCGTTAATCAAAATTGTATGCATTTGTGGACCAATACTATCACATACGCTACTGGCTCCATTTCACTCTCCCATTAACTCAAAGCTTCAACTGATACCACTAAAGACTCATCTTTGTCACAAAGTGGCAATAGGCACTGTGAAGATCCCTATAGCAGATGGGTTTGAGCTCACTCCATTACGTCTAGAAACATAACTCTGCCTTAAGCCACTTTGCCACACGGGTCTAGATGCCCTGCATGGGACACCTTTACATTAAAAAAAAAATCTGCTCATCTCTCTCACCTACATGTCTCCTAGGCTCCCTCCCATCTCGCTATCTACTACCACCGATGGTGTCACATTAGCTGGCCAAACTTCACCCTCCCCTACTTAGCTCTTGTTGATGGACATCGCACTGCAACCAGATATCCTTTCGCATATTGATTTCCCCTGCCTTTCAATTTGTCAACACCTAGCCTACTCCACATGAAAATCACCCTTCTTTTCCTTTACTTCCTAGTTTCTCAAATAGCATCTCACAAGATACTCCCTAACAAACTTCCAAAAAAAACGTTTTACTCACTTATCATCAAACGATGCATAGTTGCCGGTTTCCAAACAACTTTCCCATCCATTCCAACAACTTTTTCCAATTTTTACATCTTTCAAAACATTCCAAAATGAATAAGTGAAGAGCGAGTTTAAGAAATGAAAAGTCAACAGACTTTCCATATCCATATATAAAGAGGTTGATTCGGGTGTATTCATTTCTTTGTAGTATTTTTTTTCTTTTTTTAGTTGAGTTTGGTTATGCATACTTTCATTATTGTTTTCAGTGCCATGATGGAGATTTTCTTTAAATGTTTTTTTATTTTAAAATATTAAATGAATCTTTCTATTTCACTTTTTATTTCACATCCTTACACTATTTGATTTCACTTGCATTTTATTCTTTTAGAATGCTAAAGTGAAGCTTATTCTTGCATAATTATAGTAAATTTTATACATATACATACATACACACATACATATATTTATTTATTTTATACATATACACACACATATACACTAAATGAGCAAACCATGGTAAAGGAAAGAAAAAATGGTGAAATATGTGAGAACTTAGTTAAAAAATCTTGCAAATTCAAAAAGTCAACTATTATTTTCGGTTTGCTTCTTTGCAAGGAGGAAACTCACTCCCTTAATAAAAGAGATATTCTTGAACAATGCTTTACCTTATATAATTCTGATTAAACTCAACCTAATGATTTTATCATTTTCTTACTCTTTTAGAAAGCCACCGTGATCTTTTCACTTATTTTCTCTAACATTTTCAACTCTTGAGAGTTTATTTGGTGGTGAATTTAACGAGCTTCTTCTGTGTGGATTTTTTAAAAAGCCATTAAGAATAGCTTATATTATATTTTTGACATTTAGACAATTATCAAGATTCAAAACATACAAAATTAAGCTAATAAGTCTCCCCGATCTCAAAAAAATAAAAATTCTTTCGGAACATATTAAGTGTATAAGTAAAGGGTGAGTTTAAGAAATGAAAAGATAGATGAAGATGAAAAGTCAAAAGATTTTTTGTGTCCATATAAAGAGGTGTTTTTTTTTTTACGTTTTTTTCTCTTTAGAGTGTCCTCTCTCTCTCTCTCTCTCTCTCTCTCTCTCTCTCTCTCCCCAAAAAACCCGTTTTTCTCACCTGATCATCAAATGATGTATAGTTGCCAGTTTCCAAACAAGGGGATGCTTTCAGTTTTCCTATCCATTCCAACAACTTTTGACATTTAGCAAAGTAGGGTCTCCCAATTTTACAAAAATAAAAACCTTTCAAAACAATTCAAACGAAAGAGTGAAGGGTGAGTTTGAGAAATGAAAAGTACCACGACACTCAAAAGTCAAAAGACTTTTCATATCCATATATAAAGAGGTGCTCCGGGTCTGTATTCATTTCTTTGTAGTTTTTTTCTTGTTTTTTTTTTGTCTAGCGTTTTTAGTTCTTTATGATTTCTTTGGTGGTGAATTTAACGAACTTCGGTGGTGATTTTTCTTAATAGCCATTAGGAATATCTTATATTATATTTTGACATTTAGACAATTATCAAGATTCAAAACATACAAAATTAAGCTAGCAGGCGGTGTCACTTTTTGAAATGGAACTAATTAGATAAAATCAAGGAATATTCTCTCATGGGTTTTAGGATGGAAAAAGAGGGCGAAGGCACGTGGAGGGGAGAAAGGGAGAGATGCGGTAAGCATATGAGAGGTGGAGGAGAGAGACGAAAAACGGGAGGTCAATGCCTGCGGGGACTCCTTGTATTTCTTTGAGCCGATGGGAATCTAATAGAGATTTCATATTTAAGCCTCAAAGCAATAGGCAAGCGAGGCACACGTGTAATAGAGAGAGGAAGCCAGAGGCGGATATCTTTTTGTGTGGACAGGGAATAGTCCGAGACCACGTGCAACATCCATCTCTCTCTTTCTCTCTCTCACTCGCTCTCGTTTGGCTGCAAGCAAGAGGATGTGTGTTTGCAGAGGCAGTGAGCACTACACAGTAGTGAGGCAGAGAGCGTCTCTTTCTCTCTCCTTGAGCGGCACACATAGCAGCGAGGCAAAGCGTCTCTCTCTCTCTCTCTCTCTCCTCCTTTTTCTTCTCTCTGTTCGCTTGTGGGCTTGTGCTTGTCGCTTTTGCAAGAGAGGAACGACACCATCCGCCTCTCTCTCCCTATCTATAGATGGTGGTTCTATGCACGGCTTCAGCAAACACTCTCTACAGTTTCTGAGTTTCTGCCTCACTTACTGCTCATTGACCTTAGGACTTGTTATTGAGGTAACAAGCAATCCATGTTACAAACTTTAGATCGATTAGCAACACGTCGAGAAGAGAGAGAGAGAGAGAGAGAGACACACACACACACACTCCAGAGCTTTGCGAGGAGAGATTTTGTGGCAGACACAGAGCCAGAGCGAGGGGAGGATCGAGATCTTGAGCATGGAACCCGAGTGAAAGGAGACGTTGTAACTTTACCAAGTTAATCAGAGAGAATTTTCAAGACAAATTAATGCACAGGTTCAAAGTAGACCTAACTATTTAATTCTCCCCAATCTCAAAAAAATAAAAAATTCTTTGAGAACATACGAAGTGTATAAGTAAAGGATGAGCTTAGAAAACGAAAAGAATGACTAAAGTGAAAAGTAAAAAGATCTTTTGTGTGCATTTAAGAGGTGTTTCTCTTCTCTTTTATTTTTCCTTAACGTTTTTTTCTTTAGAGTGTCCTCTCTCTCTCTCTCTTTCCAAAAAATGTTTTATTCACCCAATCATCAAACGATGCATCGTTACCGGTTTCCAAACAAGTGGTGCTTTCAATTTTCCAATCCAGTCCAACAACTTTTGACATTTAGCAAAGTTGGGTCTCGCAATTTTTTAAAAATAAAAATCATTTCAAAACTGTTCAAATGAATAAGTGAAGGGTGAGTCTAAGAAATGAAAAGTCCCATGGCACTCAAAATTCAAAAGACCTTTCATATCGATATATAAAGAGGTGATTCAAGTCTGTATTCATTTCTTTGTAGTTCTTTTTTTTTCCCCTCTAGCCTTTTTAGCTCTTTAGAGTTTCTTTGGTGGTGAATTTAATGAGCTTCTTTGCGAGTGATTTTTGTTTTTAGCCATTAGAAATACCTTATATTATATTTTTGACATTAAGACAACTATCAAGATTCAAAACGCAAAAAATATTAAGTCTCTCCAATCTCAAAAAAATAAAAATTCTTTCAAAACATATTAAGTTTATAAATAAAGGATAAGTTTAAGAAATGAAAAGACACATGATGGTGAAAATTCAAAAGACCTTTGTGTCCATGTAAAGAGGTGTTTCTCTTTTCTTTTATTTTTTCTTTAGCGTTTTTTCTCGTTGGAGTGTCCTCTCTCTCTCTCTCTCTCTCTCTTTCTCTCTCTCTCTCTCTCTCTCTCTCGTTCTCGTGCAATGATATTCGTTCTTGTCAGCTAATATTGTTGTAAATCTACATTCTTCATCATTGTCTGTTGCTATGTACTATAGACACTATAAGAGATTGTGTGCTCTTGTGACGCTATTAGCGACGAAAATACACTGGGTTTTTATAACCTTCGGCGTTGCTAATAGCGTCGCTACGAGAGCGTCACTATATGCGACGCTATAGGCGTCGCTATATGCGTTGTTATATAGAGACGCTCATAGCGACGGTTATAGCGACGTTTACACAGAAGTCTATAGCGACGCTTATAGCGACGCTCCAGAGCCATAAATAGCGACGGTTATAACGACGCTCGAGAGAACTTTTTTTTGGTGACAGGACATTCAACCCATCAACCATATTGTACTTGATTCACTTTTTAAAAAAAGTGCAAAGGTAGATAATAGACCCAAAATAGTTACCCACAAGATGCATTGTTTGCAAAATTGACAAGCGTAAAATTGACAATTGTACACATCATAGGCAAAATGAATTGATTGGCAAATGTAATAATGACAATTGTACAACATCATAGGCATAAAGAATTGATTGGCAAAATGAACTGCGGTGACAAATGTAATAATATACATGGTTCAAAAAGACGTATAAAATCCGTCTCATGATACATAAGCTATGAGAAACCCTAAACTAATGCTATCTAGCTACGGCTAAACTCACGTCGTTTAGTCAGACGTCTCATCGCGTCCAAGCGGCGTATCTGTCGGATTCTGCAAAAAAAGACAATAAGACAGCTTTCAGTAAGTATAAACATATAACGACATTTATAAAATAATACAAAAAATAGAAAAGAGTAAACCCTAATACTAACCATGCCGCCGCGAGAACTGAGAATGTCCATCAGGGCGTTTAAGCCCTTCCTGCCTGCGTACTCGCGCTCGTACGGTGTGGGATCACGTCCTGTCATCGACCACTGTCAAAACATACAAAGATTTCATTATGTTAGAATTAAAAAACTCATAAACCCTAAACTATCGAACATAAAGAGCAATGCGAAAACACTTATAAAATCGGCCTCAAATGATGCCCATCCGCCGCTCCCCAAGTGGTGCGAGCTCCCTGCCTCTACTCGCGCTCTGGCTGCATCCTTTTGTTGCTTCCACTTGTCGGGATTCTCGCGCGCTGCTTTCTTCGCATTCTTCCAATCTTCTTTGGCCAGCCAATCTGGCCTATTCCACCCATGCTTGATTGCTTTTTGCACTTCGGAACGCTTGTGTTTGCAGTATTCGCGCATTCGAATCTTCATCAGGTCTTCATTGAAGCGCTGATCCCGTGTTGGAACGAAAAACTCATCATGAAGTATGCTGATGACACTGTTTTTTAAATCACTTGGTACTTCACTCCATTTGTTTAGTATGAGAGCAAAGACCACGCATGCGCGAGATCACCTTCTTGCCGTCATCATCCATGATGATGCCACCGTTGAAGTCGACGGAGTAAGGCAAGCCCTCTGGCCGGTGACGCGTGAACCTGGGTGTCCCGACAGGGGTCTCTAGCGGTGTGTCGATGGGGGTACCGACGTCAGGTGTCTCCACCGGCGTTTGGGCCCCGAAGCAAGGAGTGTCGAGTGGGGTGGCTCCTGGCGGAGTAGGTAGAGGTGTGTAGCTGCTAGGAACAGTCAGCCGCGCAAAACCTGGTGTAGATGGCGATGCTGTGGCTGATGTGGGGGCGGGCAAAGAAGAGGAGGGTAAAGAGCCTCGTCGAACACGAGGCGGTGTGGAGGCATCGGCGGCGGAATCCCCACAACAACCGCCACCGCCACCACTAGAGCGCCGGTGTCTAGACGAGTGTGAAGATCGTCTCGTCGACACCGAAGCTTCGGAGCGCGCCGAATGCTCCGAAAGAGAGGGAGATGCGGATGGAGTAGGAACGCGCGATGATGCGCCAGAGCGATGACGCTCCACGTACCACTGTCTCTGCTGCGGTGACAAAGAAGAAAGAAACTCCTCATCATCCATACCTGCATTAAACACACGAATATTTAAACTTAATATTGAATGAATAGAGTAGACAATGACGCAAAGACCATTAAATACAATGACGTAATGACGCATATAAATACAATGACGCAATGAATTGAGTGATAGAAGAGGCAAGTCGAAAACTCAAAATTTTCAATCAAAAGATGTGAGCGCGAGTAGAAAAGAGCGTTATACACCATGGAAGGCACTTAGAGAGCCAGAGCTTTTACAACACGGAGCAAAATTGTTCAAATACAATATTTGTGGCTTTAAGAGATCTCTCTCTCATCCTCGCATAACTCAGCATAACTTCCTATATCTATATAGAGCTCTCCGTTTAAACACATATCCTCTGTTTCATTTTGTAGCTCCTCTACATGCACCCCATATAGAGTAGTAGCATCTTGATGCTCGTCTGGCACCACCGCATCGGCTTCTGATTGAACATCTTCTCTGATCTCCTCCATTGATGCTGTTGTGATTGGCACATGGTAGCCTTCATACGTCCTTGCACTACGAGGGGCTACCTCTATGACGTACCACCAGTTTGATGTAGACTTTGTAGGATGAAATATTACCTGCCAGAGCCACATAACTTACATGAGAGCTTTCAAGCACATAACTTGTAAAAGGGGGATGTTAACTATTTACATACTTACTTGTTCACAATGCTCGGGTAGTACGAAACTGTCTCTTAGGTCAGTCCATTTCTTAGTAGAATCCACCTCAAGAAAACCAGACTCTCCTCTACGCACAATAGCGTTGCGACCCTCCATGATTATCTTGAACCATTGCACGTCGAACAAGTCGACAAAAAATCCTCTGTAATCGATCCTCAAAATCTCTTGTAGCGTGCCGAAGTAAGTGAGTTCCGCCACCACAGGATCTGCATTAGAGGAACGTCGTCGACTAAACTGTTCAAATTTTGCCATGATTCCACAATCTTGAGTAAAACGCTTTTTGTCGATCAATTCCACCCTAAAATGTCGACCTTTACACCATGCTGCTGTGTATGACTTATACTACAACGAACAAAGATTATGAGTGGCCGTTCAAACGTTTAGAAATAAAGTCACTAGCTAGTCGTACATTGCAAACTTACCTTGGTCGTGCAACCCCGAGAGTACTCCCACTCTTCCTCAGTCACTTCGTCACCGCATTGTTGTGTGCTTTTCAATTGGTTGTGCAACCATCTTAAGCTCATGAATGTTTGTAGGCTCTCCAGAACCGTCGGATAGTGCATCGATGGTAGTCTTCCCCGTCTCCACTCGATTCGTGCCCTTTATCGCTCTTCCTTTGCATCCTCATATTGTGAAATCCACTTTTGCATCACTCGATTGTGAAGCATGCAAAATCGGTTGATTTTAGCCTCTAGATCTTCCGTCATCTTCTTCTCAACACCGAGATTGCACATGACAATCCCAGATATGCGCTCATCATCTATGGTTCGCCATAGCGTGTCCCGATCTTTATCAAATCCGTCTAGCCACTCTCCAATGTACACTAGGGACTCTGATACCAACCAACCTTCTGCCATGCTACCCTCCGGACGTGCCTTTTGACGCACATATCCCTTAAGCGTTTTCATAAAACGTTCTAAGAAGAACATCCATCTGGAATGAATTGTGCCAGCTATTTCCACCTCATCAACTATGTGAACAAGAAGATGCACTTGAATGGTTAGCATGGTAGTAGGAAAATGTTTCTCAAACATGCACACAAGCTCCTCAGCATTTAGTTTGGCGAATGGTATGGAGTCTACGTTGATCTCTTTTTGTGAGATCCATTGCACCAGCTTTGCAAGTTTGTAGATTGTGTTACGGATGTCGAGAGACAAACATCGCTCAATGGAAACCGGTAAAATAAACTGTAAAGTATGTGCAACAATGATATTAAAGTCCACATTTTATGCAATGATATTAAAGTCCACTATGAACGTACCTGACACATTTTATGCCAATCGTGTGACTTCAAACCGGTAAGCTTTCCTTCTTTAGTAAAACACGTTCGGAGCAAGTGCATTACGCCAGTGGGGGTCCGCAAAGATCGAATGGTCTCTTTTACTTTGCGTTCTTGGGCTCCTGTGAAAATCCATGGTGCTTTAGGGAGTTTTATCGATCCATCAGACGCTGTTTGCGGCCAATATTGCTCCATACGATCCACATTTCTAAGGTCAACTCTAGCTCCCAAAGTATCTTTCTTTCTGGTCAGATGGTCCCATAGTAGATTACCCACATTCTTGAATATGTGCATTGGATCGAGCAAGTGATTGATCATGAGTCGGGGCCAATATGGTAACTCGTACCATAGAGATAGTCTCTTCATCCCTGGAGGCAATCCGTCATTGCACATCTCCTTCTGCTCTAACCATGCTTGTGCAGACATCCTTGGTGGCTCTCTTCCCAAAAAGCCGTCGCGTAACACATGATTCTCTGGAAGATACGCTTGATGACCTTCGTAGATTTGCTTCTTCAGTGAGGGCGCCCTACGTGCATTCAGTCTAGGTCCACATGTGACACATGCTCTGTATCCGCTTGTTTGAAGCCCTGCATGTATACACATGATAATAGATCAACTATGGGAAAAAACAAGATTTACAGTGTCTGAGTGAGGAGTGTTAATAGATCACCTGAGCATTCTGTTAGCCCGGGATAGCCATGCATGGTCCACATTAGAATACCTCTGATCAAAGCATTCCGTCGTCCTGTGTGTCGGCTCATATCCACCACCTCTATGCCAATCCACAATTGTTGTAGCTCTTCCAATAGTGGACGAAGATACACATCCATATTCTCCACTTTATATCGCCCTGGCACAATCAAGCTTAGCCATAGGTGCCCCTTCTTCGTAGTCAACCACGGGGGAATGTTGTAGTTGACGATGACAACGGGCCATACACTGTAAGATGTTGATCTTTGACCAAATGGATTTACGCCATCCATAGCCAGGCCTAAGCGCAAATTTCGAGCTTCCCTGGCAAAATCCGACCATGTTCCATCTATATGTTTCCAGGCTGCGCAATCTGCAGGAATTCGTAGCACACCATCCAAAGATTTATTCTCCTCATGCCATGATGCTAGGGCGGCCATGGACTTACATTCGAAGAAATGCTTGATGCGAGGAAGCAGAGGAAAATGTCGCAAAACCTTTTGTGGAATTTTTGTCCCATGGAGATCTACTCGATATCTTTCGGAATCACATTTCGGACACTTCTCCATGTCTATGTATTCCCCTCTGAAAAGAATGCAGTCATTAGGACAAGCGTGGATAGAATTGTAATCCATCCCCAAGTTTCGTAAAATCTTTCGTGCTTCATCTCGGGAATCTGGCATCACATTGTCAGCTGGTAGTATGTGCTCTTTAAGCAATCTACACAACATAAAAATACGATACAGTCGTGTAAAAATCTATCAGATCATTATACATTTAGAGTTTTATTAAAGTAAACTAATTGTAATAGATCACCTGAAAAGCGTTGTGACGCTAGTGTCACTCCATCCAAACTTTGCCTGCATGTTGAGAAGAACCAGGAGTGCTTTCAATCTAGACATACGTGCTCCATTATACAATGGCGTATCGGCTTCACTTTTCATATCATCATATATAAGCCTTTTTGAATCCATGATTGTCTCGATCATTTCATCAATCTCGGGCTCAAACATTGCCTCATTGGGAATGTGCTCTGCATGATCATCCCTCGAGCTGTCAGAGGCTACATCTTGTGGCCTCACATATGCTGCTTGACGAAAGCGCCTGCGAACACGTCTATTGGGTTGCAAGATTGCTGCTTGTTGGCCAGCGTCAGAGTCCGACGAGTTATAATTGGCAACAACTCGATCTATAATAGATGGATCGAACTCGCCAAATTCACGAACGTTCTGCAAAGAAACACGTCTTGTCCGTCGCACAGCATGCTTGCATTGATTACAAGGACATAAGACCCTCGTTGAGAGATAGGTGTTTCGGTTGGACGGTCCCACATCCTTGTCACTACTCATAATGAGGATAAAAATCTTATAACCTGGACAACAAATTTAATATTCTATTGGCATTCTTCGTCTTATCTCTCTCTCTCTCTCTCTCTCTCTCTCTCTCTCTCTCTCTCTCTCTCTCTCTCTCTACCTCACATTCTCTAGTCATGTCCAATCCCCGCACACCTCGGTCTAGAGGTGCACGGAGATCAGAACCATCGGGTTATAATCTCGTCTTTATTGGTCAATACCTATATTTGTGGGTACAAGAAATCTATAGACCAATGTCTACATGATACTGCATGTAGTGGACAAAACCCCTTTGCCTCTTCTCTAGCTGTAGCACTTCACAGCATCTTAACATCTTTTCACAGTAGATCTTTTCACTGTTCGTCTAACTCTAAACCCTAAACCGTAAGTAATTCTTGCGTGGACTCGATCTAACGTAAATAAGCGTAAATCTAAATAAACATAAATCTAACTAAAAATAAACTTAAATCTAATTTAACGTAAGTCTACATCTAACCTAAACTTTAACGTCTTTTGGGATAGTTTTCTACGACGTTAAAACTCTCTTCTTCTTGTGTGTGTGTGTGTGTGTGTGTGTGTGTGTGGGTAAACCTAAATAAACCTAAGTCTAATCTAATATAACATGAATCTAAATCTAACGTAAATTATGTTATATTAAAAACAAAGAACTAAACTAACAGGGATTATAAGAACCTTAAAACTGATTTAACACATAATTTTTCACATAACTCGGCAAGAGTTGGCATTCTCATCACTAAAGATGTGAGAGTTAACTTCTGGCGGTGACGCTACCTCATCTCCATCCACATCTGACGACAGCAATTGGCCCTTTGGACCGTTCTTGCTCTTGTTACTAACTTTGAAGTTGCTGTTGAATGACTAGAGGTTGTCTAGATGGTCATTGTCGGGGATGTAGTGACTCTTGCCGCCCTGAAGATCCACCTTCTTCCCTATCTTCTGAAGACATTTCACCAGTATTTTTGGATCGACGGAGCCCACCATGAGTGAAGGCAGCAATACCCTATATTCCATTGAGGGCTTTCTTCACCCGCTTCATGCAGGCATCGCAGTCTATGGAGACTTAAATCTAATCTAATATAACATAAATCTAAATCTAGCGTAAATAAACGTAAATCTAACTAAAAATAAACCTAAATCTAATCTAATTTAACTTAAATAAACCTAAATCTAATCTAATTTAACTTAAATAAACCTAAATCTAATTTAACGTAAGTTTACATCTAACCTAATCTTTAACGTCTTTTAGGATAGTTTCCTACGATGTTATAACTCTCTTCTTCTTGTGTGTGTGTGCGTGTGTGGATGTGTGTGCCAATAAAAAGAGATAAATGGTATAACCTTTCTATCACCCATGCCAAGTATGATAGATTGGTTATGCCATTTCCCTCTTGAATAATAGGTCTTGAGTTCAACTCCTCGTCGGCTAGATCTTTAGGTCTTTTAATTTTAATTAGTTTCCTACGAAGTTAAATTAGTTTCTCTCTCTTTCTCTCTCAATGTGTGTGCGTTTTTTTGTTTATGCATGTTTTCTCTCTCTTTTCCTCTCTCAATGTGTGCGTTTTTTTTTATGCATGTTCTCTCTCTCTTTTCCTCTCTCAATGTGTGCGTTTTTTGTTTATTCATGCTCTCTCTCTCTTTTCCTCTCTCAATGTGTGTGTGCATTCTTTGTTTATGTATGTGTGTGTGTGTTTTTGTTTATGTTTGTACTCTTTCTCTCTCTCTCTCTCTCAAACACTATGTGTGTGTGTGTGTGTGTGTGCGAGAGAGAGAGAGAGAGAGAGAGGGAGAGAGAAAGAGGGGAAGGGAACATGAGAGTGAGGAGAGGGAAGGAGCATACCTGTCTCTCCTTCCTCTCCTTGTGTGTGTGTGTGTGTGTGTGTGTGTGTGTGCGGAGAAGAGAGAGAGAGAGAGAGAGAGAGGGAGAGCGTTACCTGCTCCTTGCTTGAGGGCGCCGAAAAACTCAGATCTGAGATCTGAGTTTTTGGGCGCTCTCTGTTATTTTTTTTAGCCCAGCCGGCGTCACTATGAGCGTCGCAAATTTACAAGTAAATTTGAGACGCTCATAGCGACGCCGGATTTTTTTTTTTTTGAGCGTCGCTGTGTGAGCGTCGCTGATATGAATAGCCTCTTGTAGTGAGAATAGCGCATCTTTCTGTTGTTGTTGAGGAAATCTTTGAATTATGAATACCTTCTAATTTTTTAAAGCCATTAGGAATACCTTTTAATATAGATTATGTTGTAAATAAAATGTGTAATCTAGATCAACAATAAAGGAAAAAATATTAAAATATCCTTAAATTTTGTGATATTTTTATTAATATACTTGCCCGCACTTTGTGGATCTTGCAAAAAAAAAAAAAGATCCTTGAAATTTATGGAAATTTCTAAAATATCCCTCAAATGTTTTAAAATTCCAAATATAATCCTCATGTTTAACCAAAAGCTTCCAAAATGCCCTTTAATTTCTCCAAAATTCCCAAAATACCTCTCAATAACCTCAAAACATATTTAAAGGAAAAAAATGCAACTCTTTACAGGAATATTGGTTTTGAAGTCAAGCGTTCGATCAAGCAAGGCTGCCCCGCTGCTTTTTGCAATCGGCTCTCACCCTCTGGTGGCACTCGAGGAGGAAAGGAGAAAATCAAGGTCTTTCACTTCTTGGAGGAAAACAACTGCTTGCTAAGCTATTTGCAGAACACTCTTTTATCTTTCTTAAAGCCAACTCAAAAATGCTAAGAAGAGCCCTCAAGATGGTTCAACTGTTTGCTTCTTCCTTCGGCTCAATGTGCAGTATCGAGAAATCAAGATTGATTTCTCTCTTAGAAAGCGACTCATTCAACCCCATGGAATAGTCATGGGAAGTTATAGGTAAGGGCACTATGTTCAGGCACTTGGGCGCTCCACTTGGGGTGGGTATCATGGATAAGTAAAACATTGACTAGTTCTTGACCAAAATAAACAGAAAAATCAGAAGGTGGAAGTTTGTGCTCCTCCCCTTTCATAGCAGAGTCATGATGATTAATGCTTTCATTATCGTCCATCTCATTTGTTTCATCATTGCTTAAATTGGGCAAATCCAATTGGAAAGAATTTTTGAAGCCTATTAAACGGTTCCTGTGGAAAAGTAGCACAAAAACCTCAACCCTTGCCAAGGGGGGAGATGGGAATGGGTAGTGAAACCAAAGAATCAAGGTGGAATTGGGATTATTGACCCTATGGTATATGCAAAAGCTTTGTATGCCAAACTGGTGATCTCTTTGACGGGCCAAAAGGAGGAATGGGCTATTATGGCCTGGGATATGATTAATGAAGCAAAGCTTGCCTTGAAAGGAGTCACTTGGAAGAATGCCACATTCCATGAAAAGATTTTGGTGCCCTCTTGGACACTCTTGAAGCTTGAAGGCTACACAGGGGAGCTAGTATGAAAGTGCAACAAAGCAGCTTCAACCCTGGAATGGGGGGAGAATTTTAGATACTTTAGGGATTCCTCTCTCAATTGGTCTCCTTGGCTCTCCAAACTTGGAAAGGGTTCCTTAGACTCCTTTTGTAGGGAAGTTGCATTTTTGGTGAACAATAAAGGTATCTCTAAATTCTCTCATATTTGGGATGACAAAAGCTTTTGTTGGAAGGGTGTGGAGATCGTAGTGATGCAACATAACTTGGGTATGTACAAAAGGCTTTTGATCAAAAGACTCTTGGAAGTGCTTGCTGCCTCAATGGTTGGAGAAAAAGAGTACTAAAGCCATTTGGGAGACTAAATGGTTGCAATACATGAAGGTATTCATATTTGGAAGGTGCTCTGGGAGCCTTGCATATTGGGATCAAGGTGCACACTAGAGGGCTTGGTTCTGAGACTTGGTCTGGTTGTAGGTCAGCCTCTGAAGACCCCCTTCATCTATTCTTCAAGTGCCCTACTTCACGGGACCTGGCCACCAAGGTTTGCAAATGGGTACGGAGGACTTGGAAGATCATCTTCTTTACTGATGAAATGATTGTGGGAGGGCATGGATTCCAAAGCTAGGCCATCTTGGTGTGCACCCAAACTACTAGATTTTTCTACCTGAACCAGGTCTAAAAGTCTAGGAGCCTTCGGGATTTTGAGGCCAAACTGGCTATGGCCCATTTTGATGATATTGTGCGCAAGAGCATTGAGCTCATCCATGGTGTTGGAGCAAGAAGAGGGTCAATGGACAAGGATGAATAATGGACTCATGCATTGAGTTGATTAGAGCACCTAAGAGGGTAGGTTCTTCACTGTTGGTTTTGTTTCCTCTTTGTTTGTGTACAAGTCTCTATTGGAACCCTAGCCCCCCCCCCCCCTCCCCAAGGCACATGTAGTGCGTGAGAGCCATTGTATTCTTTTTGAGTTAATATAATTTCTCTTACTCACAATTGTGAGTATGGCAAAAAGAAAAAAAGGGAATATTGGCTCTCCCTCGATAAAAGATGACAGAAGTAGGATTTTGAATGTTTTCTTTATGCAAAACTCACAATTGTGAGTATATTATATCAATAAAGTAAACAAATAATAAGTTCATGTCATGCACATGCTGGGCCATGACAACTTTCCATGGCCATGATTACAATGGTTGAAAGGGGAGCCACCCCATGTCAATGATTACAATGGCTGAATGGGGAGCCACCCCATGGCAAGAGATGAGCTCACATGTTTATCCAAGAGAGTCAGCCATAACGGCATCTAAGGTCTTATTCCACTCATTTGAGTTAATCTGTCGCATGTTGTCAATGATCGCCTCCTTGCTTTCTTGGATTATCTTCATAAACTTAGTTGTTTCCAATGTGCTCTCAAATATCCAATTGTTCCTTGCCTTCTAGACTTGACAAAAACAACAATATTTCATAATTTGCATGACGACGAGAAGTGCTTGACTCTTAAACACCTTCCCTCCCAAAAAAAGGTCACTCTTGAAG
This sequence comes from Adiantum capillus-veneris, assembly GCF_014529385.1. Classification (NCBI taxonomy): domain Eukaryota; kingdom Viridiplantae; phylum Streptophyta; class Polypodiopsida; order Polypodiales; family Pteridaceae; genus Adiantum; species Adiantum capillus-veneris. The sequence goes on from NC_140958.1 coordinate 55,564,997, forward strand.
AATCCTATTTTCCATGGTTTTTGGACCATTTTGTAGATTTTACCAGCTAGGCCACAAATTGTCGGGCACTCCTTGGATAGGTGAGTGAGGCCTTCAGTAGACAATGTGCATTGTGGACATCTATTTGGTCCAATCTCCCTAATGCACACCTTCACCCTAGCTGGCATGGATCCCCATAGAACCTTCCATACAAACACCTTCATCTTATGCAGCCAAGGGGGGTGCCATATATTCCTTACAACTATCTTCCACCTTGACTTCGGCCAGTGCTTGCCCCATCGCTTGTTAAGCGGAGAGATCCAATCCTTTGAACACATTAGTGTGTAGTATACTTCCTTGGTTTGAGGTTTAAGAAAGTGTCTGTTCTTCAGCCACTACCAAGCTTTTCACTTGAACTTGGATTCACCATTTGACAAACACACCTTGACAACCTATTCTAGAGATCTGCTGATCAATAGACTTTCTGTCCCATTCAAGTTATACTCTAGAGACAATTGGTCCATTCCTTTCCAATTACAACAGTTGTAATCCCAAAGTTGACCAAGACATTTAACTACTTTGTTATTGATTTGCCTACAAACGTCTCTCCAAAAGGGGGTGATCTGGATGCTTCCGACCTTGGAGAGATAGGGGGACCAATGAGATATGGAATTATGAAAGTATCTAAACAGATCTCCCCATTCCAAGGACTTTGTCATGTTGCACTTTCAAGCGAGTTCTCCTAACATACCCCCAAGTTTAAGGATGTGCCAACGAGAGGCAAGCAGCTTGTTGTGCCCTTCAAGCCCTTTCCACTGACCACCTTTCGAGCATACTTTAGAATTATCTATCATAACCTTAGCCAATGGCCCATGAACTTGTTTCACGAGCACAACCACAAGCTTGGTGCACTAGGCTTCCTCATGAATGCTAGGGTTAAGAGTCCCGAGACCACCTGGCTCCACAGGTCTATCAATGGTCTCCCACTTAGCCCATTGTCAGGGCGTTGAGTCTTTAGTGTTGTTCTTCCATAGGGACTCTCACAAGTGGTTTGAAATACTCTTTCCAGTTGCATTTGGAAAGCTTAAGCAATGGACCATTAATAACCTTTATTTTGCAAAAAGGGGAGGAGCACATACTCCCACCTTCACATCTTGCTCTTCACCTTCTCCATCACACATAGGAATCTTTTCTTAAGGGTTACATCCACCCCCAAATTGGCTCCCAAGTGCCAAAAAATGCTCCCCTTAGTTATAATCTCCCCAGTCCACATTGATGGATCGATGAGTCATTTTCAGAGAGAGTGATCAATGTCAACTTTTTGATGCTACACTTTTACCTTGATGCTAAGGTGAACGTTTGCACAATTTCTAGGGCCTTCCTAATGACTTGGGGGCATGCTTTGAGAAATAGCAAGGAGTTATACGCAAAAATCTTAGCCGAGAAGTTGGTCACTCTTAGGTAGAATTAGTCCTTGAATCTTCCCTTTAGCCGCACTATCTTTGAGCAATGCTATATGTAACATTTAATGGCCTAGTAACTTGTGTGTAGCGGAAAATAGCATAAACATAGTGATAATTTCATTAGAATAGATTCCTAATGAGAAGAGCAAGAGTGCTTGGATGGAGAGAGCAACAAAAAGCATAACACCTAGTTAGATAGGCATGAACAATACTTCAAAAGAGAGAGAAATAAAGCTATTGACAACAATTGAGGACCGGATTTACATGGAGCCGGTCCCCCCCATTAGGAAAAGTTTGGACTAAAAAAATGGGCCTTGTAAGAATTGTTGATGTGGGATAGCTCTTAAAAAGTGGGGATCGGTAAATTTTTCGCAGATAAGATCCAAACTTGTCGGAGATTGGATATTTAGAATCTACTCTTCAAATGCTATCTATTGATATATAGCATGCATGTATCGGACATTGCCTTCATGTAGATCTAGAAAAAGGTGATTTTAGATTATCGTAACGGTAACAAAACCTGGCTGATTGAAAAAAATGGCATAACTTTCATAGAAGTCATCCAAACTTTTCGGACCTTGGCTCTTTAGAATCCATTTTTCAAGAACTTTCCAAATGATAGGTCATATCATGGGGTTCTAAGCAATATTTAGAGGGGTCTACCGGGTTGCTTTCTTTTGTACAACTTTGATGATGTGGCACTCTTAAAAGGCCCAAAAATGAGTTCAAAATTTTCCTAATGCTCCAAAAGGATTTGTATTATAAGTTTCCCCCATCAAGGGAGACATTTTATAATACAATACTTTGTGTTCCTTGAATATCTTACTGTTGCAATGAAGATGGAAGCTTCAAGCACCATGCACACACTTATAAAACACAACATCAATTCCCTCACGGTCTCAGACCCAAGACCTCACACACCTTCAAAGATGGTGAGAGCTAGTGGGTATGAGAGTAGATTTAGAGGTAGAAGTATTCTTACGAAAAAGAAGTATATCTCCTCACATAATCACTCATAAAAGCTTAGCATAGCTTAGTAATTAGCATGGTAGAGGAGATGAGCATGCGTTGGAGCTTGGCTCTTGGTTGGATGTGCATCACAAAGACAAGAGTTGTTGGTGTAGGCCTCCCTTCTCGCAAGCTTGGAGTAGATGATGAGCTTTCCATTAAATCTTGATAAGGAGAGAGAGTCTTCTTTTCTTCACACATGAGATTGTGTGAGTGTGTGTGTGATAATGCCTTGCCAAAATCAGCCCCCTCTCTCTCTTGGTCAACCCCTCTTGCATTTTACTCATGCTGGCACCCCATTGGACCCTATAAAGATTAGCCAATGATAATCAAGAAGCATAAGTGATAGCCTTATGACATGTGTACCCCTTTCCCCTTTTGTGAGAGATTTAGGTAATTAATTAATGCAATTAAACTCTCATTGGACCACTTACTCTTCAGGACAATAGGAATCAGGCAAGCCATTGGGCTGCTGAATGCTCATTGGACCCCTTGGGAGACTGTCCAATAGTCTTCTAGAGAGCTTAATTTCTATTGGTTATTTTATCAAGTGTTCTAAAATGAATTAAACTAAATGTACTCTAGACTAATTCTCATTGGTCCACCTCTATGGACATCCAATAGGAATTGAATGCATTTTGGGGGAAGCTTGCCTAGGGAGGTGACATGTGGCCTCTATTCCCTTTGTGTAAAGGGAGCCTGCTATAGTGTGTGTGAGTTTCTCTCTCATCCCCTACTAAAAGAGCTTTCCCCCTCCTATCTAGGGATATGTGAATACTTTTTGGTCTTCAAATAAGCATTCAATATTCTCTAGAATTTGACCATTGGATCTAACTTTTGAATTTTGGAACCTTAGCATTTTGGAAGTCCAAATGGGCTGAACCTTAGGGTCTTTTCAAAGCCCATTGTTTGCACATTGCTCTTTTGCAGATGCCCCCCCCCTTTGGATTCCTATTTTCCCTCCTTCGGATCCCTACTGTGGTCGGTCTGCCAGCTTAACCAATATTCTAGCTTTCTCTCCCCTGGCACTTCCCCACATTAAATGATCAGTTTAACATGAGAAAATCATTTAGGAGAATTGGATATTAGTTATTATGACATTACCTCTCTCTTGAAATCATAGTCGTCCTTGACTATGTTGTAGAGAAGATAAAGCCTATTCATTAGTCCTTTTTCTAGCGGGTAGAGGATCCCTATCTTACCCTACGACATCCTTCCAAAATGGATGACTAATCCATTTGGCGCTTGAGAGCCTAAGCTACCGCAAGCATGTCATGCATTAGTCCACTTAACATTTGTGCACAATAAAGAAAAAGAGAGTCTTATAAGACAAAAATTTTGTTCATTTTAAACATTTGTACATTTGCTTACTCTAGGGAAGCATTATAAGCATTGACAAGGTTTAGGTTATCCTTTAATTGTATGCATTTCATCCATCTAGCATCTTCAAAAGGATAGTTCTTAAACTTAATAAGATGCCGTCCGATAATTTTACTGCCTGTCAATACCTTGTCTTATTGTCGGAGAATGGACTCGGGCAGCAGCACCTCTTCTTGGTCCTCGATCTCCGGTGGGCCTTCAATAGTTCAAGCCATGGTACTTGCATAATTCAAGCGATGGTACTTGAATGGACATTAGCAAGCCATGGTACTTGAAGATTTGTGATATGAAGAGGGTTTCCATTTTATGGGATTTAATAGTCTTTTTGACAGGTATAAAATGAGCTTGTTTGCTAAACCTATCTACTATTGTCCATATTCCCGTATTCCCATGGATAGACTTGGGCAATCCAAAGATAAAATCCATGGATATGATCTCCCATGGTGAATTAGGAATTGGAAAAGGTTGAAGCAATCCAGGTTGATTCCCTCTATCAAACTTTGTCTTTTGGCATACCACACATTTAGAAACATACTCTTGTATGTTTGCTTTCATGGCAGGCCAATAGAAATATGTTTCAATCCCTTTTAGGGTAGACCGAATCCCTTTATGCCCCGCATAAGGAGGAGCATGATATTCATACATTACTTTCTCACGTAGTGAGTTAGTAACGCATAGTCTATTGCCATAGAGAAGATAAAAATCTTATAAAGTAGATGGTTACTCTTTCTGAGTTGCTATGGAAACCGCATTCACTCTCGTTCATCTTAAGATGCATCGGCTACTTGACTCATGCTTGCCAACAATGTGAGCAATATGAAAATGAAATTGCAAAAGGAAATTTGTCCACCTCATTTGTTTGTTGGAGAGTTTGGCCTGCATCATGAAGTACTTAAGGCTTTGGTGATCCATTCATAGAATAAAAGGAGTCCCCGAGTAAATAGTGCTTCCATGAGTCTAAGGCATAAAGAATTGCGAGGAGTTCCTTTTCATATATGCCTAGAGATTTCTCAACAGGGTCGAGCCTTTGACTTTCATAGGCTATGGCATGCCCTTCTTGGAGCAAAACAGCTCCAAGGAAATCACCACAAGCATCACATTGGACCTCAAATGGCTTGGAGAGATCCGGTAGTGTAATCACAAGTTGAGAGATAAACTTTTCTTTAAGGCTTTTGAAAGCATTGTTCTCCTCAGCAGACCATGTATACCTAATGTTTTTCTTTGTTAGGTCATGTAATGGTCTTGCGATTTGTGAGAACTTTTCTATGAAGCGTCTATAGTATACACACATACCCATAAAGCTTCTTAGTTCATGTAGATTCCTTGGATTAGGCCATCCTTTTATCACCTCTAGCTTTGATGGATCCATTTGGATGCCATCTTGAGAGATAATGTGACCTAAATACTGAATCTCTTGTAAGAAAAAACTCACTTTTCTTTCGATTATCTTAAAGTTTATTCTCTTATAAGACTTGAAATATTACCTGGAGGTGCTCCTTGTGTTCGTCTAGTGAATTAGAGTAGATGATTATATCATCAAAGAACACTCCAGTAAATGTTTGGTGAGGCCTGAATAGCTTCTCCATCAAGCGGTTGAATGTGGCTGGTGCATTGGTCAAGACAAAAGGCATGAAAATGTACTTGTAAAGACCAAACGTGGTGCAAAATGCGGTCTTTACAATGTCTTGATCAACTATCCTTATTTGATAATAGCCAATTTTTAGGTCAATTCTACTGCAATAGGTTAACCCTTGTAGTTTATCAAATAGGTCTTCTACCCGTGGAACGGGAAACTTGTCCTTGATAGTGATCCTATTTAGTGCTCTATCGTCGACACACATACAATATGTGCCGTCTTCCTTTTGCACTAGGGTGAAAGCATGTTAACCTGTCGCGCTTTTTGTGCTAGTTAGAAGTTTCAAGTTAGCACATCTTCAAAAAGTTGGGCGTCCGGTAAATTTTTTACAAATAATATCAAAATTTGTCGGAGGTTGTACATTTGGATTCTTTGTTTCAAGTGCTTTCTATTGATATATCATATGTCATAGATCTTGGAGATGTAGCTCAAGTTATTGTACTAGTTAGCATATGTCAAAATTGTGCTAGTTAGCATTGTCCGGGACATGAAAAAGTATGACATGCTAACATGCTTTCACCCACTAATAACACATGTGAGAAAAATGGAGATGAGCTAGGCCTAACCATGTCCTTCTCAACTAACTCATGCACTTGCCGCATAATGTCCTCTTTGTTGAGCTTGAGAAACTCTATAAGGAGGTTTATTAGGTGGTGAACTTCCTGGAAGGAGTTCAATTGCATGGTCATCATTGCCTCATTTAGGAGGTAGTTCACAAGGGATGTGGTCAATAAAAACATCTTGAAATCCCTTGAGAAAATTGGATAACTCTAATTCCTTGTGATTATTTATATTTTCTTTTGCTAAAGCATTATATTAATTTTAAGAATCTGTAACAAAACCCATGTACACAGATTGAAAGCTTGCATATGTACAATGGGTATGGTGCTACCCTACTCCTTAGCATACATGTACATATCTTTTTCCCTGAACTTAAAGTAGATTTTTATTTCAGGGAATGTAACATTGGTAGCCATGCGATCAAACCATGGTGCCCATAAGATTACATCCTCGTGCTTGAGAGGAGAGATAAAGATGTCCTCTTTGTCCACATAGCTTTGGACATGGAGCCTCAGTTTCCCAATTAAGGGAGTGACTGAAGCTTCTTGCCCCTTGAAAGCACCATCGGCGGTAGGACATCTCCCATCTCATAGGCTTGGATGCCTAGCTTGGTGGCCAACTCTGTGGATATGAAATTATGAGTAGAACGAGGGTCAAAGAGAATAAAAGCATTCATGTTCTCTTACCTTTCCCCAAGCATGGCATAGAGGAGATCCTTTGTGGTGAGCATCCTCTTCTTCGATTTCACCCAAGGTAGCTCAAGGAGGCTTGTTTCGTGTATTCTTGTGGGGGCAAGCACAATAAGCATGCCCTTGCTCCCCGCACTTGAAACATTGGTTATCTTTACGATAACGCTCAAGCTCTTTAGGAGAGATTTTATTTTTGCCTTTATAAACTCCCTTCTCCTTAGCTTTTTTGTTGTTGGCGTTGCCTTTAGGAGACTTTTGGACATTGTCCTTCCCCTTAGGCTCATTGTTACGGTCCTTGTTCTCTGTGGGCTTAAAATTTCTTTTAGCCCCTTATTGGAAATTGATTTGTGAAGCCACCATGGTATGGTGTATGACCACAAATATAGTGCATGGCCTTTGGGAGTTGACATACTCCTCCATACCTTCAGTTAGACTCGCACAAAATTGTTGTTTTTGCTGTCCAAAATCCATCTTTTTGAGGACAGTGGCTTTGAGATGTAAGTCCCAAACCTTTTCTACATATTTGTGAATAGATTCGTAGGGAGAGAGCTTCAAGATTCGCCATTCGGTGAGTACTTTGTCTTTGGCATCGGTAGCAAAAAATACTTCATGATGGAAGCTCTTAAAGCTTTCCATGTTTGTGGGGCTTCAACGTTTGCCCGTAGGCTAGACCACCATTGCCTGGTAGACTTTTGAAAATGCATAGCTACATCGCGTAGATTAGATGAAGCCCTCGTCTCCAAATGCCACATCAAATTGTTGGATGAAGGCCAAGACTTTGTGCATAGCACCAAAGGTGCCATCGTAGGTAATAAAAGAGATGTTGTTTCCTCCCTCTTTGAACTTCTTGAGTTTGGACGACCTCTTCCACGTGGCATAGGATTTCCTATGGCCTCTTCTTTTTGGTGGTTCAAAAGTTGCACCATCACTTTCTTCAAAAGATGAAGAATTTGAGGAAGATGGAGAAGAGGATGACCTCTTTCTCGCCTTTTTCTTGCCTTGTTCCTCCTTGTCTGCACCATCACTTTCTTCATAAGAGGAAGAGGATGAAGAAGACGGAGAAGAGGGTGACCTCTTTCTCGCCTTTTTCTTCTCTTGTTTTTTGTCATTCCTCTTTAAATTATGGTGTGGAGAAGTGTGTGATGGTCTTCTCCATTTAGGAGGTGATGGAGAGAGTTTTGCTCGCCGTCTTTGTGGAGCCATCTCCACCGAGGTGGCAGGAGACTCACTTATTTCTCGTTCTTTTGGTGGGGGCACCTTCTTCACGAATCGGAGAGAGGCCTCTTTTGGAAGTCTCACAAGGAGGCTTCCTAGGTACTCTCTCTTCATGGTGGGGAGTTTGGAGAATCCCATGTGCACGTAGTTGCTGTTGCACTTCACTTTGGAGGGATGGATTGCCCATTGCTTGTTGAAGCCTAGAAACAAGGTAGTTAACAAGCATAGGGGCATCATTAGTAGCCTAATCATGAGCAAAATCAAAGCTATCAATACTAATTTCACTCTCTTTACTATTGTTAGCCATTCTAACAACTTTTAGGTGTAAACGTTTTTAGGTATAATTTGGAACTTCAAGCCCTAGTTGCTACTCCTCTTTACCCCTTTAGAAAAGTACTAAAGCTCCTGTACCCGTGGCTCGAATATCATTAATTGCAAGGAATAGAAGAGAGGGTCTTTCAACACCAAAACAATATGGCTCCTGTCAAGCTTCTAATAGCTCAATAGTAGTTAAGCCGTACACAAGCCCCGTAGGACTCCACTATTAAGACCATAACTCTCGACGGTGATGCCCCGTTATCTGCACGAAGTAGGCGCACTGTAAGGCTGAAAAATCCCTAGTCTGATTATTCAATTGCAATTAATAATACCAACCATTTATAGCTAGCTTGAGGACCTCCCTTCTTGAGCAAGAAAAGAGAAACCTTGTGCTCTGATACAAATGTAACATTTAATGGCCTAGTAACTTGTGTGTAGCAGAAAATAGCATAAACATAGTGAGCATTTTATTAGAATAGTGAGACACTAAACTGTCCTGTTTTTCTACCATGTTCTGGCAATTTATTTGTCAAGCTAGAAAGAAGTTTTTTACACCTTGCTTCTACCATACATTGGTTATGAGGGAAAGAAAACACTGGATTTTTCTCCATATCAAAATACAATCTGTATCGAGAGAATTCTCGTAAGTTCTAAGACATAAATTTTAGTAAAATTTCAAGCTGTTTTTCCAAAAAATCATAAAATTATTATATCTTTTGTAAAGATTGCCTTTTTTTATGTTTAATAAAGCCAGGTGTTAGCATTTAGTGCTACAAAACAATGGAGTTCACCTTAAAGATAAGTTTTCAAGTCACATGTAAGCTATAGACATAATTTCATACTTGAGCACGTGCTAAATAAGAGCATAATTTTGGTCTTCCAAAGGTCCCCTCATGAAATTGGTACTATTCTAGTGCAATTTGAAAACTACAAATGACTTTATATGTTTAAACCAAGAAACTACGTATTTTTTGGGCTCCCTAACTCAAGTTAATCTCGTTGCTTGAACTCTATCTTGATATTTTTATCGTGCAAAAACTCTTAAAAATCTTGAGTTCTCCATAATAACATTGAAACCAAGGTTTTAAGCACCCCAATTGTGTATGTACCACGTACTTTTAGTTGATCTACATGGAAAGTTTGATATTATTTGAGGTTTTGAATGCTTATGTCTCGAGAATGAAAATATGAAAGTTTTCTCTTATGCAATTTTGAATATTTAAAATGATCCAATACTTGTTGCATACCAAAGCCCTTCTACTTGCCACCTTGAGTGCTCAATGGAAAGGGCAAGCAATTTATCACTTTCTAAAACTCACAAATACATCAAAAACATATTTTTCTTTGTATACAACGATATGCTTGAAATGACCATATCAAACACACGGAACTTTCCATTATTTTATATACTTCAAAGTCAATTTTTTTGCACATGAAACTTTCAATTATCTATAGAAAAATTTTGGAAGAGTCACCTAAAATTTTCTACAAGGTAGCTTCATTTTTTCTTGAGCTTTATAAAGGCGATTTCTTCAAAGCGTCAATTGGAGTCTTACGAGGGTCAACTTGATGAGTATAGTTCTTGATCATGATAGATTCTAAAATGCAAGGTTATATTTTTAAAAGACCCTCCAGCTAACATATTTAAGCATATCAAGAGGGTTTTCTTAATAAACCATCTAATGGAAGTAGCATTTAATTTAAATTTTTTAAAAAAGGACAGTTAAAGTGTCCTGTTTTGGTACCAAACTAGTGTTAAGGACCCATTTTTTAAAAGCCTCACCCTCAAAGCTACGAGCAAGCTTTGGAAAGATGTGGGATCGAGAAGCCCTAGAGCCTGGGATATTTTCACCAAAAGCATGCAAAAAGAAATCAAAACTGTAGGCCCAAGAAGGAAAAAATACCAAGAGGGATGTCTTAAGCAGCTCACTGACAGCGTTAAGCTTCTTACCACCAAAAAATAGGCAAGGACTGCTTTGGAAGCTGATCACAAAAAAATGGATGGAAGTTAAAAGGGACATAACTGACCACCAGTTGGAGGAGGTTGAGAAGATCAGAATCCTATCTAAAGAAACCTTTCGGCAACTAGAGGAGGTTAACCATGCACAGTTCTTTAGGGCCCTCAAAGTCAAAAGAAATAAGGGTCTGATACACCCGCTCATAGATGGCGATGGAATAGATGTTAAGGATCCGGATGAAATGGCTCAACTAATGTTCAACCACTTATGCAAAACCATAGGTCAACCCAAGGATTGCTCTTAGGAGGTGGACAATGCCATATCAACTCTGCTTGGGAGTGTTAAAATAAGGATTTCTCTCTCTGAAGCCAACCATTTGGAGAAGGCATTCACCAAGGATGAATGCTCTCTTGTGTTATAGGCCATTGGCAAAGAACAATCCCCTGGCTGGGATGGTTTAACTATTGAATTCTTCAAAGAATTTTGGGATCATCTTAAGTTCCCAATCACGCAAATGGCCAATCACGTGCCTTGATTGATGTGGCTTGGACCTGAGCATTAAAAGGGCCTATCAAGCCTATCACTAAACAAGTTTTTTGTTCTCAATTAAAGCATTGGCACCCAATAAAAATGATGTCGGTTGCCTATAAAATTATCACCAAAGCTATAGCCCTTAGGTTCTCTCCCCTCTAAGACAAAGTCCCCAATTCTCACTAGCATGGATTTATAAAGGGGAATATGATCCCGTGGTATTCACTCTATATACAAAACGGGATGCCACATGCGAGCAGACAGCTTTGGTAAAACCCCTATATATGACTCATATTAGGGAATATGACCCCCTTTGTACGCTTATGCAATAATCATTGAAGAAAACTATCATATCCCCATCTTACATAGAAAATTTAGGTCTCAAATGATCTAACTGAGTAAAATTAGTCAAAGAGTGTGTAGCATAGTGACTAGCAATGTACTAAGGAACCACTTTTGTTTATAACTAGATGTACCCTCAATGTGTCTTAGTCTGACTTTCAGTCAAAGAGTGTGTAGCATAGTGACTAGCAACGTACTAAGGAACCACTTTTGTTTATAACTAGATGTACCCTCAATGTGTCTTAGTCTGACTTTCAAACTATGTGCCTAATCAGCTTGCACTTTGGCTACTTGTCCAATTTTAACCCATCCAAAGCTGGTGTAAATAAGCCCTTGACCTGCTCCAATTCAACCCTTATCTATGATGCAAAATTTGATGTGTGACCTGATAAAAATCTTCCCCACGATTCATTCGAGTTCTAGTGCACACCGGTGACCAATCATTACCAACCCAGGTTAGGTTCCCCCTACCCCCCTCATAAATATGATACCCCTTCCCTTATTTTTAAGCTTGGGTGATAAATCATTGGGGACATGTCCCTAACTTATACGATTATATAACTTGTTTAAAAAAACCCTCCCCTACACTTACATGGTGCAGTAAGTTTTCCATGGTGAATCCCCCAGGAGTACGATTTATGATAACATTTTGGCAGTGACGATCGGTATTGTATATGCTTCTACTAGTAAGAAAGTGTGTGTCCTATTGTAATTAAATTTGGATAAGGCCTATGACAGGAGCACCGAGAGGAGCACATGGTCATTTATTGAAGATTTCATAAAGTCTCTAGGCTTTGGGCCTCAGATGTGTTGACTGTCAAGCACTCTTTGTGCTAGTAGCCAATCAAAGCTCCTCTTCATGAAAGAATTGTGAGGGCCTTCAAAGTAAAAAGATCTATTAAGTAGAGTTGCCCACTTTCCCCTCTAATGTTTTCCATTGGGTCCCATCCTTTAGTAACATGTCATAATAACAAATATCTAATTCTCCTAAATGATTTTCTCATGTTAAACTGATCATTTATTATGGGGAAGTGCCATGGGAGAAAAAGCTAGAATATTGGTTAAGCTGGCAGACTAACCATAGTAGGGATCCAAAGGAGGGAAATAGGGATCCAAAGGGGGGCCCATGTGCAAAAGATCAATGTGCAAACAATGGGCTTCAAAGACCCTGAGGTTCAGCCCATTAGGACTTCCAAATGCTAAGGTTCCAAAATTCAAAGGTTAGATCCAATGGTCAAATTCTAGGTAATATTGAATGCTTATGTGAAAACCAAAAAGTCTTCACATATCCCTAGATAGGAGGGGACGAGCCCTTTTAGCAAGGGATGAAAGAGAAACTCACACACACTCTAGTAGGCTCCCTTTACACACAAAGAGAATGGGGGACACATGTCAGTTCCCTAGGCAATTTTCCCCCAAGATGCATTCAATTCCTATTGGATGGACATGGACAATGAGAACTAGGCTAGATTACATTTAGGTTAATTCATTTTAAAACACTTAATAAAAGAACCAATAGAAATAAAGCTCTCTACAAGAGTAAGGGGTACAATGAGAGTTTAATTGCATTAATTAATTACCTAAATCTCTCACAAAAGGGGTAAGGGAGACACATGTCACAAGGCTATCACTTATGCTTCTTAATTATCATTGGCTAAGCTTTGCAAGGTCCAATGGGGTGCCAACATGAGTAAAATGCAAGAGGGATCGACCAAGAGAGAGAGGGGGCTGATTTTGGCAAGGCATTATCACACACACACACTCACACAATCTCATGTCAAAGAAGACTCTCTCTCCTTCTCAAGCTTTAATCATCTACTCCAAGCTTGTGAGAAGGGAAGCCTACACCAGCAACTCTTGGCTTTGTGATGCAAATCCAACCAAGAGCCAATCTCCAATGCATGCTCATCTCCTCGACCATGCTATTACTAAGCTATGCTAATCTTTTATGAGTGATTATGTAAGGAGATTTACTTCTTTCTTGTAAGAATACTCCTTCTTCCTCTCAATCTACTCTCATACCCCACTAGCTCTCACCATCTTTGAAGGTGTGTGAGGTCTTGGGTCTGAGACCATGAGGGAATTGATGCTGTGTTTTATAAGTGTGTGCATGGTTCTTGAAGCTTCCATCTTCATTGCACCTAAATTTATTGAAGGAACACAAAGTATTGTATTGTAAAATTTCTCCCTTGATGGGGGAAACCTATAATACAAAGCCTTTTGGAGGGGGGACCAGCTCCATGTAAATCCGGTCCTTAACTGTTGTCAATAGCTTATATTCTCTCTCTTTTGAAGTATTGTTCATGCCTATCTGACTAGGTGTTATGCTTTTTGTTGCTCTCTCCATCCAAGCACTCTTGTTATGCTCATTAAGGAGGGGAGCCCCATATGAGAGTAATTTCTTAGCAACTTGGAGAAAACGATCTTCTTGCTTGGTTTTTTTAAAATTTGATGATTAATGGAAGGTGATCCAACATACTGTGAGAGGTTAACACCTTCAATTCCATCCATGGGGGCAGCCAATCACCTTGATAAGAGCAATAGCAGTGGTCCAATAGAGAAGTTGTACTTGCATATTGGAGGTATATGTGAATCCGAGCATGTTCCTCCAAGGGCCTTTCTCCCACAAGTCCATTTAAGGCCCACTTCTCACATACAGAGGCTTAGCCACTTGGATATTTCAGATATAGTTAACATGTTGGATGTACTAGTCCTGTCTAGAGTCTTTTTTCCACCATATCGAAGTTACCACAAAAAGCCATTCTCCTTCAGCGTGAAAATCCTTTAGCTACCCCTAGAGCTTGGCTCTATCCTTTGCCAAACACGGACCATAAATGTTGATTATGGGGATATTTTGATCTGCCCACTTAATCTTAACTCCTAAAGCTCTTCCTAAGGGATGCTTCAACACCAACATGGCCTATTGTCTTTTACTAGCAGCATCTAGGTGATTCTCTTGAATTTACCAACAATTAACCCTCTTCATTCATCATTTTTAGACACACAAGCCACTATTTGGGAGCTCATTGGTGAATAGTTTTGTCTAAGGCACTTAAAGACAAAACTTTATTGTTGTAAAGATTAGAGTATTTAAAAGTTGGGGCAAATCCATCCCAAAATGATACAAGGGTATATTGGGAAATTTGAGGGATATTTTGAAAATTTCCACACCTTACAGGGGTATTTTGGTGATTTTCCCTAAATATAACTACCTACATTCATTTTTTATGCCATGCTCACAATTTTGAGTGGAGATGTTATATCAATTGTGCATAGAATGTACAATACACCTCAAGCATAACATCATATGTATTGAAGGGAAAATAATTCCAAAGTGGGGCAATACAAATCATAATTAGGAGACCCTAAATAGTCCTTTATCTAGCATTGTTATTAATCCCTAAAGGGAACCACTTGAGTAGCCTACACAACTTACTGCATGGTTCCATTCTTCAATTTGCATAGTAGACCCTAGTCAATCAAGTGAGAAGATATGTTTTCATCAAAACATATAGATGATTACATGGAGCAAGTGAGAAGATTACATGTAAAGTCTCCACTGCACCTGGGTAGCTACTAGAGAGTGAGGCATGGGTGGTAGGCATTGCACACTAAGGTTGCAACTTGGATACATATTATTATTCTTATGCTGCATTTACTAAATTCTTTTTGACAAGCAAATCAAGAGAACACTAGTCCATTTCTTTATTAATCTATGATAGATCTCAAGTGTCCATATGGACATGCAATTTTCCACTTTGTCATTCCACAAACATCCTTGGTGTTTGTTTACCGATCATGTGACACTTTTAAGGCCTTCTGATTGGTGGATGGATCATCAAATCCTAGTATTTTCAATGGGGGTGTGGGGGTGGGAAACTTCAATATCTATTTTAGAGTAGTGTGTGAGACAGGCCATAAAAGAGCCTGTCTGGGTGCCCCCTATGTCACACATGGGTGGTGTTAGAGTGCACGGTTCTCTAAGGGTAACCAACAAGGCACCGAGCCTCTAATTGTGAGAGAGATGAGAGAGATAACAAAAGAAACACTACAAAAATGCCCAAAGGAACACTAAATTTATTAGAACTAAGATAATCTCTACACAACACGATCAAATTATCATAAATGATCACTAAGAAATATTAAAAACCCTGAGTAAAGGTATCTACATGAGCTTTGGCACCTAGCCATAATGAAAACTGGATACTTGGTTTCCAATCAAGCATAAACCAAGTTCATTCTCCATGTATACTCAAGCCTTCATTCGTAATGACATGAAATTGGTTAGAGAGAGAGAGAGAGCATCCAACTCTATCCTTCATTGGCTTCTTTGATTTCAACATCGACCTCAGTGGAGACATCGAATTCAAGCCCACTTTTTGGATTTTTGTAGTCTAGTGAGAGCAAGAGAAAGCGGTTTGGCTCTCCTCTAGCATAGCCTCATTTTCTGGCAACATCTTGATCTTAAAATCCCTTGGTATCTTTGACATCAGTGGCCTTTTCCAACTTATGATCGACCCCCCACCTCAATTCTTCTTTGTAACTTAGAGAGGGAAGTTTTCTCTTCGGCATCCAAGTTCCGCAACACCCCTTTTTGGCACTTTTGACACTCATTCAGTAAGTGCGTCATCTTTTGGCTCCAACATCTTCTTGGCTTAAAGAGAGCTAGCCTACAAGCTACTCAGAGGCTCCATCCAGGGGTAGAGGGATGGCATCAACTTTGTATCATCACTGACATACAAGTTTCTCACATGCTCATAGGCTTACAAGAAGACACATAGCCCAAGTATACATTTCTTTTGTAGTTCATATGTGTTTACATACTCTCTGCATTTTGTAGAGAGGTTGCAACTTTCCAGATGTGTATTGGCATCATGTGTGACACGTGGTGGTTTCTAATTCATAGATCTCGATTTTCTCTAGTTTGTTAGCTACTTTGGAAACATGGATTATAGGTCTATTGGATACATGTACAAGGCTTTCACATGAATTTGTGGTAGCAACTTCACTACGGGATGTTATGCATTGATAATACATTTTTTTGAGCATTTAGAGTGCCACTAAGCTTTTTTGAGAGTAGATATTCCCATAGGGATTTTGTGTAATGCTTGCATCAATTTTAGTGCCTATTTTTATGCATTTTTACTCATGTCTATTGAGTCACATACATTGACTACTATACTTCATGTGGTGCCTTTTTTGGCACTTTTTGATAGTTTCTCAATCATTTTTGAGACTTGGATTGGAAGAGCCTTTTCTAAGACTATGGCTAGTGTCTTGCGTCTACTTAACCTTTTTGGAGGGTCCTGCATGAGATTTTTCTTAAGTTGGAGTATTATCAAATGTTGAGATACCTTTGATGATACAGGTTGCTGGAGTTTCCCATTTCGATATCCTCACCATAGGTCATATGCATCTTTTGGGATAGTTTTCTTGACAACATATATATCACAGTTGTTTACAATGACAATTGATTATTTATGCCCAATTTTGATCTCTTGAGTTGATTATATGCTTTGTGCGGGTCATTTGGGTTGAGTTTTTACTCCTTGTACAAAGAAGACTCTGTCGGATTTTTTTTGCAAGTCTACTTATGCATCTCATGACACTTGGAGGACTGTTTTGGCTTGAGATTTTACTTTTGTTATGAAAGGACTAGGGTCCTACTGGATGCTAATCTCCACCTTGTCATACTCCTTTTATAGGCCCTTAACCCTCCAATAGGATACCCTTGACATGCATGATTAGTTTAGGTCCTTTCCCTCCCTGTTCCTACCATAGGCCTAACATTACTTATGTAGAAGGGCCAAGGGCCTATAAAAGGAAACCCCTTGACATGCACAAGTAGTTTACAACCTTGATCTCCCTAGTCCTACCATGGGTTTGGCATGTCACAAAGGAGTTTCTGCTAAAATTTTCCAATTTTCTCACCATACCTTTTGTCATTCTTTCCATGGTGCTAAAGTTTTGTAGATATGGCCTCTTTTTAGAAGGACATTTGCAATATTAGAAAGTTTGATGACAAAAATTTATCTATGTGGAAAGACCAAATCCGGGATGTGTTAATCCAAAAGGTCCAATTAGAGCCAATCTCTTAGATCTAAGAAGGTGATGGCTATATAGATGCGTAGATGCTTGACATTAATGCTAAGTCCACTATGTTTTTATACTTCGCAGAGTCTGTGTATTTCACCATTGTTGGTGAAGCTTCTAACTAAAGACCTGTGTGACAAGATATGCAATACATATGAGGCCAAAAATTGCAAGTAACATAGTGTACTTGATGAAGAATCTCTTCAAACTTTATATGATAGAAGATGACACAGTTTCTGAGCACTAGAATGCGTTCAATGTACTTTTTCATCAAATTAACGATGTTGTGCACAGTTTGAAGTGCCATTTTCTATACATGTTTTACATATGGCAATTCCATGGAGTGATACGAGAGTATTTTTTAGTATATTTTGTGTCCTTTTTAGCTTGGTGTGTCAGGTACATGTACAGACAAGGAACATCACCAATATAGTTCTAGATGATGAGTCATTGTATGTGCCCATATGGGTGTTTTCAGAGTTAAAACTTTATATAAGTGAGATGTGAGTTGTAAGAAATATTATCATATATTTTTAGGTTTTTCTTGTTGTTCCTTCTTCATGCTTTCTCGTGAATTTTTTTTCCCTCGACTAGCCTTCTTTACATGTAGTTGTGCCATGGTAGCATGCTATTTGTGCCAATTTTACACATAGTGGTGCATAGATTTGAAATTTGATGTCTTCAATTTTTTTTTACAAAACATGGAGAGATTTTTTCAAGCTTCAAAGCATCCCTTTTGGAGTTGTGGTTTAGAAGATACAATCTATTTTCCGTCGGATACAAGATATGGCAGCCCTAGGCAATTTGGTGTGAAGTAAGTTGTGAAGGCTTACATGTTTTTTGGAGTATGTAAACTCTAAAATTTTATCTTAAAGAGTCAATTGGTTGAGGGAGAATATCTTTTCCTCAAGTGCATTGGTTGACGTGTGCTATAATCCATGCTAAGGGAGGTGCTTTATAGGTTCCATAGTGGTCTTTTGGGTGGGTACATGCTTGTAAATTCTTAATGGATCACTTGTCTTTGAGTTGTGTTTTTGTGGGAGTTCATTTGATATGGTAGGGTGCTGATCTTGGGTCTTGAGAAATTTTGGGAGCACACTTTTGAGTGCTATCATTGCCACAAGAAAGAACATTTAAAGAAAGATTGTCATGCATGGCAAAGAAACAAGAAAACGTCTCAAGACACCAAGAAGTTTGACAATGATGGCAAGGGAAAAGCTAAGATTGAGGAGCTCAATGTGCTAAAATTCTTCTAAGATTGTAGATGTATCTAAGTTCTAAAGTTCCTCAAATGTTCTAGTCTTTACAATAGATCTTAGTCTAGATGCTCTTACTACACAAGATACTAGCTTTGATCAAAATTGGGTCATAGATTTTGGATCCAATTTCCATGTGACACTTCATGGAGAATGGTTCTCTACATATGCACATACGCATGGTAAAGTGAAACTTGGTGCTACCTATGAGCTTGAGACATGTGGTGTTGGAGACACATCAAGCTAGTTATGCATAGCCTAATTCATAGTCAAGAATGTCAAGCATATCTCCACATTAACAAAGAGTTTGTTGACTTGATATTTGCTGGTCATCTTGACAACTTAGGTGACACAACCACCTTTGGGAATGGTTTATGGTCAATCAAGAAGGTAAATTTTGTGATTTTCAAAGGTCAAAAGCATGGAATGCTTTACTCTATGTTTGTCGCGTATATAAAAGAGGATTATATATCAATGGCCAAGTTATTGTCTACTAAGTTGTGGCATAGCCGACTAGGCCATATGAGCCAAAAGGGAATGAAAAGAATAGCTCATTTTGGTTACTTGCATGTGCTAAACTATTCAAATTTTTTATGTGTGAGCATTCTATATATGGCAAACAAACGAGGAACACCTCATTGCCATTGAATAGGAAGTGTTTGCGACCACCAGAACATGAAAGCATTTGTGGTCCTATGCCAGCCAAGTCTTTATGGGGAGCTAGCTACTTTCATAGATGATTCCACTAGGAAGGTGTGGATTTATCCTTTGTGTCATGAAGATCAAGTCTTTTGTAATTTCCAAAAATTCTTAGCATTGGTAGAGAATCATTCTAGGAGCTTGTCCAAATAGTTGTGAAGATAGCTTTCCTTTATAAGGATCTAGAAGAGGATGTTTAAATGAAGCAACCTGAAGGTTTTGAACATCCTAGTAGGGAGAAGCTTGTACGCAAACTCAAGAAAGCACTTTATGACGTAAAATAGGGTTCAAGGTAGTCGTATCAAAAATTTGATGCTTTTATGGAG
This sequence comes from Adiantum capillus-veneris, assembly GCF_014529385.1. Taxonomy (NCBI): domain Eukaryota; kingdom Viridiplantae; phylum Streptophyta; class Polypodiopsida; order Polypodiales; family Pteridaceae; genus Adiantum; species Adiantum capillus-veneris. Next base: position 55,584,451 of record NC_140958.1, read on the forward strand.
TCCCAAGGATTTAGAAGGAGTGAAGACGATCACTACTTATATACACAAGAACTTAATGATGGTTCTTTGTTCATTCTCATTTCATATGTATATTACATTGTCATTGTTGCAAGAAATTCCAATGAGGAGATTGTCAAATGGAAGTAAATGTTGAGAAAAAACTTCGTTGCGAAAGATTTGGGCAAAGCATATCATTTTCTTGGTATTCTCTAGGGCTTGCGAAAATGAAACCCTACTGTCCTCCCAGACTTATGCCTCTGTATAGGCAACCTCCAAGCTTGGTTTCATACTAGACTCAGGCCCTTGGCCTTACATTACTCCCCCTTTAAGAAGTGTTTTCATCCTCAAAAAGAAAAGTGGGAAATTTCTTCTAAAGAACACTAATGTTTTTCCAACTGGCCCCCTTCTTCAGGTCGGTCTTTCCACTTGATTGAAGCTTGATGACGAGTATGTAAATCATGATCATCTAAAATGCACTTGATTTCATGTAGTTGGGTTGGAGGTTTAATAAAATCAACCAAAATATGTTGGGCAATGACATTGGCATCCCTATGCAAGCTTTTACATAAACAACTTACATGAAAAATTGGATGAATATGAGAGTGCATAGGTAAAGATAGTTTGTAAGTCATATCTTCAACTCCCTTGAGTATCTTTAAAGGCCCTGAATATCTCGAAGATAATTTTATCATCGGCCTAGTTTTTTAGACTTTTTGAATGTTCTGGCACATGTGAAAATACCTCTCCCCCTTCCATGAAGGTTACTTGCCAACATTTCCCATCAACGTAGTTTTTGTAGCTATCATGTGCTTGTCAAACATTTTCACAAGCAATTCTTAGCATATCCAAATGATCTTGGAGAATATCCTTGATGTTTTGAAGTTTTTCAATTGCCAACCCCACTGTAACTGGTGATCTAAGCATGAAAGGACTAAATCTAGTTTTCACGTGCTTTGCACTATTATAAGCAAACTCAAGAATAGGGAGATAATCTTCCCAACCAAATTTATTTTGAATAATGTATGTGCTTAGCGTATTCTCTAGCACTAGATTAACACTTGCAAGTTTCCCATCTATCTTTGAATGATTGGCAGTATTGAGTTGTATTTCCCAAAGGTTTAAAGATATTCTTCTAGAAATGCCTGGTAAGCATGGGCTCACTATTGCTCATGAAATTACAGTGTAATCTATATAATCGATACAAATGGTTAACGACCAGCTTGGTGAAAGAGTGAACTTGATTGGAATAAACTTACAAATTTTAGGCAATCCATCTACAAACACCCATATCAAGCCTTGTTATATGCGTAATATGTATGGAAAATTGCATCCTAAAAAACCTTGAAACAACCATCTGTTAATGTTGTTTAATATTACTTGTAGCATTAGCAAGGTTTACTAGGTATCCACCCATCAGTTTTTGGCCACACTGAAATTGTTCTTGATACTAGGTACTCAAATGGTCTAATAAATGGATTTGACCGAGACCTTAGTACCAAATATTCATATTCTCCACATGTACAATATGTCTCATATGGTGATGTCAAGAAATATGACACCCATCAAGTACGATATGTACTTGTGTGTGAAGGTAGCTCAAAACTCAGGGACATGAGTGAGAGGAGCCCCTATAACCCTCCACACTAGATGAACCAGACTGTTGGGGTATAAAGCCCAATGTGGTCGCCGAGGTAAGTGGGTGGGCCGCCAGGTATGTACACATATTCTTTTGTTAAAACCTAATAAGAACTCACTATGCTCTACACATTATAGTAGAGCGAGTTCACCATGTCGTCATGTTCTTCTTCTCGCACTCTCTCTCGCATCGCACTTCCGCTCGTACTCCTTCAACTGGTATCAGAGCTTAGATCGAGGCTCGGGGCAGCATTTGCATGTAGCCAGAGTCACCTGCTCATATTGGAGTGAGATTCGACAGGTGAAGACAAAGCTCTGCGCAGGCCATTTTCGACTACGTGGTCTTGGTGGGTGCAGATCCGACTCTGCAAATTTGGGGTTTTGGCCTACGACTGCAGGTGGCGAGGATATCTACACTTCCAGAGTGCTGATTTGTGGATGTCTACACAACGAAGGACGGCTCACAGTTCTTGGAGGCGTATCACATACGACATGGACACACCTACACACCGACTGTAGGCGACATCCACTAGTTCATCAGGTAGCTTGTGTTTGCTGCTTGATATTCCAGATTTCATCCTGACATTGCAGGTACTTCCACATGGGATGTATTGTCAGAGATGATGTATGTCTGTTGAGGGTTTGCTGGCTGTGAGTCACGCAGCAAACAACCGCCGCGCGGTTACAGCATACCATGGGAAATTTGTGGATGTACGGCTTTGTGGGAAGTCTATGTACTATCAGATTTACTGTAGCCTTTTTTGAGGGTCGAGTGAGGTTTTATTGAGTTGGGGGATTCTCGAATGTTGAGATCCTTTCGGTGATACAGGTCTTGGAGCGATCCCTCGAGCACCCTTAGATAGGCAGCTAGGATGTATTGACTGTGAGTTAGACAGTTGGGATTGCATCTTTGCTTTACTGCCGTTGAGGCATTGTCACAGTCTATGCTAACAGGACAGTGACAGAAAGTACAGGTGCAGGACATGTTTACCCACAGCTTACAGTGTTAGAGAGACAGTGGTTTTTTGAGCTTTTTTTTTGTCTGTTTTTGAGTACACCCGGAGAGCCATTTTACAAAGGAGACTCTGCCGAAATTCCCGCAGAATCTGAAGTTTTCTTGGTTCATTTGATAGGTTGATAGCGGTTCAGAGGTCATTTTACAGGGGAAACTCTGCCGAATTTTTCCCAGGAAAGTAAACTACTGTGAAGCATAGCTATGGCTGGATCACAGGACACTGCTTTTTACAATATCAAGAAGCTGGATGGAACCAATTTCCCATTGTGGAAGAAGCAGATTTGGCACGTGTTGGTACAAAAGAACCAGATAAAACCTATAAATCTCAAGGGGATAAAACCACAAGATATGGACGAAGATGAATGGAGCGAAATGGATGAATTGGCACTTTCTACCATTATGTTGACTTTGGTAGAAAGCGTTTACTTCAATGTAGCAGACGAGATGTCGGCTTATGAAGCATGGACAAAGCTGAGTGATCTTTATGAGAAGCAGAGTGCAGCTTCACAAGTATACTGGCTTAAGAAGCTTGTTGACTTGAAGATGAAAGAAGGGACACCTATGTCCAATCATCTGAATGAATTCAACACCATCTATAGTCAGTTGTCAGCTCAAGGTGTCAAGTTTGATGAACCTGTTAGAGCTTTGTTCCTGTTGATCACATTACCGGAAAGTTGGGACACTTTTCGCACAGCTTTGAGTAATTATGCACCTCCAGATGGTTTGAACATAGCAGGTGTAGAAGGAAGTCTGCTTACTGAAGAAACCAATAGAAAGACAATGGAAAAAGGCAAAGGAACAGCCTTAGTTGTCAAGGGAAGGACCAAAGAAAAGTACAAAGGTGGAAAGAGGAATCAGTCTCGTAGTAAGTCCCGCAGTGCTAAAGGCAAGAGTGACATAGAATGCTACCATTGTGGCAAGAAGGGTCACATGAAAAGAGACTGCAGAGAATGGAAAGCAGAAAAAGGCAAAGAGAAAGCTGAAGACCATGGTGAGAAGAACAAGTCCTCAGTGAAGATTCAAGAAATAAATGTGACAAACATTGTTGCAGAGGATGACAGTCTAGTGTCAGGAGACATCTATTTCTTGAAGAATACAATGGACTCAGCTCTTCTTACAGCATATGATGGAAATGCACTGAGTGACTGGATTATAGACTCAGGGGCATCACTTCATGTGTCTCCAAACAAGGAGTGGTTTACCTCTTATGTGACCACTAAAGATGATTTTCGGCTAGGCAATGGGCAGACATGTGAGATCTTAGGTGTTGGAGATGTTCAATTGAAGTTTCAGAATGGCTCTTCTTTCACGCTGAAGAATGTGAGACGTGTTCCCGCAATTACAAAGAGCTTGATCAGCGTAGGTTTACTTGATGATGCTGGCTACGTCACCACTTTTGGACAAAACATGTGGAAGATATCCAAGGGTTCTATGACAGTAGCACATGGAGTAAAGTCTGGAGGACTTTACATGATTTATGTATCAAATGTCTCTAAACATGTAATCAATGTAACCGAGCAGCCGATTGTTTCTTTGTGGCATAGCCGGTTAGGACATATGTCCAAGAAGGGAATGGAAATCTTGTCTCGTTCTGGTTATTTGCCTAGATTTTCATTTAATGATTTTGAATTCTGTGAACATTGTCTGTATGGTAAGAAAACACAACAGCCACATAAGCATAGAAGCAGTAGAAGAGATACAAAGTTGGCACTTGTTCATAGTGATTTGTGTGGACCTATGCCTAACCTATCTCTAGGGGGAGCTTCTTACTTTATGACATTTATAGATGATTACTCAAGGAAAGTATGGGTTTACTTTCTCAAGCACAAGGATGAAGCGGGCTTAGTGTTTTCAAAACGTTTGTGACACTTGTGGAGAATCAGAGTGGCAAGAAGCTTAAATGCTTACGCACTGACAATGGTGGAGAGTATGTTTCAAAGGCCTTCAGGACTTTTGTGAGTCAAAAGGTATAAAACGTGAACTTACTGCTCCTTACAATCCTCCTCAAAATGGTGTTGCTGAGAGGATGAATAGGACCATACAAGAGAAGGTCAGAAGTATGTTTTCTAATGCACAACTGCCAGATGGGTTTTGGGCAGCAGCACTTCATCTTATAAATGGATCTCCTAGCAAGGTTTTGCAGAAGGATTCAGTGGGTCAGATATGGTATGGTCAGGCAAAATTCCCTCATACAAGCATCTCAGAGTCTTTGGCTATGAGGCATATACTCATGTTCCAAAGGAATTTAGGAACGAACTTGAGCCAAAGAGTAGAAAGTGCATCTTTCTAGGCTATGGTAATTCTGGTGAGATGGGGTACAGACTTTGGGATCCCGAATCCAGAAAGCTTATCCGCAGCAATGATGTTCACTTTAATGAAGCCAAATATCATTCTAAACCAGAGAGGGTTGAGGAGATTAGAAGAGTTGTCTTCCAAGAAGATGGACCTGCACGTGCAAGAAAAAATGCCAAGGCTCAAGAGGAGCAAGGACAGGATAGAGTGGAACCATAGGTTGTGGCTGAGCCTCAGCCACCTATTTTGCGTAGATCTGGACGTATCACGCAACCTCCTCATAGGTTTGTTCCATCTATGAACTATGTCATGTTGACTGATTGCAATGAGCCTTCATGTTACAAAGAAGCAGTGCAAATGAAGGACTCCGGAAATTGGAAATTGGCCATGCAGTCAGAGATGACAGCTCTGCATAAAAACCAGACATGGAAGCTAGTTAAATTAACACAGGTAAAAAAGGGTCTACCTTGTAAATGGGTTTACAGGTATAAGATCACCACTCATGATAGTCAGCCAAAGTACAAAGCAAGGCTTTTTGCCAAGGGCTTACGCAAGAACAAGGCATTGACTTTGATGAAGTCTTCTCTCTAGTGGTCAAGATGACTACATTGAGATGCTTTCTTGCATTGGTTGCCATATTAGATTTGGTGTTGCACCAAATGGATGTCAAGAGAACGTTCTTGCATGGTGATTTAGATGTGGAAATTTACATGCAGCAGCCAGAAGGGTTTGTTGAGAAAGGCAAGGACGATTTGGTATGCCAGTTGTTAAAGAGTCTTTATGGCTTAAAACAATCACCGAGGGCATGGTACCATAAGTTCCACAAGTTTATGCTTTCTCAAGGCTACAAACGTAGTGAGTTCGATCACTGTCTATATACAAAGAAGGATAAGGATGGCAGTTGGCTGATCCTTATTTTGTATGTGGATGACATGTTGATTGTTGGCAAGAACTTGGAAGAAATTTCAGCTTTGAAGTCAAAGATGGAAAAATCGTTTGACATGAAAGACATGGGTGAGGCAAGTCATATACTTGGTATGCACATTGAGAGAGACAGATCAAAGAAGTTGATTTGGTTATCTCAAATAGAGTATATTGACAAGGTTTTGCAATGTTTCAATATGGAGAAGGGAAAGGCATTGAGTGTTCCATTGCCACCATATGTGAAACTTAGCAAACAAGATTGTCCTGTGTCTGAGGAAGAACATGCTGAAATGGATAAGATTCCATATGCTTCTGCAGTGGGTAGTTTGATGTATGCAATGATTGCTACTCACCCAGACATTGCATTTGCAGTGGGATTAGTAAGTCGATACATGTCAAACCCAGGCAAGAAACATTGGGAGGCAGTGAAAGGAATATTGAGATACCTGAAAGCTACAAAGAGTATGCGTATATGCTATGGGAGTTAAGAGCTAAGTGTAAAGGGTTTTACAGACTCGGATTATGCAGGTGACTTAGACAACCGAAGGTCTACGTCAGGGTATGTCTTTACATTGGATGGTGGAGCAGTATCATGGCGTTCTAGATTACAAGATTGTGTTACTCAGTCTACTACAGAGGCTGAATATGTTGCAGCATCAGAGGCATACAAAAAATCAATTTGGCTTAATCGACTAGTAACAGATTTGGGACTCAAAGAAGAGATGCCTGTGTTATATTGTGATAGTCAAAGTGCTATACAATTGGCTCGCAATCCAGTTTATCACTCAAAGACAAAGCATGTGGATGTGAAGTATCATTTTATCAGGGAAATGCTCGAGGATAAGCAACTTCAGCTTGTCAAAGTTCACACCACAGAAAATCCTGCTGATCTACTTACCAAAGGACTTCCCTCAGAGAGCTTTGCGCATTTTCGCAAGCAGTTAGGTGTAGGGTAGTACATCACTTCTCTACATCTCTTGTATATTAGCTTGTATAGTAGCTTCTCTCACACTTAAAGTACCACATTGAACTTTAAGTGGGAGGTTGTTGGGGTATAAAGCCCAATGTGGTCGCCCAGGTAAGTGGGTGGGCCGCCAGGTATGTACACATATTCTTTTGTTAAAACCTAATAAGAACTCACTATGCTCTACACATTACAGTAGAGCGAGTTCACCATGTCGTCGTGTTCTCCTTCTCACACTCTCTCTCGCGTTGCACTTCCTCTCGTACTCCTTCACATTCTTCATGAGTTCCTAGACCATGTTGTACACCTTATGACTGACAACATGTGCCAAAAATGATTTCCACCTTGGAGACCTATGATTGGCATAATATAGGTAACCACAAAAGGGTATATAATACCTAGAGTGGCACCTTATATTCTATGATAAAGGAAAGGAACAAATATGCTAGCCTCTTAACTTTCCCCATAACTACTAGCATGTAGCGATGCCCGACCATGTCACTTGCATCAAACCATTTGGGAAACAATGTTGCATCACCAAAAAATAACCCTTAGTTTTCTTTGGTCCAAAACCCTTGGTATTGCCTTGGAAACTCAAAATCCTTCATTGATGTTGCCCAAGTTGCACACAATTTGTACCAATGATGGCACCATGTGACCTTATATAAGGTGTCTTCAAACATTAGGGTCAATACATCCAGGTTGTAAAGATGTATTTGAGTTGGTAGAATTCAAGATACTTGGAATTGTTGGCAGAAAGAAAAACATGACTTCGTCCTGGACATAACAAGCTAAGGGAATGAAATAATTGAAGAATATTCATACTTAGATAGCTCGATTGAAGCATTTATAACTGAATGTCATGCCTAGGAAAAGTACCATATACTTACCACAATGGGAGGGCTTTTGGGAACAAACAAGATAAATGTGCATCACTCTCAATCCTTGCTTCTATCGATCCTCCCCTTTCCGTTACTTATAAACCAAATACAAAAGTATAGGTTCAAAAATTGACAGATTACTTACACTAGCTTGTACTCCTTGTAGAAAAGCTAAGACTCTATAGCTTGTATTGGTACCTAGCTTGTAAACAAGAATCCTTGTCTTTATATCTAAGAATCTCTAATTACTTCCAACTACTTGCCAAAGTTGACATGACTAGTTTGATTAGTCAACAAGTGAATATGCTTTGTGAATCATATTCACCACAAGAACTTACCTAAAAATTGGCTTATAGCCATTAAATGTGATGTACCTAGAGCCCATTCTATGATCAATACAAGCCTCTTGGATTGGTATATGTTGGTACTTCTGGGATAATTGATCACATGCACTGGTCCTCCTAGTGTGTATGTTGATAGCATATCACAAACTTTAGAAATGACAAGGCCACACACATAAAAATAGGAAGCCTTGTTTCAGAGTAGTATGTGCCCCTAAGCCTTGTATGTGGTCTTGATCAATAAGGCTTAACCTAAAGTGTGACTGATTATTAATGACATCTGTTGAAGCCTTATTGATCAAGAGCAATGCTTGTTCTAGTGCGGTCCCAAACATTTGAAACATAATTTTTGCACCTTCATTAGGATAAAGTTGGACTCACTTTTGGGCCCTGTAAGAAGTTCCACGTCCGCTTAGAGAGAGAAAATGAAAATGTTAAATTGTGCATTTTACATGATACTTTTTGCGCCAACAAAAAGCCAAACTGACATTCTTTGGTAGGTAGCCGCGCCATCTTTATCATTCTTATTCTTCGTTCTCTTGTCAGGAATCCAACTAACCGTATGACTAATGATTTGAAATGCCAACTTACAAGCGTTCCCTCCCAAAACATAAGCTACAAGAATTATATCAACTCTAAACATGAGAATATGGCCTTCCCTCCCAAAACCTGAGATATTTCATGAGTTTCGAGTGTTTGTCTATTTCTCTATCAACTCTAGGAATGGAGAACGCTTCTTTTTCTGATGAAAACACCAATTTTAACCTGCAATCTTCAACCCCTTCATCTTCAACACTTACCCAAAGAAAGAACACACATCATCTTCATGTTGATGTATTGCAAGAGTACGCACCATTGCAAAAACGTAGGAGGGAGTCTTTCTTATCTCAACGGGAGAAAGAACTTAGAAGAACAAAAAAGGAACATCATTTGTGGACAGATGGGTATATTTATCCAAAGGATCCTACAACAAATGTGCCACCTCCCTTTGCTAATATCACTAACCTCTTACATTTCAGAGGTGATGGCAAGGATGGGCTATTGGGATGCACCGAACATTTGGAAATGAGAGGATTGAATGCGGAAAGGCAAAGAAACCTCTTGGGGATGGAGAACATGCAGCTGAAGAAACTTAATGAAGCATGCTCTCGGAAGCTTACATCAAACAAAGAGAAAATCCAAAGCCTTGAGAAGAAGATTACAAGTTTGTGAGAGGAAGACACCGTGCTCGGTAGTCGGAAAAGAAAATGAGATCTGTGCAACATTGAGAACATGAAGATTGGTAGTGGTGGCCTAAAAAAATGAATACTATCTGTAAGGTAACTCAAAGTTTTTTTTTGCTTTTGTATCTTCAATGTGCTTCACTAAGAAATGGATACACTTTCCTATACACGATCATAATGCATGGTGCTTTTTTGGTAGGTCTTTACTGCATCCAAACTCGAACGGTGTAGGCTTCAATGCTGGAGTGCATTACAACCGTCTAGCTCCAAAAGAAGTAGTTGAAAAGATGATAACTCAGAAAAAAATTTGTAAGTTGACAGGGAGGCTCCTTACCTCCTTCATGAACGAGAATCAACTGGAACCAATGAAAGTGCAAGCAATACTTGATGAGAGTGGGATCTCGCAGATGGGATACAAGGCATTCTTCAAAGCATTAGCTAAAAAGTCTCAAAATAAACTACATAGAGGATCATTTTTGCCTAAGCCATCACATGTAAAGACTGCTCTCCGGCACGTAAACAATGAGGTGTTTGAGAAACTTGGGTCACCATTCCATATTGAAGCAACGTTCTTAGGCAAGGGCGGCAGAGAGGTACAGTTTAGTGAGCACAACAACCTCTTCGTTGATCTTGAAGCATTGCAAAGGTATGCAGTTCACTTCTTTGACATTAGTCGCGAGAGGAGTGTGATGGGGTTATCAAGTTTGTTTTGAATCTCGACGAGTGAGAGGTCCTAAAGAACAAGAAGCTAGAGAGAGTCACCATTATCCTCATGAACAGAGCTCTGGATCCATCAATAACGAAAGAGGATCCACGATACTTCATCGTGCAATCCAAAAACAACATTCTAACTCTAGGATCATTTTAGGTATACTCAGTTCACTCTATAATAACAAAAATATTGATTATTTGGTTGTTGATTTTTTGGTTTCATTTTTCATTGCAGGTTGATAAGGAAGATTTTGAAATCCTCAATTGGGTTTTTAGTCAAAGACAAATTCCTTCTATCATCAATGAACAAAGAAACGGAGTCGTTCTTTCAGTGGAAGTATTTGGTGACTATACAGTGGAATGGCACATGGCAAGTGACTTAAAGACTCTTAAGTGTATGTACAACATAACACACGGAGCAGCCGTGAAAAATCCATGCTTATATTGCATGGCTTATGCATAATCTCTTGAGAGTCTGCAATGGAATAGAGCTCCCAACAGACATCTTCAAGATAAAACTTTTAGGCCAGTGCTTGATATTCCTCTGAGTAGAGTTCACGTCGGTACACTTCATGCACTTTGTCAAATAATCGAAAAGGTGGTTCATTTGTACATATGTTTTGCATGGACATTAAATCCAGAGAGTGAGTCAAAAAGAGTGATCAAAGCATTAAAGGGATTGCTCTCACATATTGGTTTGCATGGAGGCAATGTCAAAATCGAAGAGGACCATAAGATGTCTCAAAGTCGTTACAAGGTACCTAGGAAAGCATCAATAGGCGGCGTGAAGGCCAAAAGGTTTCTTGGGTTTAGCCTCAAACATTCAGATAGAGAAGAGAGGAGAAACCTATTCAACAAATGGAAACAATTACATAAAGTGGTTAAAGACAATGCTGGTGGTCGAGCAATCCAAAATCACAAGGCGAACGTGTGGAAATCACTAGATAAAATTTCCACTACGTTGAGCAACATTCTTGGGACCAAAGTAAGATCACATCATTTCAAGCAGCCTTGCTGGATGGGAAGAAGGCTTACCTTATAGGGTGGGGGGGGCAACATATCACACATTACATGGTGGGTTAGCATGCTATGTATACAAACAAAATTTAAAATTGTACTCTACTCACCATTTTGTTTCATTTCAATGCAAAACATATTGTTCAACCATGGTCCATATTTTACCAAGACATATGGCGGCTCACTATCAATATGGTCCACACAAGGCATGGAAAAGACCCACTACATGGCAAGAATAGGCTACTTTAAGCACACTAGACATGGGGGAGGAAATGATAAGGCCAATAGCCTATTAGAGTTACACCAATGGACTTATAGACGACTTATTCATAGAGCAAGGCAGAAGGAGCTTCTTAAGAGTTCAAAAATTACACGGTCTTTACAACACATCTGCAAAGAGAAGAAACAAATGGCTTGGGGAAATTCAAATGTGGGGGAGCACCATGAGAGGTGGTGACAGTCACGAGTCACAAGCGGGAGAAGATGGACCTGAGCCCGTGGACCTGAGCCCGTTGTTTTTATCCTCTTCGATGCACCTCCTTCTTCCTCACTCTGTACCTCTTCGATGTGAAAGCTCTGTAGACGAGCTCCTTCCTCTATTGATGGCAGCATCCCCATGGGCATCAGGCGTCTTCTTTCCCTCATAAACAGCCGCTTGTTATATGGATCTAAGCTCTCCGGGTCTTCAACCCCTACAACGAGAGCCTAAGCTATGTAGGACATGCAACAGGGGGCTATGAGTGCTTGGCACCCATACCCAATGTCAAAGACGCGTAGAGCAAACTGTTTCTCAATCAGAATTAGTATTTTTTGCGTTTAGTGGGAGGGGGTGTCCACCACACAATCTTGTAATAACTTTCATTGCAAACAATGGAAACTTTGCATCGTCCTCGGAGTATTCCTTGTGGTATATTATGATCTACAAAACAGTATTAAAACATTTATGGGCCGTAAGTGAGATGAGTACAATTGCCAAGTACTTGAATTGTTTCTACAAACCTTTTTGTAGTTGAAACACCCGATGTAGTGAGACAACGCCGCATCTTTGCCTTGTACTCCAGTGACAAGCCCTTGCCATGAGCCTCCCACTCTTCTAAGAAAACTATCGTCATACACTAGCACGTGTCAATAAAAAGATTGATCATGATACTTCATCAATGGGCCATCTCAATACCATCTGAATGCCTTTAAAAATTATCATCTTGATTCTCGTCCATTTCTAGCATCGACCTTCCTCACAGGTGAATAGACTGACTATTTAGTACCTGAGCTCTGGGTGCACGGGCCTACCCATGTTTTCTAAGGCAAGTTGTTTTGTTGTCGATTAAAACTGCTCATCTGTTGGCAAATTGTCCTCTCCGGACTTCGCTTCATTGAATGTATCTTTGATCAGTTGTTGCCACCCTGAAGTGAACTGTGAGTCGTGGGCAGCTGTGTCAGCAATAAGATGTTGGTCCACTCCATCATCATCCACAAATCCCATGTCTGCCTCACAAAAATCTGCAAATGCAACTAGGAAGTAATCCTCACATATATTCAGCTCATGCATGATATCTGTGAGCAGAACATAGTGGGTGTCGCCCGCCATAGCAAAGCTGGGAGAGCAATTCAGAGGCAAAGTCACTTTCTTATTTGGGCTTTCTTGCTTGCATGCTAATGCTGCATTCGCAAGAGAAGCAAGAGTTAAGCCCACATAAAATGTTTCCTTTAATACCTCTACACGCTCTTCTTCTGGGTCAAACTGCACCTTCACATCCTCTACCTCTTTCTCCAACACCAATGGACAACTACCAAAAGTTGTTGACTGGGAAGTCTCTGACTCACCATCGGTCTGCAAGTACAAGTAACAGACAAACCTATGGTTGAATTCCACTAAGCGACACTTTTTAAGTGCTTCATACACATGCCTTGTACAAGCAGTTCATTGGAGGGACACTTTTCTAGACAACAATTTAGTCTCCTTACCGCACTCTTGTCAGAGTCAAGGTTGACTGGGTGCACATATCTCATGCCATCCTTCGTCATGGAATTGTCACAAATGACTATCTCATACTATTTCAAATGGGTTTGTAGGTACTCAAATGAGCAATCTATGATCCTCTGTATAGAAAAATCTGCATTAAACATTCCTGATAGTTCTGGTGCACGGTGATGAGCACAGGTGTTGTATAAGAACATGAATAGTTTTTCTTCACATGTATCCTCGCCCACATCGTCTGTCTCCAAGACTATGATCCCCATGTCTGAAAGAAAAAGCAAGCCAAAACTACTATTCAAAATTTTGGTGTCATAACCAAGTGAATATTGAGCTTGGAGTATCCCTTAAGGTCTCTATTCGTTTGGTTCTATCCTGTGCGCTAATGTCATAATAGGTGACATGACTAGAGTCAAAACTAGGCGAATAGGGGCCCCAAGAATCTCCAAAGGGCCCTATTTTCTTGGTTCTGACCCAAGTTGAATTCACGTTGTACCCACGTCCATTCAGAGCAGGTGGATTGGAACATAGCATTTAATGTTATTAGTAAATGATTTGTATCCTCCCCCACATCCTGTGTGTCCAAGACTATGATCCCATGTCTGAAAGAAAAAGCAAGCCAAAACTACTATTCAAAATTGGTCTATATTTGGTGTCATAACCAAGCTAATATTGGGCCTGGAGTATCCCTCAAGGTCTCTATTCTCTCGGTTCTGTCCCGTGCGCTAATGTCATAATAGGTGTCATGACTAGAGTCAGAACCAGGCAAATAGGATCCCCAAGAATCTCTGAAGGGCCCTATTCGCTTGGTCCTGACCCAAGTTGAATTTACGTTGTACCCACGTCCATTCACAATAGGTGGATTGGAACACAACATTTAATGTTATCAGTAAAAGATATATATGCCTACTCACTCAATGTGCCCAAACATAGCATTGAATAACAACTCAGGCATGGTCACATAAAGAGTAATTATTCCAACCATGCCTTGAACCTCACAACGGTGCATGGAAAATCTCAACCAATATGTACGATTTGTAAATATGCCAATCTTGAGGTTGCGAGACTTCTAATATTATCCTAATAACCACTCTTGGCCCTTGGAGTGTTGTTCCCCTTGTGCCCTAACCCCGTCGGTGCGCACACAGTTAACAACACACAGGCGGGGCGGGCGAGAGAGAGAGAGAGAGAGAGAGAGAGAGAGAGAGAGAGAGAGAGAGAGAGAACCTATCTCTACAATATCCAATGGAACCGAGTTGGATGGTGATGTCGCAGGTCGTTGAGAGCAAGAACCAGAAGGTGGCCAAGAGGAAGAGGACAAAAAGGCAAAGTCAAGGGCGATGGCAACACGACAGCAAAGGACATAAACCAATGGAGGTCGCTCAATGCAGGATTGTGAGAGGTGGCCAAGGGGAAGAGTGCAGAAAAGGCAAAGGCAAGGGCGGTTTGTTTGTACTACTTGGAGATGTAGATGGAAATTGTAACGGCGGTTGTCGTCTGACTCTAAACGGTCACTCAAAAAAGGCACGTGGGTTGTGCTCACAAGGACAACCAGTTTGGGAGTAATAAGCATGCTCAGATTCCCATGCAGTACGATCTACCAACCGCAATCTTGGGTGTAATCATGCGCATAAGTGAAGTTGTCACCCTCACCAAGGTGAGCATACTAAGTTTAGAGGCAGTACCCCCTCCAAACATTTTAATTATACCCTCGCCCCAGATGAGCGCTCATGAAGTGAGAAAACAGTAAAATCTTGAGCGCTCTTCTGCCTCTTTTCGCATCCTCTACTTCCTAACGTTTTAACTCTGCCCCCGTTGATGCTACGCAGTAAGCAAACCATCCATTTTGTGCTCCCAACCCTTTTTGCACATCCTCGTCTTACTCTCTAGTGCTCCTCCTTCTTGCACATCCTCCTCTTACTCCTGTTCTGCAGTGCTTTAGTGATGTAGAACTCTATACATAGTGAAGAGGTATGCTACTATACTCTTGTGTACTTGTATATTGTGAGGTCAGCACCAAGTGAATAAGGGAAGGCAAACTCTGTTCGTTGCACCTGTTCGCTTGGTACTGACCATCATCTTTATTAATGATGTTTGCTATTATACTTTTTTGAGGTTGGTAACCAAGCGAATAAGGGAAGGAAAACTCTATTTGTTGAACCTGTTCACTTGGTACTGACCATCATCTTTATTAACGATATTTGGTATTATACTTTTATGAGGTCAGTACCAAGCGAATAAAGGAAGGAAAACTATGCTCGTTGCACGTGTTTGCTTGGTACTGACCATCATCTTTATTAATAAAGTTTGCTATTATATTTTTTTGAGGTCAGTACCAAGTGAGTAGAGGCAATACAACCGTATTTGGTGCACTTCTTCCGCTTTGTGCTAACCCTAGAGATCTTAAGTCCCTTGTGCAACAAATGACATGCCGTTTTCTATTATGCTATTTGTAGAGATGCCTCGTGCAAAGACCACGCCTAGAAGGGCAACACGTGACTCTTTCCATGCTCAAGCAAGAAGAAGCCAATATGAGGTGCACAAAGGCGTCCTGCAAGAGCTACCAAGGATTGAATGACACATGCAACTGGCCATTCCATGTCTTCCTTTCCAGCAAGTAGTACGAGAGATTTTCAAGCATTGGAAAGTGGGCATGCGATGGGTCAGCAATGCACTTCTTTGCCTGCAAGAAATTTTAGAAGACTACCTCGTTGAATTCTTCAATGATGGATATATCCTGGCTGCCCATGCACATCGCATTACTATCATGCCACAGGATTTTGACACTCTTCGGAGGCTATGCTTCTGCTACAATGGGTTGCTTCAACTAGTACCTATCCGAGATAGTAGAACCATGTATATTCTTAACATCCCCCCTCTCCATCCTCGTGCATGACAGACAAATCCTTCTAGCCTTGAATTAAACAGTAGAATCACACGATCATGGTGAGTGGCATAAAATGGTAACCATCTTTTTGCAACATTTTTCAGCCTACTCAACGTCCTCTTCCTCATATGTGTATATATTTTTCTACGCTATTAAGTTATCTAGACTAAATTCCCCCTCTTCGTTTAACCTTTGTGGCGACACATACATTGTACTCTTCCCAAAAATGTCACCTTAGTCATATATTTATATTACCACCCTTTTGTTTTTTGGTTTGTAAATAAAATTAAGCATACAATAACCAACTATCTACCCCCAAACTTTCTTACCTCTTGTGAATTAGTAGTAGAAAAATAATATATCCATCTTCCATCCCATATAGATAAATTACCATGGAAATCAACTCTCCACTTGTCTTTACCAAAGATTATGGTCCATCTCTACAAGTCTTCTATGCCCCCTACATAGGTGGCCCAATATTTCTTAAGAATATACATATAGTTTTTCTCTTTTCAAAAAGACTCCAATTGTATATTCTTTTCACAAGAAAATAATAATTTGGGCCCTCCTTTATTTGTTTAAGCATCATACCCTTTTGAAAAAGCATGATTCCCCTTGGATGCATACAAGCAAAGGGCCCATACAAGAAGACTTGGAAGCAAAAGGTTCCCTAGCCTAGTGTGGACCTTCCAAACCGAATTCCTTGGTGCATGGGTGTGAAGAATAGTCCAAATTCATATCAAACATGCTGAGAAGGTCAAATTTGCCTTTTGAAGCATGTCATTCCGAGCTACAGGTAAAACGTTATGGTCAAAATAGTGTAAATCTGTCAGATTCGCAGCAAAAGGGAACTGTAAATCAAGTAAATCAAGAGGGTGAGATCTTATTTTTCCCCTACTCATCTTCTAGAAGAGAAATGAGTGTTCAAGGTCACTTGCATGTGATGGGACCAACCTAAAGATGCTTTCTAAATGCCAAGACAGACAAGTTGAGATACCCCGCAGGAGCCACCCGTAGGGCCTCATGGTGGGGCCCACCTACATTATGCACCCCTATGGAGCCTTCACGGTCTAAAATGATATTTTTGGTGAATAAATAGTGCCTTTTATGTCCAATATTCAATGAGTGGTCAAAGGACACTTAATTAGGGCTAATCACTCACCCTAATTAAGTGTAGCATAATCCCACTCCTACACAACTATAAATAGCCCCCCTTGGAGAGACTCAAGGACACACACCTATATTTTCAACTTCATGTTTTTTCTTGATCAATAGTAGAGAAAACCCCAACTCTCCCTCTTTCACATCCTCCCTCCTAACCCTCCTCTTTGGAGGAAGTGCAACTCTATCCTCCACTCTTTCTATTCTACAATCTCTTACTCCATCAACCCAATAAATCATTTGTAGCACCTCAATAACTTGTAAATACATCATGATCTCTCTCATGGTTATGTTAGTGATCATTAAATCATCTTCAAAACTTTCAAGTGTCGCAATTCGTGATGGTTAGCCAGCGTCTGTTCTCCCCTTAAAAGGTGTGCGAGAAATCAAGTAAGTGTTCTATTCTCAATTTACCATTGGTTTGTTTCTCCGCACTTATTCAATTGGTCTAAAGAAATTTCTCACTCCAACTCTCTTTTGCTTCATTACATATGCATGTGGCTACCTCTCATGGTGATTTTATTTGTGTCACGACATTGCATAGATGGAGATGAGCTCTCTATGCAAAGTGTGTTAGTTTGTAAATGATTCTCTTGTGTGTTTGAGAGGCAAGTCTTGTGCGCATGATTTTTTTATGAGTGCTTGAGAGAGGAGGAGTTTGGATGTATTATGGGTATTCTTATGGGGAGAAGGTGAATGCTATTCCACAAATTGCATATTTCATTTGATGCACGGCATTGGGTTGCATAATCGTTGATGGTGTTCAAGTGTCCAAAGTGTATATAGAGTAAGGGGGTTTTCAAAGTGTGTTGCTTGAGTGGGTGAGTGCAAGTGTTATTTTGATTGGTTTCCTTCTCCACTCCCAAAAGAAGGTGGTGCCCCAAGTAGTGTGTGTACCTCTTTACAAACATTTTGTGAGGGTAGGCCCATTGGTTTGGGTTTAGAGGCCCATTTCAAAAAGCTCGCCCTCATAAAGTGGTGCCCCCAATGAGGAACATATTTCCAAGTTACCTTCAAATTTTTTAGTGATGAACAATGGAGTTCCCATCTATCCATTTAATTTTGCACAACACATTAGAGTAAATGTTGACATAGATAGAAAAGTCTTTTTCCAGCAACGCATTGTTTTTATGTTTGGTGCAGAAAGACTTAGAGAAATACTGGCATCACCCAATCTAATTATACTTACAATCATCAATTATGAAACTTCTTTTGATGTTCACATTTTCATTTTGTTTTAAAGACAGGAACTAGGAGTGGTGAAGGGGTGTTGAAGGGCCATATGAAGGAACGAGGTCTTCAAACCAACAACGAGGAGTAGCACATGAATCACAATCAAAACAATGAACCTTTTAGGCCTATTGCTCGGCAATCCATTCATATAATCATTGCAACTAAGTTTAGGTTTCAATCTATCATAAGGAGAATATTTGGATCCACTCGCCTCAATGAAATCAATGCTTCAATTAATCCATTTATTCTACCTATGATAAAGTACGAATTAACAATGGATGTGTACATCTTCATTTTAATGTAATCAAATTTATAGTGTCAACAATCTTGTGCGGCCCGTAAGAGAAAATTTTCTTTTAAGAAAAAAAAATTCAAAAAGTCTAAACAAAATGTCAAGTTCTTTTCCCACGTTCTATGCAAGAAGTGGGGAAGATGCGCAAGAGTTTCTTGACAACTTGGAGATGGCACATCTCATATCCGGGAGAGATGAAGAGGAAGTAAAGCTACGAGCCTTCCTATTGGTTCTAAAAGCAGAAGCTAAAGCATGGTATGAGACCTTGCAACCCCAAATCAAGTCCAACTGGGAGAGACTGCGAGGAAGCTTCCTCTCCAAGTTCGGGCAAGGTGATTCTTATGAAGGACTATGGAAATGTCTTATTGGACATAATCAGATATCATTTGAAGACTATCCCTCTTATGAAGCAACCTTTGTCAATCTATGGGGTAGGTGGGAGGCTACATTAGAAAATCATGGTGGTGCACCTAACTTTCTAAAAAAAGAGAGATTCATGGTTTGCTTGTATCCACTTTTAAAGGCTAAAGTAGAGCTAAAATTCCCATCCACCTTCGAAGAAGCACGTGAGGTAGCCATCATCAAGTTTAGAAAACTACACTTCCAAGCACATAGAGCAAGGGGTTTGAATGAAGTGAGTGAGAGGGAGTCTTCACAAACCATGGAAGCACCAATTAGGGCCCCTCTTGCACAATCTTCACAAATAGGAGATAACTCTCAACAAGAGGTTTTACAAAGGCTAACTCAACAGCTTGAGAACCTCACTCTGAATCTAGTATAGGGTCTACCTCAACAACGACAACCAAGAGAAGGGAATCGCAATCAACGAAGACAAGCTCAAGAGTTGCGATGTTGGAATTGCAATGAAATGGGCCATGGCATGTACAATTGTCCACATCCAAGGCGACTTCCGGGAGACATATATCCCCCCAGACCGCCTCCTCTCATTGTGCAACAAGAACTAGCTCAAGGCCCACAAATACTTCGTCGATCACCACCACCAGCAAATATACCTCCCGTCCCACATGAGAAGGAAGAAAGAGGAGTCAACATCATCAAGCTAGAAGAGGTAATAGATGAGCATACTCTAAACTTTGATGTTATGCCGGCAGAAAAACGCACAAGAGCACATGATAAGGATGAAGACATGAGAAGTGAAGGAACAAATTCAGCCAGAAGGGATAAGAAGAAGAAGTCAAAGATGGAAGAATCTGAAAGTAGCAGGAAGAAAAGATCAAGGCGAAGGGAAATTGGTATCAACGACTTCCCATTGGGAAAGGAGCTAGAGCCCTACAACATCCTGGAGGATTTACAAACCCAAAAGCCAAACATTTCATGGCCTCAATTTCTACACCTATCAGCCAAAGTAAGAAGGCAATGGCCAAAGTTGGTAAGTACAAGAATTCCAAAGAAGAAAGCAAATCTTTCCATTAAGGTTGTGGCCTCAAAGCTACAAAAATATGTGGAACCCATTGTGGATGCTTACATAAGGGGTAAAAACGTGTCTAATGTATATGTTGATGGTGGAGCTCAAATGTGTGTGATCACGGAAAAATCAATGAATAGGTTAGGGCTTGAAATTACAAAGTCCTCTAATTGTCAAGCTAGGCTAGCCAACAACTCAAGTGTGAAGTGTTTGGGGATCATTGAAAATGTAAAAGTATCTGTATGTAACATAGATGCACGAGTGGATATGTATGTCATGCCAGCTAAGGAGGAGGGCTATCCCATCATCCTAGGGAGGCCTTGGCTCATTGCTGTGAATGCAGATAAAAAATGGGGAAGTGGTCGTTTGATTCTTAAGAAGGGTCAACTGGTGGTGTATGATTGGCGAGAAGGAAAGCAACTAGATATCAACTATGAAACCACGGCAGATGAAGAGAGCAAGGAGGAGAGTCCATACTCAAGTGATGAGGAAGCATCAACTAGTGCATCAACCAGTGCAGAGGAGTCTTCTTTGGAGGTAATGGGAATTGTATTTAATGCCAACACCCAAGATGTTTCTGTAGGAGAAAAGCCAACAGACAATCACACACGAGGGGATGAAAGATGCCACCACCTTGAAGAAGGATTTGAGAAGATGCTTGCAAAAGATCTTACTTGTGAGGAGAAGAGGTCCTACATCAATATGTTAAGGAGGTATCCCAATTTTTTTATCACTGACTACTCACAAATAAGAGGTGTAGATGTAATAGAGCATCGAATTGAATTGAAACCAGGGACCAAACCCGTGGCTCAAAAGTTAAGGCGACTAGGATCTGTGCAACAAAAGGCTCTCCTACAAGAAGTGAATCGACTCTTGAAGGCTGGCTTCATCTATCCAGTATCCAACTCCGAATGGGTATCACCTATTGTAGTCACTTCCAAGAAGAATGGTAAGTGGAGGGTCTACGTGGATTACAAACCCCTCAACGCTGTGACAAAGAGGGACCAATTCCCTCTCCCTTTCCAAGATGAAATTTTGAATGAAGTAGCAGGTCACGAATGCTACACTTTGTGTGATGGGTATTCAGGATATTTTCAAATTAGAATAGCAGAAGAGGACCAACCAAAAACCACCTTCATCACACCTTGGGGATGTTTTGCATTTAGAGTAATGCCTTTTGGGCTCACCAATGCTCCTAGCACCTTCATGAGATTTACAATATTTGTATTTCAGCCATTCTTTGGAAAATCTATAAGAGTCTTTATGGATGATTTTTGTATTTATAGTTGTAGATCACTTCACTGCCAAAAGGTTGAAGAGGGGCTTAAGAGGCTCCATCAATTTGGGGGAAAACTCAACCCAGAGAAGTGCCATATCGGTGAATCTCAGGTGGTTTTGCTAGGCCATGTGGTTTCTTCACAAGGAATTCAAGTGGATCCCTCTAAAGTAGAGGCCCTTTTGTCATTATCTCCACCAACAACAATTAAGGAGCTAATGACCTTCAACCACAAAGTGAGGTACATGTCTCGCTTCATCCATCTCCTAGCAGAAGCCATCGCCCCTTTGCATAGGTTGGCAAGCCAATCTACATTTGAATGGGGGAGGGAACATGCAAAATGTTTTGAGGAAGTGAAGGGCATTCTTAGCTCTCTCCCAATCCTAATGCCACCAGATCCAAAGGAGACCTACTATGTCACTCCAAGTGTAGGTTTCGAAGCAATTGGTGTTGTTTTGATGGAAAAAGATCCTAAAACATCATACATGAGGCCGATCTATTTTGCAAGCAAGGTGATGACTCCGGCCGAGAAGGGATACACTGAAATGGAGAAAGTGGTCTTTGCAATCTTGTTTGCGGTAAGGAAGTTTTGATCGTATCTTCTCCCTGTGCCATTTGTTTTTCTCACCTTAGAGCACAATCTACCATATGTAGTACAATACATGAGCCTCTCATCTAGAATAGCAAAGTGGATGCTTGAACTCCAAGAATTTGAATACACTTTCCTTGTAGAAGATAGCACAAGAACAGGACTTGCAGACATTCTCACCTACAAAGTGAGAGAAAGGGAAGGATCACGACTACAAAGAGAGGAAGGCTCAAAACAGTTCAAAGTGAAGGAGATTGATAATGCCCATACTTTATGCTTTGACGGAGCTTATCAACGCCAACAAGACAAATCAGCGGGGGGGATCATCATTTTAAACCCACAAAAGGAGGTAATGGTTGGAAAAGGTATCACTCTACCCAATGTTCACTCTAACAATGAGGCTGAGTATGTTGCTCTAACCGTTGGGTTAGAAGAATGCAAAGAATTAGGCATACAAAGACTTATTATAAAAGGTGATTCTTTGCTAGTGGTCAGGCAAATCCAAGGGACTTGGAGGTGCAAGAATCGTACATTGTTTGAGTGGCTTAGTAGTGTAAGAGCTTTGATGAAGGGTTTTAAAGCAACACAGGTACAACACATTGTGAGAACTCATAACAAGGAAGCAGAATTACTCGCAAATGAAAAGATTCAAATGGCGGTAGGAGGTGTGAAACTATATGAACCCAAATATCAAGGTCAAGAGGAGCTAAAAGACATTATCTTCTTTCTACAAGCAGGTGAGTGTCCCAAACACTTAGACAAGGTGCAAAGACATAGACTAGTTAAGAAGGCCACACCTTACCAATTGATCGGGGATGATTTATATCACAAAGGGAAAGATTTGGTCTTGAGGAGAGTACCAGGTGTGCAAGAGATAGAGAAAATTCTTCTTTCATGTCATGATGATGTCTGTGGTGGTCACATTTCTCAAGATATTACAAGTAGGAAGATTTTACAAGCAGGGTTTATTTGGCCGAGCTTACATCGTGATGTCCAATATTGGTGTAAGGCATGTAAGCCATGCCAAATTGCTGGGGATAGACGACTAACATATGAGCCTCGAGTCCCAATAATATCTTATGGCCCTTTTGAAAAGTGGGGTGTGGATACAATAGGTCCCCTACCTCGTACTTCTACATGGAAGGTTTTCATCATCATGGGTGTTGACTACATGACACGATGGGCGGAAGCAACAAGCACAACCCGAATCACATCTGAAGAGGTATCAAAGTTTATTTTTGACCATATTTGTAGTAGGTTTGGAACACCCCTAGAAATCTTATCAGATCGAGGCTCGAGTTTTAGGGATGACCTTCTGAATGATCTCTTGAGGAGGTTAAAAGTGAAACACCTGCATTCCACACCCTACTATCCTCAATGCAATGGATTGGTGGAAAAAGTGAATGGAATGATAGGTAAGATCATTTCTAAGCAGGTTGTGGACCGGCCTAATGATTGGGATCACCCTTTGACGGCTGCTCTTTGGGCGTATAGGACATCTTTCAAGGTATCTACCCAATTGACCCCTTTTCATCTAGTTTATGGACATGAGGCACTTCTCCCCATTGAGGTAGAGCTCTCAAGCTTGCGCGTTCTTGCAAGAGTGGCAAAAAAACCAAAAGAGGTTCTACATGAAAGGATCTTAGATCTCCAACGACTTGAGCTAGATAGAGAAGAGTCCATTGATCACTACATCACCAAAGCAACAAGCCAACGGGACAAAATCAACAAGAAGCTCAAGGGGAAAGGATTGAAGGAAGGTATGTTGGTTCTTTGCTATGATAACCGACTTGATACTCGACTTGACAAAAAGTTTTTGCAAAGATGGGAGGGACCTTTCATGATAAAAAAAAAGTTTGGGAATGGTAGTTACAGATTAGCAGATTTATCAGGAAAACTCCACAAGACCAGAGTCAATGGATGGAGATTAAAGCCCTACTTTCAACGTATCAATCCGTTGATAGGAAGTCATCTGCCTACATCATCTAAGCTCCAAATTGGCATGGATCCCTTCGGCTTGGCAAATGCTCCACCTATTTTTAAAGCTTTGCTGTGCAAAGAAGAACCAGCCTTGGAATCTGAACATACCCAAGGCAACCCTCCCATCTTCGATTTATGGGATTGAGGTAATGAAAAGCAGGTCTAATGGAGTAAAAGAGTGCATGACACTCCTCCTATTGGAACAAAAAAAATGAAAAAGGAAAAATGACAAAAAAAAGAGAAAAAAAAAGAAGAAGAAAAAGAAGCAACACCGTCCTCCTAAAGATATGAATATCTCTAGGCTTGGGGGAGGGCTAATAAGAGTGGCATAAAATAGTAACCATCTTTTTGCAGCATTTTTCAGCCTACTCAACGTCCTCTTCCTCATATGTGTATATATTTTTCTACGCTATTAAGTTATCTAGACTAAATTCCCCCTCTTCGTTTAACCTTTGTGGCGACACATACATTGTACTCTTCCCAAAAATGTCACCTTAGTCATATATTTATATTACCACCCTTTTGTTTTTTGGTTTGTAAATAAAAGTAAGCATACAATAACCAACTATCTACCCCCAAACTTTCTTACCTCTTGTGAATTAGTAGTAGAAAAATAATATATCCATCTTCCATCCCATATAGATAAATTACCATGGAAATCAACTCTCCACTTGTCTTTACCAAAGATTATGGTCCATCTCTACAAGTCTTCTATGCCCCCTACATAGGTGGCCCAATATTTCTTAAGAATATACATATAGTTTTTCTCTTTTCAAAAAGACTCCAATTGTATATTCTTTTCACAAGAAAATAATAATTTGGGCCCTCCTTTATTTGTTTAAGCATCATACCCTTTTGAAAAAGCATGATTCCCCTTGGATGCATACAAGCAAAGGGCCCATACAAGAAGACTTGGAAGCAAAAGGTTCCCTAGCCTAGTGTGGACCTTCCAAACCGAATTCCTTGGTGCATGGGTGTGAAGAATAGTCCAAATTCATATCAAACATGCTGAGAAGGTCAAATTTGCCTTTTAAAGCATGTCATTCCGAGCTACAGGTAAAACGTTATGGTCAAAATAGTGTAAATCTGTCAGATTCGCAGCAAAAGGGAACTGTAAATCAAGTAAATCAAGAGAGTGAGATCTTATTTTTCCCCTACTCATCTTCTAGAAGAGCAATGAGTGTTCAAGGTCACTTGCATGTGATGGGACCAACCTAAAGATGCTTTCTAAATGCCAAGACAGACAAGTTGAGATACCCCGCAGGAGCCACCCGTAGGGCCTCATGGTGGGGCCCACCTACATTATGCACCCCTATGGAGCCTTCACGGTCTAAAATGATATTTTTGGTGAATAAATAGTGCCTTTTATGTCCAATATTCAATGAGTGGTCAAAGGGCACATTATTAGGGCTAATCACGCACCCTAATTAAGTGTAGCATAATCCCACTCCTACACAACTATAAATAGCCCCCCTTGGAGAGACTCAAGGACACACACCTATATTTTCAACTTCATGTTGTTTCTTGATCAATAGTAGAGAAAACCCCAACTCTCCCTCTTTCACATCCTCTCTCCTAACCCTCCTCTTTGGAGGAAGTGCAACTCTATCCTCCACTCTTTCTATTCTACAATCTCTTACTCCATCAACCCAATAAATCATTTGTAGCACCTCAATAACTTGTAAATACATCATGATCTCTCTCATGGTTATGTTAGTGATCATTAAATCATCTTCAAAACTTTCAAGTGTCGCAATTCGTGATGGTTAGCCAGCGTCTGTTCTCCCCTTAAAAGGTGTGCGAGAAATCAAGTAAGTGTTCTATTCTCAATTTACCATTGGTTTGTTTCTCCGCACTTATTCAATTGGTCTAAAGAAATTTCTCACTCCAACTCTCTTTTGCTTCATTACATATGCATGTGGCTACCTCTCATGGTGATTTTATTTGTGTCACGACATTGCATAGATGGAGATGAGCTCTCTATGCAAAGTGTGTTAGTTTGTAAATGATTCTCTTGTGTGTTTGAGAGGCAAGTCTTGTGCGCATGATTTTTTTATGAGTGCTTGAGAGAGGAGGAGTTTGGATGTATTATGGGTATTCTTATGGGGAGAAGGTGAATGCTATTCCACAAATTGCATATTTCATTTGATGCACGGCATTGGGTTGCATAATCGTTGATGGTGTTCAAGTGTCCAAAGTGTATATAGAGTAAGGGGGTTTTCAAAGTGTGTTGCTTGAGTGGGTGAGTGCAAGTGTTATTTTGATTGGTTTCCTTCTCCACTCCCAAAAGAAGGTGGTGCCCCAAGTAGTGTGTGTACCTCTTTACAAACATTTTGTGAGGGTAGGCCCATTGGTTTGGGTTTAGAGGCCCCATTTCAAAAAGCTCGCCCTCAATGGGTCAAGAGAAACGACACTGATCGACAGGCTAAGCCAGCCGTAGAGGGGCATGAGCAGGCCAGGATGGACCCCGAGGCAGTCATGGAAGAAATAGAGACAATTATGGAGTAACCAACTAGAAAACAAAATGAGCAAGGCATGGAGGATCCGGAGCCAGTAAGGGAGGAACCTATGCCATTAAGGGAAGAGAATGTGCCTTCCAGGGAGGAGAATGAGCCAGCCACGGATAAAGCTCAAGAAAGGCAAGGGAAAACCTCTGCGTCACAAGGGCCATCCACCAAGGAGCCTTTATCAGAGGAGTTGATTATTTTAGAGCAAATCAATGAAGAAAAAAAAGAGGAGTTGAAAGTTCTGATCAGTGTAGTGCCTCTGCATGCATAGATACTGTTTCCTGGAAGGTTGAAGGAGGCCTGCATTTTCAACCTCGATCAACAAGACTTCCTATTCATGGCAATTTCTCTACCTATAATGCAACGTATGCGGTCGTCAACATTGCTATGTGGTACTTCTCAAGCTCTTTATAAGTCACGTTTGGTTCATTAAATGGCTCACTTCCGCTAAGACATGGGTCAATACCAAGCGAGTCAGTGTCTTATGGAATTGGATAGTTATACCACTCGCTCATGTCTTAGCGGTAGTCGTCAACGTTGCTATGTGTTACGTCTCAATATTTTCTTTATAAGTCACGCTTGGTTCATTAGATGGCTCACTACCACTAAGACATGGTTCAATAACAAGTGAGTTAGTGGCTTATGAAATTGGATAGTTATACCACTCGCTCAGTATTGACCCATGTCTTCGCGTCAGTCGTCAACGTTGCTATGTGTTACGTCTCAACCTTTTCTTTATAAGTCACACTTGGTTCATTAGATGGCTCACTACCGCTAAGACATGGTTCAATACCAAGCGAGTCTGTGCTTATGGAATTCGATAGGTGACCTAATCGCTCGTTATTGACTCATGTGTTTGTGCCAGTGATGACAGCCCGCTGAAATATCTAAAGTCTAATCTCTGCCATTGATTCATGTTAGGCATGCTATCTCTCTTCTTCAAATAGCATAATAGATCCATTGATCTCGCCTATGATGCAGAACAACGGAGTTTCCTTTTTGGCTCTGATGGGCTGGTTTAGCAAAGTCAATTTTGATTTAGCGTGTTTTCTGGTCACTGCATACAATCAATCGTGAGTTTCTTCTTGCCTTGTAAAAACCATGTTTGATTTAGGATCTTTCTCCTCATCTTTGATGGTTGTTTCATGTAGTGATCATTGAAGTCTGTTGTTGTTTGACCTTGAAGATAAGATTGTCTACTACGCAAACTCCAGGCAAAGCAGGTTGTTTCACGGTCGTGTAAAAACGTAAGGCACATCTAGATACATTTGGAAGTAGTATCTCTTTGTAATGTGTTACTGACTCAAGTGGTTACGTATGTAGTGCCACAAAAAAAATTGTATGATGTGTAGAGCATGTTTTGTTAGAACATGATCTAGGGACTACCATCCAGCACAAACGGGTCACCGTGCCAACGCAGGTTGATGACTATAGCGGCTGGCGAACTTCTTTGAATTCCTTATTGCCCCTCAGTCAAATTTTGGATGTACCAAACGTAAGTAATCGTGTTGTTTCATTGTTTGTTTGCTGCAACATTTGTATTAAAAGAAGCAACATCTTTACTTACTTCCTTATTATGATGCTTCTTTAGGAACTTCAATTACATAACTACACCCCAACAATGTGCGACATTTTTCTATAATGGCCATCTAGTATATTATAATCTCGATAAATAGACGTACAAGAGAGGAAGGGGCGAGAGCTGAGGAGTTCGAACATGCTCGCATTGACGAAATGACGTAGCGCTACCATCGGACTCAAGAGGACGTTCAAAATATGCAAGAAGCAATTAATCAATATTATGCGGATGCCGCAGAAGTAGAGGAATGGGCTACACGTCAGTGGCAAGATCAAGAACAGAGGGAAGCTTCACAGGTGCAAGATGCATGGGAAGCCATGGAAGAGGCCCATGATTTTGAATGACGTGAAAGGATGCTTGAGACCGGCGTCCCCCAAGGGAGAAGAAGTAGCAATCGGGGAAGAGCACAAGGGAGTAGTGGCAGCAACCGGGGGAGAGGGTAGGAGACTAGTGGCACCAACCGAGGGAGAGGATAGGGGAGCATTAGCACGGGAAGGGAGCAATAACTACCTCCCTTTGTATACATCTTGACAGAAACAACACAATTTGTAAATTTTTGAGACAATGAAAAGTGTACATTGTTTAAACATTGTTTGAGCGGCACAAAATGTCTCTGTATTAATCATTTTGAAGAGTACATCATGGTTTGCATGGCATCAAAACTCATTGCGTGCACAATGTATGTGACCTAGATTCCAATGGAAGCAATTAAGTGAAGTGTATTTGCGAGGGACTCCTTGCACAATGTTGTTTCTCCTTGCATCTTGGAATCTGAGAAGAAGAAAAAGTTAGATTCTATGTCTTAACGTATTAAAGACAATCAAAATTCATCCATTTAGTAAGCACCTTTCTATTGTTGAGACTGAATGCATACAGTTCCGACAAAAGTGGAAGTTCTTCACATGTAACATCTACCCTAAGTTGTGCAAGAGTTGTGCTTGACATTGTCTCCACAGTAAGTAGGCTGTTTCAAAAGTAGAGCTCCATTGATAAAGGTTTGTTCTAGAGGCTAGAATCTGTATCTTGGTCGGGTGGAATAAGCTGTCACTCAGAAGATGATATCTAAAATAGTAAAACGACACTATGAAATTTTGAGAGCTTATAATAAATTTGCAAATTATGGACTTCTTTTGCAAAATACAAATTTTTACATGTGACTGTTTCCTATCCCAATTATCATCTAAAAAGTCCAAACAACTCTCAGACTTGCAAATGAACATTGTTGCGGTAGTTCTTATTTTCTCATCGAAGAAGAAATCTACAAACACTTTAAGAGGCATAAATAGTGTGAGCCAAACTATTTTTGTGGCAATTGAATACTTGAGGGACTTTTGTATATCATGAAACAACCTATTCCTAAATATTTCACTAATTTGCGAAGCTGACAAAGACCAATCCTTGCTGTCAAAGGATGGAAGTGACAAAGGAGATACATGACCCCAACCAAAGGAAGTTCTTGATTCCAAATATGACATGTCATAAAAGAATATTCTATCACTTCCAAAGGAGCTACACGACCCCAAACAAAGAAATTTCTCGGTTCCAAATATGACATATAATAAAAGAATATTCTATTATATGCAAGTTCCTTGTGTTGTCTTCCTCGGTACATTTGCTCACCAATAAATGCATGCAAAGCATCAAAAATCCCAACTATGCTCTCAATTGGTTGCTAGTCCGTCCTATTCGATGGATAAATATCTAAAACATACCAAAGATGATATCCACCACTTAACCTTCGAATATAATCATGCATTAAGTGAGATGCTCAAAATAACTTACAGTTGGGTCGATGCCATGGAAAACTTGGAGGAGATGTTTGCAACCTTAAGTCTGCATTCTAGAAATCATGTTGTATGAGGACCTCTTTCACCCGCTTGCTTTGTGTACACACTTTAAACTCTTTAACTTGTCCCTTGAAAGCCTCCACAAAATCATTGTGTTGCCTCCTCTTCCTCCTCCTAGTTTGCGATAGTACCCAACTTCTGATAGTTATTCAAGATGGTATCCATACTTGATCATTTATAATATAACTGTTAAAAATGCTAATAAGTCAATGGTAGTACTAGGACTTCGAGAAGTAGTCATGGTGTGCACTAGAATACACAAAAAAGTTAGCGCAAATATGAAAAAGGGAAGAAAGTTTTGAGAGGGAAGTAGAGCTACTCAAAGTCATATTTGGGTGGGAACATAGATACTAGAGTCTTCAATGAAAGTTCTGAAATTCATCAGTACAGAGTTAGTACGCCTTATGGCATTTATGCCTTGAAAATGTGAAATTGTGCAATTCAATGAACAAAAATAATATTTTC
This sequence comes from Adiantum capillus-veneris, assembly GCF_014529385.1. NCBI lineage: Eukaryota > Viridiplantae > Streptophyta > Polypodiopsida > Polypodiales > Pteridaceae > Adiantum > Adiantum capillus-veneris. The sequence continues at coordinate 55,614,671 of NC_140958.1, forward strand.
TTCCTTTTTTCTAAAAGAGCTTGGCTCCAAAATGTCGATTCTCAACGTAACGTTAGCCTCTTCTTCATTGGTCGAGTGCCACTCTCTCTCTAGATCTGAAAGTCCCAAAAGTGAGTCCAACTTTCTCCTAATGTGTCCTTTGAAAATATGTGGGAGTCTCTTCTTTGGCCATGTTGGCAAAGCCTATTTTCCCTTGTTGTTGATTCATCTCTAAAGTGGAATGTATGTTGGAGAACATGACCCCTTGGGTGATAGGTGCAATAGAGTATGTGGTGCCTCCTTCCTAGTACAAGAGTTTAATAACTCAGTAAGTGTCTCACTTGAGTGGCTAGTAATTGTACATGTACTCCCAACTTATAAAAATTGTCTTCAAAATTATGAAAATCACATCATGTAACATATTCCTTTGCTTCATAACAATTACTATTATCCTCAAGAATATCCAAGACACTCTAGGGAGGAGGAGTGGATATCTGTGGAGAGAGTTCAAAATCAAACACTTGATTTTCAAGAAGATCCATGTCTAGTGAGGTAAACATGGAATCCATAGAGTAGTGTGCGCTTGGCTAAAAGAAAAGTGTTGGAATTAGGGTTGCAGAGAGACAAAAAGAGCTTGGAGAAGACGAAGGAAGCTCAAGGCACACAATAGAGAGTGCAATGGAAAGATAGATAGACCTAGAGTGATGGGCGTATATAAAATTCTCGGGGGAAAAAACCTCCTATAGAGGGGAAAAATTGCCCCGGTGGACCTAGTGCGTTCACACACATCACTACCACATGTATATGGTAACAAATCCCCCCTGGAGTGATGCAGTGAACGAGAGTTGGCACATGAGTAAAGGGAAGTGCCATGCCCTAAGGACGTGATCATTCAACAAAGGGGAGTAAGCCCAAAGCTTTGCGGAAAGCTTCAAGCTTCCTATGAGAAAATGACTTTGTGAAAAGATCTGCAAGGTTGTCTTGTGTTGGCACATAAGACAAGATGATCTCTCCTGCTGACAGCCTCTTCTTGACATAGTGGTAATGCACCTCAATGTGCTTTGTGCGACCATGAAAAACTGGGTTCCTCACAACTGCCAATGCGCTCTGACTATCAGTGTAGATAGTGTTGGCAATGTCCTATCCAACACCCAAATCAGCCATAAGGCGTCTGAGCCATACACACTCAACCGTAGTTGTGAAGAATGCCCTCAACTGTAGCTGTGAAGAATGCCCTATACTCAGCCTCACAACTCGAAGTGGCCATAGTAGGTTGCTTCTTGATCAACCATGATATACATGAACTGCCAAGCATGAAACAAAAACCACTTGTGGACACTCGCATGTCAAAACAACCAGCCCAATCTGAGTCCGAAAAAGCATGTAAGTCTGACGGCAATGATCCCCCCTTGGGATAAAACAAGCCAAAATGTAAAGTGCCAATAAGGTAGCGGAAAATCCTCTTGACAGCCTACCAATGCTTAGACCCTGGGCGATGCATAAATCTGCTGACCTGTGACACTGTAAATTGAATATCTGGCCTTGTGTTGCATACATAAATGAGGCAGCCAATAGCAGTTTGGTAAAGAGTGACATCAACAGGATTGCCAGCATCATGTAGACTCAACTTCAAACCTGTTTCCATGGGAGTGGCAATAGGTTTGCAATCCTCAAGTTCAAACTTACATAGCAATGTCTCTATGTAACTTTTCTGACACAAGGCAATACCACCATCACACTGCTTAAACTATATACCCAAGTGTTAAGGCGGTTACGCCGCTAGCGGAAGCTAAATAGCGAGAACTCAACCAACAACAGAATTTGTCAGACGAGGACGGAGCTTGACCCGCAGGCGCATGGAAACAACTAGGTGGGTGTCAAATCACCTACTCGACCTTCTAATGACAATCACTACTAAGGAAATCAAATCTAAGTTCTAAAACACGCAAGTGACTGAAATCCGTACTACAAACGAATGCTATACAAAACAGGATCTAGAATCATCGAATCGATCTCAAACTCAAGGGGAAGTCTATACACTAGGTAAGAACAACACCCTAAAGACTTGAACTGCAAAATCAACCTATAACCACTCCGTGCGGTAAACGCGTATGAAGACAGGCCAAAAAATACAGGTGACCGAAACTTGACCCCGATGGTACTAATGTGTAGCTCTACTCGTTGTGGTTCTATAGATATGTTGCACGCTCTATTCCGACACACGAGTTGGAAGAAAACTCACACCGAAGCTCGTAGGAACTTACCACACATAGAAGCCGATAGCGCGCACTCTTGGTATCTGTACGTAGCTCTCACCGTTGCTAACACAATGGTGGTGTCGCTTCTCTAATGGCGGCCCCGTAGCTCGCGTAGCAAGGAGATAAGACTCTCTCTCTCTCTCCCTCTCTCTCTCTCTCTCTCTCTCTCTCTCTCTCTCTCTCTCAGACACAGTCACCAAGCTCAAAAACTCACTTTGATTAATAATTGAATCCTCCCTTAGGTTACAAAACTTTGGCTTATATACCTCAGCCTTGGAGGTGAGAACATCTCTAATTATTTACATCAGCAGGTGAAATTACGTCGGGATTACAGGCTGGAAACTCAATTGAGTCCCGTTACTTAATGAATGGCTCAAATCAAAATTAATGTCGGAAAGACATTTATTACAATCAATGGTTACAAAATGATGGGTGTGAGCAAAAATGTGGTTGGGATCCTTTGCTGGCTCAACACTCCCCCCCTCCACGTTCATGTCGTCCCTGACATGACTTTGAGGCTTGATCAATAGAGTCCTGTCGTCTTGAGCATCTGCAAATGTGATTCGTAGCGTAGGTTGCCGATGGTCAAGGTTGGGCCGAATATTTTGCTTTCGTGAGTGAAAAAGCCGGTGTAGAAAGCTTCTTCGAATGTTTGCATGTGGAAGCTAGGCAAAAACATAATTCTTTGGTATAAGAGATGTAACACCTTTGGTGATGGCTGCAATGAAAGATCATACATCATATCCGTCACTGTGTCGGCCGTCGATAGTAGACTCGAGGTCGTGGCTTTATCTGGCGCGAACACTTCAATGCATGCTAAGAGAGTCCTACAGATTTTCTTTAGCATCTGACACGAAAGGTCAGGAGAGCCAGTAAAGAGTTTGATGGTGCCCGTTAGGGTTTTCACCATGTAGGCTTTACCTATTCTCTCTCCTTCCTTTGGTCCTGGCATCCTGGGATAATTAAGCCAATTTGGCTTCTTTTCTGCAATCATGCCATGCTCTTTCCAGTTTCTGACTCTTGGCACCGGGCAGAAGGTTGCATCCTCCCGAATCTCCTTTGGAGCCTCTACCAAGTAGATGAGGTAGGCTGGGTATTTGTTCAGCCAACCTTTCCTCCATCTAGGTTGAGAATCTACAATCTTCTTTGATTGTTCATCCTTTGTGATGTCGCCTTCATAAAGAGCGACATACTGCTCCTCCTCTATTCTCTTTTTCGTCTTTGTCACTTCAAATTTCATCAGAGGGAAAGGCAGGCTGGGTTGCATCCACTCTTCGTGGAGCACTTTTGTGTCTAAACCTTGAAGTCTAATGGAGATGAGGAGTCTCCTTTCCCATTCCATTTCCGCCTTGGCACTTTCCTCTGTTGACTTTTCTATTTGGTCCTGGAGCCTTTGTTCTTCTCCTTCAGAGATTCCTGAAGTCGAGGCCACTTCTTGAACTGGGGCTGGATCTTCGATTGTGGTTGCCTCTCCAGTTTCTGGTAGCTCTATGGCTGCTCCCCCTGCTTCTTCTTGTGGTGTCTCTGTTTCTCTTCTTTGTTGCTCTTGGAGGTCTTGGAGCTGTTTGCGGAGGGCCTCATTTTCTGTCCTTAGTGTTTGGTTTTCTGATGTGAGCCTCTCCTCTGCAGCCAATGATCCCTCCGCCATGTGCAATCTTTGTACTTGCTCTAACCTCAGCTCTCTTTGCAAACTTCTGACCTGCTCTTCCAGAGCTGGTACGAGGGCTCCCTCTTGTTCTGTTCCTGCTCTGCTAGCTCTAGGGGTGGTCCTGAGTCTCATGATTGTCCTTTCTTGAAGTTCGACTCTTTCCCTTAGCTCAATGAGCTCATCCTTGGCTGCCTCCAGCTCATCTTCTATTCGCTCCTTTGCTTCCTGTGAACTTGTTACCTCTCTTGAAGCTTCGGCTAGTTGGAGTATCAAGCCGCCCCTCTCGTTTTCTGCGTCGTAGAGTGATGCTTTATGACTTTCAGATTCAGTCATAGCATTCTCTAACTTCTTCTGCAACTCTGCTTCCTTTTGTTTTGCTGTCTCAAGTGCTACTTCCTTTGCTCTAGATCTTTCTTTAATCTTGCTGAGCAGTTCATGCACCATGTGCATGTCTTTTTCATCTTCATCTGTCAACTTGACAGCTCTTTCTGCCACCACCTCCAATGGCTTCGGCTCGTCCATTTTCTCTTTACTCTCCATTGTACCCTTTGTCTTTTCCTTCGTCCCTTTCCGATCATCTTGTTTCCGTAGGGATATCCCATAAACTACCTCCAGGGCCTCTTCTTCACTGTATCCAATCGCTACCAGATCCTCGTAATCATCTTTCTTTTGCTGAACTGGATCTATCTCCTTTTCCTTGGTCCCGGCCTCCGGCTTTTCCATAACTTCTGTTTCTATTTTTATTGTGGTTTCCTCCACAATAATTTCCATCTTCTTCGGGCTTGGTACAACAGTAAAAGAGGGCTGATTGTCCTCAGTCATCTTGGATTTCCCTTTGTTTGCTTGCCCGTCTTTCTCTTGAGGTTCAGTAGACTCCTCTGCTTTCTTCTTCCCCTTGTCGTCCTTTTGCAGCTCAGCTTTTAAAAGCTGTACTTCCTCTTCAGTATAAGGCTCGACAGGTTGCTGCTCCAGTATGGCCTCCGACTCCTGATAAGCTCTAATATATTGATCATATTGATCAACATGTGGCCTGGCTGAGCTGGTTCCGACTTTACTGGGGTCCGGCACCCACATTTCTTCAAAGTCCCCCTTTAGAGCTCTTTCCGCTCTAAACTGCTCCACCAGCCTTTCCATTCTTGCGGCTTTTTGACTTTTGGTTTGCTTGGGATCGGCCTTCTTCTTCACTTTCTTCTTGAGCGGCTCGTCCACGGCCTCTTCAGGTTCTGAAACTATTTCTAGTTTTCGGCGTGCTCTTGTGGACGCCCTCTTGGATACTTCTTGATGTTCTTCCTCCTCATCGGCTTCTCTAAGCCACTCATTCTGGGAGGGAATCTGTGGCCCTTGATCCCTAGCTCCAATAGCTTCATAAGCTATTCTTGTTAGGATTTCTCCTCCTCCTATGTACTTTGGCTTCTGGTTGTGCATGGCGATTACTTGCTCGTGGATGTATTGAGCATAATTCACCTCTTTTGGCACGTTGCTCTCCAGTGCCCATGTGATGGTTGTCGCAATGGCATGGGGTGGTGTAGTATACTTCTGCGGTCTTTTACTACACACATGGAAAAACTGGTTGTATAATCGGCAAAGGGTTGCCGCTTGTTGATCTGCCATATCTCCGTAGGTTGTATTTTGTTTCTTTGATCCATAGACCTCTATGGCCTCCCTTCTTTCTCTGACAGAACTCCCTTTGTTGTGCAGCTTCAATGCATCTGCAATGAGCTGTGGAGTGATCTGTACTTCAACTGTTTCTCCATCCATGGCTGTCAACGTGGCTTTCCCATCCTTCTGAATGGATGTTGCCAACTCATACACTCTTCTTGTGTCTACACCTGATGGTCTCGAGGTGAAGAACCTGTGTAAGTCAGCCTTTTCCAGGTATCTGCTTATGTTCTCTGATCTGCTATAATCCACTAATTCTCGTGGGATCATAGGTACATCGACCGATTGCCCTTGAGGATCTCTGAAAGTCCCCTGGTAGATCTTTATTCCCTCTTTTTCTAGTACTGCTTCCTCCACCCAAGTCTTGGTTGGCTTGAGGGTTTCTGTTGGAATATCAAAAGGTTCTGCCTCTGCAAGAGCATCCTTGATGGTTGGTCTTTTTCTCTTAGTTGCCGATGACTTAGCGGAATCCATGGATCCTGTAACTCCAATTTCAAAAGTTAGCGTCTTTTTAGTACTGAAAGCCGAAATGAAGCTTTTAACTATTCAAATGACTTGAAAATTGAAACATGAGCTATTCAGGGCCTAAGGATGCAATGTAGGTGAAAAAATATGCAAACTGGGCTCAAAAACATGCTTGAGACATCATACGCGTATGATGTCTTTTGTGTCAGAATGACTTCATATTGGTTGTGCTTGTAGCTGATAGTGTATACATGAGTATCATATGCTTGGATTTGAGTTTGGATCCCATTTGGTCAAGTTTTGGCCAGTTCAGTCCAGTTCAGGCTCTTGGCAAAATTTTGAAAGGGAAATGGATTTTATGATCCAAATTGGGTAAAACTTGGTGGATTACCTTCAAATGGCATGTAGAACACTTCTGTTTGGTGGTTGAAGCCCTTAGATGCCAAAATCACATAGTGAGACATAATACGCGTATGATGTCTTTTTCATCAATTTTTCATGGGATTGGTTCTGTGGACTCTCCATGTGCTAGTGAAGGACTGTTTATACTCAAATCTTGGTTTGGACTTGAATATGTTGGATTTGGGACAAAAATAGGCTTTGTATGAAGGATTTTCTCTTAATTGGGCTAATGGGGTGATCCACTTGACCAAATGGTTCCAAACTTCATATGTAGCATGTATTAGATATATATAATGGATGTATGATGACAAATGAGCATTTTTGGCTCTGTAAGTGCAAATAGACATCATACGCGTATGATGTCTTTTGTGTCAAAATGGTGCTTTTTGGTTCCAGATAGCTTGTAGATGTGTTAATCAACAATCCTACAAAGTTTCAATGAGTTTGGAGTTATTTTGACAAAACTAGGACCAAAAATCAATTTTATGGCCTACTTTGCGTCTTTTTGGTTTTCCTTGGGTTTTCTAACTCCAATTCTCATGATACTTGGTTCATAGGATGTGATTAACATGTGGAATGAGGCTATGCACTCAAATGTTGAAATGGATGTGAAAATCATGCTGTGAGACATCATACGCGTATGATGTCTTTTCTTGAAATGTTGGTCTTTTTGTGCAAAGAATGCTTTGTGCTAGTGCCCTAAGCCCTGCTAACTAGTTTTCAACTTAAAAAGTCATCAGTTTAGCTAAAAAGCCCCCTTATAGGCATTTCAGTCTCCGAAGTCGTCTTTTTGCCTTGGAGTTGAATTTCTTCAACTTTTCTTCTTGAGAGTTGCATTTCAGCTCATTGGATATGTTGTGAAGCCACCTATTCGGTTGAACTTGACTTTGGCTCCCCGTTCTTCATCTTTCTCCATTTGGTTGCCCGAAAGCGTCTTTTTCACCATCGGTAAGTGAATCAGCTTTCTTTTGGGTTTTGCTTGCAAACATAAGTCATCCATGTATATTTTAAGCTGCTTGTGAAGTTTCATGTCATTTGGTCGTCAATTTTAGCCGTTATGCCAAAATGACACTTTGTGTGTCCACAGCCGAATCGGTTGTTCCGACCTACTTTTGGTGATCCAAACCCGGAGATACTCCATGGTTGCATTGCCCTCGATGTTGTTAAGCTTCCTGAGAAGTTTTGTGTCGTTCCGACAACTTTTTTCAGTTTGCCTCTTGCAGGCTCTGTTGACCTAGGGTTTTTTCATTCATTCTTTCTCGAGCTTTGAGTGCTAGAAACTCATCTCCTATACTAGGGTAACCCACCTCTGTTCTTGTGTTTGGTTGTTCTTTAACCTAGCTTCGTAAGCTCTCATCAGTGCGTCCAATGGTTCGTGTACTTTGTCGACTAGCACTGATCCCCCTGAGCTTAAGCTCGTTGTTTCTTTGATACTCTTTTGTTTCGTTCTTTCTGGGCTCATCTCTCGTTTCCCGTTTTGACTCTCAAGTTTTTCTAATCTAGCTTTAGTTTGCTTTAGTTCCTCAGCTAGAATAGCGTCTTCACGTTCTTTTCTCAACTTCATGCGTGCTTTTCTAGCTTTCCATGTGTTTTTCTGACTCCGCGGTCCTTGACTAACCACTTCAGACGCTAACTTTCCATTCTCAGGTTCTCTAGTGGTTTTCTTAGCTTGAGCTCTAGTAACAACTTGCGTTGGTATCAGAGTTTCATTTTCAGACCCACTGCTGGTAGGAATAGTTTCTAACATATTCAATGTCGTCTTTTGCACTTTGTTTGGATTCTTTGAACAATCCTCAATGAAGTGGGTAACCCCACACTCAGTGCAATAAGCGTTTATTCTAATGATTTCCGTATGTGGGCAAACATTCATCAGATGGTCACCTCCACACTTGTAACAGGGTCCTAGTGCTGGTCTTGGTCCCATTTGATTCGTCCTTTGTGGATAGGATGGTCTCTGTCCTGCTAACCCTCCATGAGCTATGAACATCAAGGTTCTTGCGTCCATATTGTATCTCTCTTCATCAGAAGCACTTGTAACTGTTGGTGTTCCAACATTCCCCATCATGCCCCATGGTTCTGGTTGTTTTGGTTCTTCTGGTGGGTAATAAACTGTCGGAGACATGTGTGCACCCGATTCTTCGTAATAGGCTTGAACAGGCACTAAGGCTTGTTCTTCCTGATTCTCTAAGGTTGGTGCATATCTAATGCCCACTGGTCTTGCTCCTGGTAAAGGTGGTTGTTGTCCCAATACCGGTTGCGGTCTTTCTATCCCCATAGGTCCAGGTACATTTCCCGTTGGGTATCGAGGCACTGGATGTACTTGAGGTGGTGCTAATTGAGCAGGAGGTGCGTACTGGCGCTCCCTTACATACCCTTTGTTGTAATAACACTCCTCTGTTGGATGATTTGTCCATTTTTGTTCAATAGCACACCATTTCAGTGTTTTTGGCAATGGTTTTTGGTATGGTGCCATCCTTTTTAGAGCATCTTCTATCATTTGCTCTACATTTGGCATGGTTGTTGTTTGAACATTCTTTTTAGTGGTAGTCTCGCTCACTACAGAGGAGGAGCTACTGGATGCAAAATCTGTATCCGCTGACACCTCTCCATAAACCGTACAGTTATCCACTAAGTACAATGCCTCTCTCGTTACTTGCTCGAAACTTGTACAAGCTTTCAAGTGCAAGTCCTTTTTGAGAGTGTCGTTCCTCAGTCCCTCAATAAAGAGAACAGATAGTCTGTCATCTTGTGGTCGTTCACGTACTGGACATCTCTCAATGTATTGTTTGAAGCGAAGTGAAGCTTCCTTCACCTTTTCGTGTTCTCTCTGTTTAAAAGCATATATTTGTGAGACCGTATTGTGCTTAATCCCTCGTTTTGAGAATTCCTCAGCAAACTCTCTTAGCAAATGGTCAATGTCATGGAATCCCCCTATGTTCATTGGTTGAAACCATGTCAATGCAGTACCTTCTAGAGTAAGACCAAATCCCTCGTATTGTGTATGGAAATCTGTTATCTGCTCAGCTCTTAAGACTTGCTTAAAGAGTGACACATGTGCATACGGATCTCCTGAACCACCATACTTCTTTGGCATACACTTGGCTACTTGAGATGGTCTCATACGTCTATGATCTACTACCAATCTCATTGCTCCTGTGTCCCGGCTAAAGCTTTCTCTAGCATCATGGACTTCATGGGTTACCCTTGTCGGTTCCTCTGCCCTGAATCTACTACTGGGAGGTAAATGTGATGGTTCCGCTTCAAACCTTGGACCTGGAGTGGTATAGGTGGGGATTGGAACTGCACTACCTCGATTCGTCTCCATTGACTCTCTGGAATGTAATGATCCCATTGGTCCGAGCTTCGAGTCCCAAGGTTGACTGAAAGAGTCAGCAACCTGAGTTCTTTGTCCTCCTGTTGTCATTGAGTTTTGCACTCCATTTGTTGGTGCTGGTCTATGTGAGCTAGAAGTAACATAATACTGATGTAGTGGTCCCCCAAAGTATGTATATCCTTCTAATTCTTTCTTGCCCATTGTTGAGTATTGCCTGCCATACTTATCGTAAGCGGCAATTTTCACTTCCGATCCCTCTGTGTAGGTAAAGACATAAAGTCTTTTGTGGTCTGTCAACTCTCCGGTGTAGGGTTCTTCACATCTATAATAGAGATCTTGCTCCCCATTATTATATTTGTACAGCCCCACATAGATGTTATCAGTGTTGATCCTTGTAGTTTCATTCTCTCTTCTTAACCTCGCATTAGGGAAGTTCATTATTGGTGCTTTCTCCTCAAGTTCTTCATCTATTTTGGCTTTGGTGCCCATCAATCCCCACTTGTCCACAATGTTAGGGTTTAGGAATACCAAGTACATGGTACCCTCGTCATCTAGATATCTATCTCCGCTATAGCTCACAGGCACTAAGTCCTTGAACTCACTAGGTCTATCTTCTATCTTTACACAATAGCGGTCCATTCCATCTTTGTAGATCTTGGCACCTTGCTCATTGTCGTACTGGTATTTTATGAACAATAGCTTCATGGTGGCGGAAGGGTTTGATGATCCTGCTGCCATATTTACTCTGTTGTTCAGGTTCAAGTGTTCCAAGTTTTCGGTGAAAATCTCGTAAGATCTCTCCGAAGAAGTATCAGAGACACTTCCTTCAAAGATCGGCTCTAATGGTTGCACCCAACTTTGGTTTACACTTCCCTCGGTTGATATGACACTTGCTGGTTCCCCTTGTTTTGGTTGATTATCCCGGAGATTCCTGCCCGATCTCAAATTCATCAATTCCCCTGAAGGACTTTAACTTTTCCGTCTCGGCAATTTGTTTTCCCAGGTTTTTGTGGTCAGAATTGATCCAAACTGATTGATTCTTTGTCAATTGTTTAATCTTGTCAGTGGGACAACTTCTGTTTCATCAGGTGAGAATTTTGTTACTGTTATGCTGAAAAAGACATTATACGCGTATGATGTCTTTTTTCACAGATTTTGACTATTTTGGTTATGCTCACTCTCAGTGACCCCTTTATGCTCTGTTCACTCACAAAATTCAGTTTGAACTCTGTTTGAGCAAGTTATGGCTAATTTAGGCTTTTCTTGGCAATTTTCCGCTTTTGACTTGTTTTTTGGGTCAATTGTGATCCAAATGGGATGAAACTTGAAATATAACCTCTAGACAACTATTACAATGGATCTGTGTTAGCAAAGTATCAGAATATGTCCAAAATTAGGTCAAAGACATCATACGCGTATGATGTCTTTTTCATCAATTTGGGTCCAAACTTGATATTTATGCTTCCAACAGTGTTTGTAACAATCTTGTCAGGTCAGATTTCAAAAATAAGTAGTGGATGTGCCAAAAGACATTATACGCGTATGATGTCTTTTGTCCCAGATTTTGACTATTTTTGGTTTTAAGCCTTCTCCAATGTTTATAATTGAATTTCAAGTGTTTTTGTCAGGTCTGAATGTAAAAACAAGATTTGAATCCAAAATTTCCTATTCTTTGCATTTCTTGGACTCGGACTTGTCTTTTTGGGTTTCTTTGAGTGTTAATGTTCTTGTTTTAAGTTGATCTTAGGGTAAAACCCCCCTTCTAAACACTCTGGCAATGTCAAATTTTCAATTTTAGTCTCTGTTTAGGTCCTAAGACATCATACGCGTATGATGTCTAAAGTTGCAGATTTCCAGTTTTTCAGCACAGAACTCTTCCAATAGCTCTTTTAAGTGCTCAGCAACAATCAGTTACACAGAAAATTTTTCTGAACTTTGTTTATTGCATATTTCACTACCAAAGCGACTTTTTCAGTGATCTAACATGCAATCAAACACATCAAGCAAATAGAACACCAATTGATAGCTCTAGATCAGGATCAAATCAGGCCCTACCTAAGCTACTTCTAATCATAAAATGGATTTTTTGCAATTGAAAATATAAAGAGATTTACTACCACACAAGGAGTAGCAAATGCTTTTTATGTCAACAACCACTTAAACACCATCAAAAACAATCTAATCTAAGCTAAACTAAAAATACTGTCAACACGGAAGACCCAGGAATACCCCACTTCCTAGTATCTCTCGAGACCTTCGGAGTCCACCACTCCTAGATCTTTTCTAACTAAAGTATACAAAGTAGTTTATACGACTCACCTCGTAGGATTAGTCTAAGGTCACCTACTTAGGGCTCTCGTCCCCGGCAGCGGCGCCAAATGTTAAGGCGGTTACGCCGCTAGCGGAAGCTAAATAGCGAGAACTCAACCAACAACAGAATTTGTCAGACGAGGACGGAGCTTGACCCGCAGGCGCATGGAAACAACTAGGCGGGTGTCAAATCACCTACTCGACCTTCTAATGACAATCACTACTAAGGAAATCAAATCTAAGTTCTAAAACACGCAAGTGACTGAAATCCGTACTACGAATGAATGCTATATGAAACAGGATCTAGAATCATCGAATCGATCTCAAACTCAAGGGGAAGTCTATACACTAGGTAAGAACAACACCCTAAAGACTTGAACTGCAAAATCAACCTATAACCACTCCGTGCGGTAAACGCGTATGAAGACAGGCCGAAAAATACAGGTGACCGAAACTTGACCCCGATGGTACTAATGTGTAGCTCTACTCGTTGTGGTTCTATAGATATGCTGCACGCTCTATTCCGACACACGAGTTGGAAGAAAACTCACACCGAAGCTCGTAGGAACTTACCACACATAGAAGCCGATAGCGCGCACTCTTGGTATCTGTACGTAGCTCTCACCGTTGCTAACACAATGGTGGTGTCGCTTCTCCAATGGCGGCCCCGTAGCTCGCGTAGCAAGGAGATAAGACTCTCTCTCTCTCTCTCTCTCTCTCTCTCTCTCTCTCTCTCTCTCTCTCTCTCTCTCTCTCTCTCTCTCTCTCTCTCTCTCTCTCTCTCTCAGACACAGTCACCACGCTCAAAAACTCACTTTGATTAATAATTGAATCCTCCCTTAGGTTACAAAACTTTGGCTTATATACCTCAGCCTTGGAGGTGAGAACATCTCTAATTATTTACATCAGCAGGTGAAATTACGTCGGGATTACAGGCTGGAAACTCAATTGAGTCCCGTTACTTAATGAATGGCTCAAATCAAAATTAATGTCGGAAAGACATTTATTACAATCAATGGTTACAAAATGATGGGTGTGAGCAAAAATGTGGGTGGGATCCTCTGCTGGCTCAACACCAAGTAATGATGCAACAGTCCCAAATCTTTCATCTTGAAAGTAGCATTCAAACCAGCCTTAAATTCAGAAATATGTCTCTCATTTGGTCCAGTGATCAACAAATCATCAACATAAAGAACCACAATGAGAAGTACATCACCCTCACGCTTTACATACAATGTGCTTTCTGTTGGACTGTTACGAAAGCCTCGTTTAACCAAATGAGTGTCTGCTTTCTCATACCAAGCACGAGGAGATTGCTTCAACCCATAGAAAGCCGTCTTACATTTGCACACTTTGTCCTCTTGTCCTTTTATGACAAAACCGCGAGGCTGCGTTGCATAAACTTCCTCAAATATGTCACCATTCAAGAAAGCAGTAACAATGTCTGATTGATGTACATCCCAACCAAAATGAGCTGCCAATGCAAATAGAAAACACACAGTAGTCATACGACAAGAGGGAGCAAAAGTCTCTGCATAATCTATGCCTTTTTGCTGTGCACAACCCTTTGCAACAAGTTGAGCCTTATGGCGATCGATCTCACCATTTGGTTTGCGTTTCAACTTGTAACCCACTTCGTACCAATGGCCTTTTTGCCAGGAGGAAAATCACATAAAGTCCATGTGTCATTTTCTATCAGTGCATCATATTCTGATTGCATGGCAGCCATCCATTTTTCTGATTTATGTGCTTCATCAAAAGACAGAGGCTCCTCAACATCGTGTAAACTATACACAGCCAAAGCATAACAATTTGATGCATAAGATGCATGGCGAGAGCCTGAACGAGTACAACTAGACAAAGGTGCATCCAATTTACTGTCACGCAAAGTGTGCACTATCCATTTTGGCATACCTCTAGCCTGCTCATTTTCAGCCCTTTCCTCATCAAGTACATCATGTACATCTGCATCAGTAGTAGGCTGATCTGTAACATTTTCAGAAACCCCCATAGGCTGTATATTTGCCTCATTGGAAATTACATTCGTATTTCCACCACTGAAAAGAGGCAACAAAGTGTCATAAATGCCCTGTGACCTTACATTACTGTCTCTAGTACATGACAGCAAGGGATGAACAGAATCTTCCACAAACACTACATCCCGTGAAACCAAAATACGCTTCATTTGCGGATGATATAACCTGTAACCTTTGCTTTCAACACTATAAGCAACAAAAATACATTTGACAGCCTTATCATCCAATTTTCTACGTTGTGTTTGTGGCACCAAAGCATATGCCAAACAACCAAAAACATGCATGTGCTCAATAGAAGGCTTTCTATCAGGCTTTGCTTCATATCGAGTAATAGACTGCAAAGCTTTTGTAGGACACCTGTTAAGTACATAAGTGGCACACATGATGGCCTCAAGCCAAAACGAATGCGGGAAAGCTTGACTTTTGACCATACATCATGCCATTTTCGTCAGTGAACTGTTTTTCCTCTCAGCAACACCATTTTTTTGAGGTGTATAAGGCACTGTACATTGGTGTTTTATCCCACGACTAGCCAGAAATGCATTAAATTCATGAGACATATACTCCCCCCCTCGATTAGAACGGAGGGTGCCCATAGTACATTTCGAGACATTTTCAGCCATAGCCATAAATTGTTTGAAGCACATAAAAACTTCGGACTTCTCTTTAAGCGAAAATACCCATGCATGCCTGGAGTAATCATCAATGAAAGTCACGAAGTAAAGGTAATTGCCCAAGGATGGAGTTTGCATGGGCCCGTAAACATCACTATGCACAAGCTGCAACCTGCATGTGGCCCGAACTGAACCATCCTTTGGAAACTTAGAACGCTACATCTTACCCAAAATACAGCCTTCACAAACATGTTTGACAGATGCTTCAAGAGGCGGCAAAGAAGCAACCATATCATATTTTTGCAAACGCAACAAACTGGCAAAATTCACATGACCAAAACGTGCATGCCAAAGTTTTGCATCTGAAATAGCCCTTGAATCTGCAAAAACATTTGCAAAATTTTGTCCACGCTTGTCATACAAAGTGAGCTTATACAGCCCACGGCACAAAAGGCCATATGCAACAATTTTATCACCAGAACTGAGATCATGAACTGTACATCTGTCATCCACAAATTTGACTACAAGTCCAAGTCTAGCAAGTGCGGATATAGACAAGAGATTCTTCTTGATCCCAGGTACATAAAGTGCATCAACAAGTGTGAAAGAACTGCCATTAGCAACAATAAGCACAATCTTTTCAACTCCCCGAACTGAATAAGAGGCATTGTTGGCACAAGTGATTGAATTCCCACGAGGGACAGACTTGAGAGAGGTAAACAATTTATGATGTGAGGTAATGTTCTTTGTAGAACCACTGTCGAAATACCACACATGTGAATCTGCAGCAACATATGACAAGCATGCATCATGGACAACACGATTGTAAGTGCACTCTGCGCTAAAATCCCATTCTACATCAACATCAGCAACACAGTCTCCTTTCATAGAAGACTCAACAATGGCTACATTTGTAGTGGAACCAGCATTTGCAATGGAACCACCCTCTTTCTTCTTAGCCTCTTTGGCCTTCAACTTAGGACACGACTTGATCGAGTGATCATTAGCTTTACAATAATGGCAACACATGTTCTTTTTGCCCTTATCACCAGAATTTCCCGACGAATTGTTGCCAGCAGAAGCATTAGGAACATAAGTTTTGCCACTCGTAGCAGAATCATAAGAAGTGGCCGCATTGTTGTTACCACCCTTTCTTTGAGAAGGAATAAAAGCCTGTTCAACTGCACGCTGCCTAGTCCCGTTTTTTCTAGAAAGTGACTCTTGCAACAGCAATGTGCATAATGCATCAAACTTGACAACTTCTGGATTTCCTTGGGTCATCAGTTTCCAAGTACTAGCAAAAGTCTGGTAAGAATGTGGTAAGGCATCAAGAACAGTCTGCACAAGGGAACTGTCTCAAATGACTTCACCTGAAGAAATAAGTTGCTCATTGATATCCTTGATACTAGCAAGGAAAGTGTCCATATCATCTTCCTCATGCATAATCTTCGACTCCAACTCTTTACACAGCAAAGCAATTTTAGCCTCATTGCGGCTTGCATAAAGACCAGCCAAAATATCCCAAGCCTGTTTTGTGGATTTTGTTGAACGGATGTGAGGAACAATGGTGCGCTTCACAGAAAATGCAATCAATGCATGAGCCTATGCATCCTTTACATCCCAATGAGCTTGTTCTACCGTAGGCAAAACAACTCTAACAGCAGCGATCCTTGCAGCAAGACCTGCAACATCCTCAACATCGCCTACATCCTCAGAACCAGGACGTACATCAATGCCTTGCACAATGTTCTAGATGCCCTTTGACACAAGAACATGTTGCATCATATAAGCCCACATAGGGTAGTTGTCCCCATCCAACCTGTCCTCAGTAACAAACATCTTGAACACATCTGTGTTGTTGTTGTCAGCCATGGTAAATGCTGCACTTGATGTGAAAACTGCCCAAAAATAGGAGAAACGGAGCGGGAATAACACGTGCTATATAGCACAAACCGTAGAAGAATCTAAGGCACCTGTTATGCAGAAAACGGCACTGCTGCACAAAATGACGAAATAGCCTGTGCAATACTACCTGTAGTGGAAACGAAGGCCGAAATGAGCCCAAATTAAAAATCTGAGCAGACCAAGCTCTATGAACTCTCCTGAAATATTTGTCGACCTGTGAACACTCACCAAAGCTCACTAAAATCGAAGAAAGTGAGCGGGCCTATACTGGACAGTTGGAAACTAAGCCTGGGAGGATGCAACCTGCTCTGATACCAATTGAGCGGGCCTGTACTGGACAATTGGCAACTAAGCCTGGGAGGATGCAACCTGCTCTGATACCAATTGATGGAATTAGGGTTGCGGAGATACACACACAGCTTCGAGAAGATGAAGGAATCTCAAGGCACGCAATAGAGAGTGTATTACTTAGTGTGCAATGGAAAGATAGATAGCCCTAGAGTGATGGGCGTATATACAATGCACGGGGGGGAAAACCTCCTAAAGTGGGAAAGAATGCCTCGGTGGTCCTAGTGTGTTCACACACATCACTACCACATGTATATGGTAACAAAAAGTAATAAATACCTTAGCCAGAAGCTACACTCGACAAAATCCACCTTGCAAAGTCCTTTCAAATTGTTGGATGATTTGCTAATGAGTAACCGCCTAAGAGATGTCAACTAGATGTACTAAATTGAAATTACAAATGTAAGGTAATTTACCAATGCCGTATCAAATGGCATGAAGATGGTGAACTTGAGCTCTTACAAACCCCATCTTGAATAGCTTGGCTAACTTCACCAGTGAAGATCAGAAGAGTACTCATGATAATATATAGTAAGTAATCCCACCAAAAAGTCCAGATAGCTTGCCATATTTTCCTTTAATGTCACTTACGGTTTCCAAAAGTTACCAACTTACAAGCCTTGCTAGATAAGGAGTAGAGGCCGATGGATACTTTGTAGAAACTTGAATTGTGGGAATATGTTTATCAAATCTTTGATAATTACTCCACCAAAAATTTGAAACAAATTTTTTGGATACTTGTAGGTCTTGTTAGAGGATCTATAGAATTTGCAAAATTTATAGTCAACTTATTGTTGTGAGGCTCGATACTTTGGATGCGGAGAAGCTCTTTTGTCAAGCTGCCCAACACTTGGGTGCCTTATTATGTATTAACAGATTCCAATAAGCTATGGCATCATGCAAGTAGCACACAAAAGAAGCAAGAGAGAGAACGAGTAATGGCTTCTCGATTTTTTCCGCCATAAAAATGTGAACACTCCCCAACCCCACTGGCACGTGCGCGCACGCGTGCACACACACACACACACACACACACACACACACACACACACACACACACACACACACACACACACACACACACACACACACACACACACACACACATTCACACACACACAAAGAGAGAGAGAGAGAGAGAGAGAGAGAGAGAGAGAGAGAGAGAGAGAGAGAGAGAGAGAGAGAGAGAGAGAGAGAGAGAGAGAGAGTTTGTGGTCTGAAGTAGGTCAATTTTGCCCTCCCCCTTCAACAAGGGATCCTGCCCATGTAGCTCACCAAGAACCCCATCATTTCCTCCACAATTCGCATGAACATGCAAACAAGAAGGGTCCGTGCCTTCCCTCTACCAAAAATAGCTTTGATACCTGTGTAAGTCCTAGGGATATGAAACCCTACTCTCCATCCCTATGCCTCTTTATAGGCAACCCCCAAGCTCGGTTTCATATTGGTCTGACCCTTGGCCCTACATATACATATCAAGAGAGACTAAGAAAAGGGAATTCTTGAGCTATCTCAAGAAGCTTATATCCACAAGGTCTTGTAGTGTTTCAATGTGTGTGTGTGTGTGTGTGTGTGTGTGTGTGCTGGGGGAAGGGGAGGGGGGGGGGGGGGGGGGGGGGTGAATACTCCAACTATTATATTTAAAACTAAGTAAGGAAGATTCTCCCTGAGAGAGCAAAAAAGGCAAGTGTGGCATATTCTTAAGCTATAGCAATATTATGTATAATATGGTATCTATGAGGCCAAACATTGCATTTGCAATGAAAGTGGTTAGCAGATATATGGCTAACCTTGGCAAGAAGCAAAATTGGATAGAGACAAAACACATCCTTGGATACTTGAAGGGTACATCAAGCAAGTACTTTTGCTTTGGTAAGAGTGATGCATCTATTGTTGGTTATGTAGATGTAGATTATGCAGGTTGCAAAGGTAGTACGAGACATACATACGGCTACATTTTCATATTTGTAGGAGAAGCCATTTCTTGGAGATCATCTCTCAAAGATTGTATGTCTTCTTCCCTACAAATTCTGAGTGTAGCATCATTATGCCAGCAAAGAAGTTATATGGTTGGCACGTTTAGTGGGAGATTTAGACATTCAATATGTTCAAATTTTGCATTTTGATAATCAAAGTGCCATTGCTTTATCAAGAAATCTTGTCACTTCACTCCAAGTCAAAAGACATCGAGGCATCATCTCATTCAGGATGCATTGATGAATAAGCGATTAGAACTTGTCAAGGTCCACTTTGATGACAAACCAAAGGATTCTATTACAAAGAGCCTAGATATGGAGTGGTTTGCACATTGGATGAAGTATACGGTGAACACAATTGTACACGGATGAAGCTATCGAAGGGGGATGAGTACCCCACTACTATTATATTTGAAACTTAAGGAAGATTCTCCCAAGTCCAATGTTGAGAGAGAAAAAATGGCAATTGTGGCATATTATTTAGCTATAGGAGTCTTATGTATACTATGGTATCTATGAGGCCAGACAGTGAAAGTGGTTAGCCTATATATGGCTAACCTTGGCAAGAAGCAAAATTGGATAGCGACAAAACACATCCTTGGATACTTGAAGGGTGCATCAAGCAAGTACTTATGCTTTGATAAGAGCGATGCATCTATTGTTGGTTACGTAGATGTAGATTATGCGGGTTGCAAAGGTAGTAGGAGACCTACATCTGGCTACATTTCATATTTGCAGGAGAAACCATTTCTTGGAGATCATCGCTTGAAGATTGTATGTCCTTTTCAGCTACAACTTTTGGAATGTAACGTCAGATGCCAGCAAAGAAGTTATATGGTTGGCACAATTAGTGAGAGATTTAGACATTCAATAGGTTCCAATTTTGCATTTTGATCATTAGAGTGCAAGTCCAATGTTGAGTGAAGTGACTCTCAACATTGGACTTGGGAGTCACTTCACTCCAAGTCAAAAGACATCGAGGTATCATCTCAATCAACTGCATTGATGGATGAGCGATTAGAGCTTGTCAATGTCCACTTTGATGAAAACCCAACGGATGCTCTTACAAAGAGCCTAGGTATAGAGTAAGTTTGCACATTGGATGAAGTATAGGCTGAACACAATTGTACATGGACGAAGCTATCGAGGGGGGTTGAATACCCAACTACTATTATATTTGAAACTTAGTAAGAAGGATTATCCCAAATCCGATGCTGCGATAGGAAAAATGGCAAGTGTGGCATATTTTTTGCTATAGCAATCTTATGCATACTATGGTATTTTTGAGGCCAGACATTGCATTTGTAGTGAAAGTGGTTAGTCGATATATGGCTTAAAGCAAAATTGGGTAGCGACAAAACACATCCTTGGATACTTGAAGGGTACATCAAGCAAGTACTTATGCTTTGATAAGAGCGATGAATCTATTGTTGATTACATAGATGTAGATTATGCGGGTTGGAAAGGTAGTAGGAGACCTACATCTGGCTACATTTTCATATTTACAGGAGAAGCCTTTTCTTGGAGATCATCTTTTGAAGGTTGTATGTCTTCTTCCGCTACAGATTTTGAGTGTAGCGTTAAATGCCAACAAAGAAGTTATATGGTTGACATAATTAGTGGGAGATTTAGACATTCAATAGGTTTCAAGTTTGCATTTTGATAATCAAAGTGCCATTTCTTTATCAAGAAATCTTGTCACTTCACTCCAAGTAAAAAGACATCGAGGTATCATCTCATTCAGGATGCATTCATGGATAAGCAATTAGAGCTTGTAAAGGTCCACTTTAATGAGCCAAACCAACGGATGTTCTTACAAAGAGCCTGTATATGGAGTGGTTTGCACATTGGATGAAGTATAGGGTGAACACAATTGTACAAGGATGGAGCTATCGTGCTTCACAATTGTACATACTAGCTGTAGTCTTCGCTGCTTATGACCACATTGGCCTTTAAGTGGGAGATTTTTTGTATAAAGGTCTGTGGTTGCCCACATGTGAACACCCTCCACCTACTAACTCACTAACATATTTTACCCTTCTCACATATATACAATAAGGCCAACACACACTCTCTCTTTTAAATGTGTTGTTTCCCCACCTTGGTGTGCGCTCTCCTCTTCCTCTTTTTGTGTCCATATAAATGACATAGGAAAGCATGAATGATATTATCCTCATCCTATTTTGCAGAATTATCACATGCAGTCACCTCTTTTGCAAACACAGACACTTTCCTCTGCTCATATATATCATATGATACATTCATATTTTGGCTTATAAATATATTACATAACTGCAAACAATCCATAAGCACATTATCATGTACATCATCCACTGTAGCGCATACATCTGTATTTGCATTATCACACCATGGAATAGGAATAACATCAATAGCACACTTTGACTTTAAAAATTCATCTCCTTTTTGAATGCTAGCCTCAAATGAACCTTCAACCTATATAACATTCCAAAGTACACTGATCTTTGAAAAAAATTATGAGAGATCCAGCTTAGTATAAACCGCTTCAACTATGTCTTCATCTTTAGCATGAATTGACTGTACAAACATCAATCACATCTTCTAACTTGACACAAACAAAAACTTGAATTGATTGTTTATCTTGCAACAAACATGCATCAATCACATCTTCTAACTTGACACAAATAGATCCTGAGCAGTCAAATAACTCGATATTTGTTCAAGCAATCTATAACCTGGTTCCTTTAGAGCATCCTCATTATGAAGAAGAGACTACTCTATTTGCGACTCGAGATTTGCAAATCCAAATAGCGTGCACTTAGTTGTGAGATGGCCTCACAATCTGCCAATAGTCCCCATGTGCTTCAAAAATCCCCTCCATGTGTTCACTCAATTATCAAACTCACCATTTGCTCAAATCCCATGATCATCATCTAATACAAATTTCAGTTTCATCTCAAATTTGTAACACGCAAGATAATCGTCTGTATCATTCCTATAAAAAATACCCTTCATATCATATACCTGTGCAAATGTTGCTCCCACCGCTTCATCCAATTCCTTTTTTTTTAAAATTCTTGTAGTTCTTCAATGATTGACAAATTATAAATCATCTGCATCAACTTTGCTAGATCTAGTATATTTTGTACCTCTTTGGAGAAGCATGTTGTGCTACTTTTGAAATCTTCTGTAAAACTTGTTGCATACCTATCTTCGGCTCCATTTGCACTCTCTCACTTCGGTCAGTCTTGCGTTGGGATCACTAAATCTATCGGAGTGCATGATTTTCCAGGGGTGATTAGGAAGGCTTCGGGCCTCTGGTTGTGAGAGAGATGAGAGAGAGGAACAAAAATACAAAGAAACACTACAACAAATGCTCAATCAAACATTGAATCTATTTAAATTGAGATAATCTGTACAAAACGATCAAATCAACCCTAAATGATCACCAAGAAATATACAAAACCCTATTTGGCACTTAGACACAATGAAAACCTATTGCTTTGCATCCAATCGATCATAAACCTAGCTCATCTTGGATGTATACTCAAGCCTTCATTGGAAACATACACTCGAGCCCTTGATGATCACAAATTGGCCCTGACTCCAAGCATCGGCATCCACACACTTGTACCTAATATCGCTCTTCCTTTCTCCAATGACATGCCCAATTAATCCATCTCTGAGAGTAAAACACACCCAAACCTTTCCTTCCCTTGTTCGTCATTGTCTTCTACAAGACCAAAGCTTAATAAGCACACCGTTAAACAAGAAAATGCCCTTCTTCCTCCTCCTTACTCGCCACAAAATCCCTCCTCCAATGAGAGAGAGAGAGAGAGAGAGAGAGAGAGAGAGAGAGAGAGAGAGAGAGGGACCAATTTACCCTCCTCTTCCTCATACGTTTCACCAAGCCAAAAACTTCCAAAATAAGAGAACCCCATTCACTGCTTGTGATCAACAAAAGTAGTCCAAAAGGTTGTTGCTTTCTTGTGATATTTTTTCGACCACCACTGTCCATCCGTCAATCCCTTGCCACCCCACACCACACCACATGCAAAACCCCTTTGTCACTAGCTCACTCGCGGTTGTCATGGCACCATAACAACCCCTTGAAGGGACTCACCACTTACTTTCTCCTCCATTTGCATAAGGGGGATCTCTTTCTCGGCCCCCCACGTGTGAATGAGCACCCCATAGGGGGGACCATCGACCACCACCACCCACGATGACTCCGTCGAAAAAGGCTAGACAACACAGCTTATGTGCCCATGCATGCCCGTGAATAGCAAACAACAAGATCCGCTATAGCTCACAAAGCTCGATTAGCTTAAGAGAGCTTCTCTCCATCATATGATGCTTGAAGCCACACTTTACTCCATATATTCTGCAAAACCATGTTTGGCATTGCTTATGGGATTTCCCATGGGCCACATGGCAGTGCACAGTGAATTCCCCCCCTTGAACCTCAAAGCTCCACACAAAAAAAAAATTGTAGGCTTTAATTGGTCGGATAATCTTCATTTCGAGCGCAAATCAGATCCCAAAAGGCCGCATTAGATCTCGATCACAATGTCTACATTTAAAACTTCGATTCCAAGCCGCAAATCCTTGAATTTATCAACCAATACATTGAGTTTCTACATGATGATAACTTTATGAGAGCCATAAACCCCCCAATAATCTGCAGAGATATGGCTATATTTGGAGCCCTATAAAATCTTGCTCGATCTCGGAATTGAATCTCATCTTCTCCAGCTCTGTTTTAAGCATAAAAACTCATGATCTACTATTTGCGAGTGCATTTGGCAAACACACCAGAGCACTAAACTACACCAATTTGGAAAAATTGCACAAATGCTTCGTAATTTTTTCACTTTTCTCACCATGCCCCCAAAACTACACGATAGGGGTTAGACTTCTTACCAAAAACTGGAATCAAATTAAGCTACATGTAAAAGTTCATGCAAAGAAAGCTACACAAACAGTAGATTGGTAGGTGCCTACCTTTTGCATGCCCGTCGACTAGTTAGGATGGGCGAGGGGACAACCCAATTCGCAAATCGCCATGTCAACTACACACACATCCGGGAGGATGTGTGTGACATAGGCCTAATGTAGGGAATAAGAATAGGAGAGTTGAAAGGGATATTCAACGCCAACAAGGGGGGCAAAAAGTAGTTGATTGGAAAAGGAGGGGGAAGGCCAACATGCATAGCATAGCATAAGAGACAGAGTCAACAGCATCAATCATCATGGGATAACAAAGATGGGTGTGAGAGACATGAGTAGACTCTTTGCTACAATATATTGAAAGCGAGAGCACCCCCCATGTTAACTTGCGAGTGTGATTGGATGCAAGCTTTCCAAAGTCTTTCATGGCTTACAGCTTTTCAATCTCTCTCTCTCTCTCTCTCTCTCTCTCTCTCTCTCACACACACACACACACACACACACACACACACACACACACGAAGGCAGTAATGGGGATGAGAACTTCTCCCCCTTTTGCTCCTTAACTAAGTGTAGACAGCTTGGATCTTAATAGATCTTGCAGCCCAATTCTGCAAGCGATCTAGCTGCATTAAATTGTGTCTGTGTGTGTGTGTGTGTGTGTGTGTGAGAGAGAGAGAGAGAGAGAGAGAGAGAGAGGGAGAGAAAAGCTTAGCATCCATGGCTCCCCGGAAAATGAAGGACAGGAGAGGCTCAACCGATGTAAAAGAAGAGCCATTGAGCGAGGCAGCTTCTTCTGCATTGGGGGACGATGCAAACCAGAAGAAGAAACGGGGCCGGCCACGCAAGGCCGCGAGTGCGGGGGAGGCAGGAACATATACCGAGGGCAACCCCGGCGGCATCGAAGAAGAAGAAGAAGGAGAGGAAGAAGGGGAAGCAAGCAATGAGGAAGGGACTTATGAAGAGGATCAGAAGGGTCCATCTGCAGCCATGGGCGCAGCTCTTCCCAATGAGCAGAAGAAAGAGGTGATAGTTATGAAGAAGAAGACAAGAAGAGTGACCCACCATCGCCACCACATTATGAATGGCAGTGATGGATTGGATCTCCATCAGTGTGACCTCCTCATCAAATGCCTGGGCAGGAAGACGACCCACAGGCGCAAGAGTAGTAAGCCCACCCGAGCTGCCCAAGCTTCCTTCTAATATTTCCAAGGTGAGAGCTGCTAACCCCCGATTTTCAAACCCCCCCCTAACTTGTATGTACGTAGCACATTAGCTCATTAATTTAACTCAAACCGAATGCTAGTTACAACTCTCTCTCTCTCTCTCTCTCTCTCTCTCTCTCTCTCACACACACACACACACACACACACACACACACACACACACACAGTGCACATCTCTTGTATAGATCGTTGTTCAAATCTCTCTTCTTCTTCTTCTGCTCGCTCTCTCTCTCTCTCTCTCTCTCTTGCTCTCTCGTTTGTGTGTGTGTGAGAGAGAACAAGAAGAGAAACTTGAACAACTTTTCTTTCACCTAAGTGTGCTAAATTGGTTATCTCAATCCCTCTTAATTATAGATCTTGAGTTCAAGACTCATCCGATAGATCTTTGAGGTCTCATGGGATTTGTTTGTACAATGTTAAAATCTCTCTCTCTCTCTCTCTCTCTCTCTCAAGACTCATGGAATAGATCGTTGAGGTCTCTTGGGACTGTTTGCACGATGTCAAAATCTCTTCTTCTCCTTCTTTTCTCTCTTTGTCTCTCTCTTTTGTCATGTGTGTGTGTGTGTGTGTGTGTGTGTGTGTGTGTGTGTGTGAGAGAGAGAGAGAGAGAGAGAGAGAGAGAGAATAAACCTTTCTAGCACCCAAGTGTGCTAGATTGGTTAGCTCAATTCCCTCTTAACTGCAAGCCTTGAGATGAAGACTCATGGGATAGATCTTGGGATTGTTCCTTAGATGTTAAACTTTTCTTTTTCTTCTTGAGTCTCCTTGTCGACTAGCTCTTTAAGGTCTCTTGGGATAGTTTCCTACGACGATAAAACTCTCTTCTTCTTCCTCTCTCTCTCTCTCTCTCTCTCTCTCTCTCTCTCTCTCTCTCTCTCTCGTGAAGGGGCTAGTTCAAGTACAGTTGAATTGTAGCCTATAGTTGAACGTTTTGCATAAAAGTGGCAAGACAAGAGAGGGGAGGTATGCATTGACACATTCCGGTTTGTAATGTGAATATCTCAATTGAAAATGGAAAATCTTGATTATAATTTCATTAGACCTTGATTTTCAGGTGTTTTAGTTATTAAATACCTTAATTTTGGCATAAATATTTATGGCAAGGATAATTAGGATCTGGTTTGATTTTGTTCCTAATTTTCTCGCTTTACTAAAAGCATTGGTTATTTGATTGAGAACACTTAAATAGATGATTGATCCCATGCCCCCCGCCCCCCCCCAAAAAGAAAACTCAAGGCCGGCCAATGAGATCACCCTCTTTGCAAGACATCATTGCAAATGCACTTGTTCCATTACGCGTGCACGTGCACACACACTTTCTTCTTATTCACTTGTGCATGTGCACACATATGAGAGAGAGAGAGAGAGAGAGAGAGAGAGAGAGAGAGAGAGAGAGAGAGAGAGCATTGTCCCTTGCTATTATGCTCGCTTTATCCATGGCATCACAAAAAAGGGCCAATAGATTTGAGTACAATGTAATACCCACTTAAGCCTAGCTAAGGAAGGGCAACCACACTCTAATCTCAAACCATCACTTCTCCTCCACTTAAGCCTCTTGAACCCGTTGTTTGGTGACATTGCGTAGGTGCTTGTGATAACCCTTGACTACCTTTTGCACATGCTCGTGCACCAGTTCAATCAATCCTGCAATCTCCTCCACTCTATTTAGTATCTTGCATCTTCTAGCCAATGGCCATCAAACTGTGTATCTCTCTTCTAGCCCGACGACTCTTATGATTATGGTGATGTATATGTGTTTTCTTTTCTAAAGTATAAATCCTTCTACCTTTTGCACATACTCGGCCACCACTTCAATCAATCCTGCAGTCTTCTTTACTCTACTTAGTATCTTGCATCTTCTAGCCAATGGCCATCAAACTGTGTATCTCTCTTCTAGCCCGACGACTCTTATGATTATGGTGATGTACATGTGTTTTCTTTTCTAAAGTATAAATCCTTTGTGATAACCCTTGACTACCTTTTGCACATGCTCGGCCACCACTTCAATCAATCCTGCAATCTTATTTACTCTACCCAGTATCTTGCATCTTCTAGCCAATGGCCATCAAACTGTGTCTCTCTCTTTTAGCCCGACGACTCTATGAGTAAGGTGATGTATATATGTTTTCTTTTCTAAAGTATAAATCCTTTGTGTTGAGTTTCCTAAAGTGCTTCTTTGCATGCATTTCATACTAAGGCAAAGGCCAATAAAGTGGCTCCTTCCCATTAAATGGCATACAATGCCCCAATTTAGTGGCCAAGTTTGTCGAAGCAAGCAACAAAAAAAACTTTTTCACAAAACTTTGAAGATATGAATGATGGAATTGAGGGAGATAATCCTCTCTGTGTAATTTGTGTGCGCAAATTTTGTTGGGTGCTTTTGAGAAAAGCTGAGGCCTTGAACTAAGGTAGTGTTGGAAAGCAAGCATAGATAGGAAATTAAAATCAAGGAGGTAGCGCTAAGACCACAAAATTAAATGCAAAAAATCTGGGGTGTAGCATAGATTGAAGGCATCGCATGGAAAGACGCCTTGCATTTGAAATTGTGTGGGCAGCTTCTAGAGCCATGCAAGGCTTGTATGTGCATGCAGTATACAAGCTTTTGGGACCCTTGAGTGCTCAAGGAGCAGCATTGAGCGTGCATATTGCTTGCAGGTGAGCTCCACTTACAACACATAGGTACTCCTGCTTTCGGCCTCGGTAATGTCTTCGCATACGCACACATAGCTTTTTGATACGAGATGAGGCGCGTGTGACAAATACACACACGCCCACATCGGTGATCTTGACATCCTCTTCAGTGATTCGACATCAGCTTTGGATTAACAATGATATTTTTCATGGCTTCCTTGTGAGCTAGCCCATGAGCTACCTAGCGACATTTTCTTCTTGCAGCTCCTAGATTCACAACTTTGGAGCGTCTTCTTCTCAAAGCTGGCATCTCCGCCCGACAACAAAAGCACCACATCTACAGTTTGCATCGGCATTGACACACAGGTTGTTGGTTTACAAGGGGGAATATATTGTGTATGCATTGCTATGGATTGCAAGTTCTCTGCATCTTTCAGAGAGGTTATGGTATGCCAGATGTATCTAGCATTGATGTATGACATTTATGGTCAGTTTTTTGAGCCTTTGTCTCTGATTTACATGCAAAAAGCTTAGTTGGCTTATTATAGGCATAGAGTTACAAGTTTCTTACTAGATATAGGTACAAAGACTTTCACAAGAATTTTTTGGGAGTGATTTTGCAATATTTTTATCATCGTGGGATGTTATGCATTATCGGATGCATTTTTGTGAGCACGTGGAGTGCTAGTGAGCTCTTTTGAGAGCCATATCCCCGTAGGGATTAATGTCTACTGATTGCATCTAACTTGGCATTTGTTTGAGTGCATACTGCATCTCGCACTATTCTTACATATGTTTGTACATTGAGGTCTAGCCACTACCTATTGTACATCATTGTGGAGCTAGTTTTGGCTATTTTTGTAATTAACCGACCTTTTTTTAAACTCGATCCGGAAGATAGTCCTTTTTGAGACTTGATTATAGTTGTCATGTCTGTTGGACCTTTTGAAGGCTCACGTTGAGGTTTTCTTTGAGCTGGGATTTTCTTGAATGTTGAGATACCTTCGATGATATAGGTTTGTTGGAGCACCCCGATGCTGTGTTGGCAGTGGTGTTGGTTATTTCTGACTTGGTTTATGCACATCTGATTCTCTTGTTAGCTTATGGTTGATTTTATGCACTTTTTGGGTTGAGTTTTTGTTCCATACTCTACCAGATTTTGCCTGCGAGTCTAGTTTATGCATTTTTTCCATTTGGAGCCTTGTTTTAAGTTGATATTTTTCTCCTATTACAAAGAAAATTCTATAAAATTTCCCTAGGTTTCTGACCATAGTATTCATTTCTTGCATATATGGCCTCTCTTGTGAAAAAGGCATTTACAACATAAGTAAGTTTTATGGTATGAACTTTCCCATATGAGAAGTGAATATATTTAATCCAGAAAGGTTGATTGGAGCCACTCTTTGAGTGCCCAGAGGGAGATGGCTACATGGTTGCATAGTGGAAAATGCTTGATGCCAAAGTAGTTCCACTATTTTTCTACACCTTATGTACTTCACGATTGTTAGTGAGGCTACTTCTAAAGCCTCATGGGACAAATTATGCAATACATACGAGAGTAAGAGTGCATGTAGCAAGTATTACTTGATGAAGAAGCTATTTGAGCTTTGCATGAAGAAGGTGACAGAGTTTCTGAATACTTAAATGCATTTGACGTACTTTTCATCCAATTGACGTCATAGGGACTTGATTTTGACAAAGAGGTGTGGTTTATATATACCTTCTTGTTATGCTCTCTACCTTCATCATGGGAAATTTTCTGTACATTCATAAGTAACTTTGTGACTAAGGGAAAATTAGTCTACAATGATGTGGTTGCTAGTCTGCTTAATTGAAGAGATACGTAGAAAATCTATGGAGCTTGCCAAACAACGTAATGCTTATTTTGCTAGTGGCTAAGGACAGAGAGGTTGCACTTAGAATCATGATAAAAGTAAGGACAGCGAGAATTTTTACAGTAAATCTAGAGGTTCTTTGTGCAATGTTGAGTGCTATGATTGCCATAAATAAAGACTATCATGCATGGCAATGGCATAAGAAGAATTTAAAGGATACATGAAAGTCTCAAAATGATGAAAATGGAAAAGCTAAAATTGAGGATTTCAATATGGTAGAGTCTCCTACCTAAGACTACATATGTCCCTTGGTCCTAGCTCCCTCAAATGTTCTAGTCTGTAACGCAAATCTGAGACCAAATGCTCTTGTTGCAGAAGATGCCAACTTTGACCAAATTGGGTCATAGATTTCGGAGCCAGTTTCCATGTGACATCTCATAGAAAGTGGTTTTCTACTTATGCACATATGTGTGTCATAGTGAAGTTCAGTGATACAGAGATGAGCTTGAGATACACGGTGCTAGAGACTTTAATCTGCTTTTGCAAAATGGCATTGAGTTCATAGTCAAAAATATCAGACATGGCCCCAAGTTAGGAAAGGTTTGATTTCTGCTAGTCAGCTTGACGACTTGGGATACACGACAAATTTTGGGAATGGTTCATGGTTGATCAAGAAGGGAAGCCTTGATATTCTTAGAGGTCAAAGACTATATTAGGTAAAGTGAGAAAATCCCAATTCTCAGGTTGGAAATGTAATGATATTGTTTTCAAAGATGGCAATTTGCTCAAGGTCTCATTCCAATTTATGCACATACATTACACATTGTGAATAAAATTGGACATGAAATTCCATGGTTTTAGTCAATTGAACCATTAAGAGACTAGTACATTCCATCCATTATCATTATGTATGCTCTATTGTCCTATCTATGATTTATCTCAAGGTGAAGATCTTGGTTTCAAGGCTCACCACTTATCCAAGCTAAGTTCAAAGTGAGTACCTTAACTTATTCAAGGTCCACCACTTGTCCAAGCTAGGACCCAAATTGAGGAAAGTAACCCACTTTTTTATGACATTCAAGCAAGGTTCACTGCTAATCTAAAACTTCTTCATTTGAGGCATGAAGCATATATAAAACATTTATCATATGCTTGGTTGCATCATAGGAGTGTTGATTTCATGGTGCACTTATCTAAGCTAGGCTCCCTTGACTTATGGAGGAACATAAAGCCCACCACTTGTCCAAGCTAGGTTCCCTTAACCTATGGAGGAATACAAAGTCAACTTCTTGTCTAAGCTACACTCAAAGTGATAAGTTAAAATGAGTACCTACATATATGTCTAAGTTGTTGTCCATTGAAATAAATAAGGTTTCCAATGGAAAAAACCCCATTCCCAAGCCTAATGATCACTTTCAATTTTTATGAATATAGCCAGTTGGGACCATTAACAAAATGGAAACTTTGAATTTTATTTAAGATATCGCTTTCACTTTGGTTTTTAAATATTTTTTGAGCTACATCAAGAAGTGTTAAGATCACATATATAACATTCTAGAATACCATGTGATACACCACCTTGTGCACATAGATGCATTCTTTTGAACATGTTCATGAGGATAACACATTTAGGTATTCAATTACACTTATGCTAAGTCTTCCTAATTTTATACAAAGGGGTTTTTAAATCCATCACTTGGCCATTCTAAACTCTTCAATCAATTTCATGTTACTTGTATCAAGGCTATTATATGTGTACTTACGAGAAAAACAATTCCTATAAAGAAAATTTCAATCTATTTGCAGTTATAATAAATGCAACACACTTGTGTTTATTAAATTGTTCTTATCTTTAAACATATTTGGAAAACACAATTCTTAAGAGAGAAGAATTAAACTAATGTCAATAATGGATTTTATGATAAAGAGTTGTGATTTTGAAATTATGTTCTAAATGAATGGGTTATAGCTGCATATTATTCAAAATTGTAATGATTTAGATAAGGAATTGTTTGTTTGTGTATGTATACATACATACGACTTTCCATGACAATATCACAACAACATGGCATATTCTTGTATGAATCTCCATGTCAATATGACAACAACATTGTTCAATGAATTTTTTTTAATTGAATGAGCAACAAAAAAGAGGTCTTCTATTGATACAACTTTTATTATGTAAAAAATAATATATACCACCCAATGACTAGAAATACTCAGCATAAGAAGTCATACTCGTGTCTTGAAGCAAAAGAGACATTGTTCAAGTATCACTCTTGTCTTGAAGAAAAAAGGGTTCTCTTGACTAAATCAATTTATACATTGTAAACAAAAATAATGATCACATTCCAAACTAAAAATACAAAGGAAAATTTGACTCCTTAAATTAGAATTTACTACATTAATAAAGAAGTCCCCTTTCACTAGGGTGCACTTTGTGAAAAAATCCAAGTTACAACGAGGCTTAAATATTTATAATGAATCTACATACACAAGATATGAGCACAATATATATAATTCTCTACTCATAGCAACAAGAAAATGAGCACCCATAATACGGATGCACTCCGTTAATAAAGAATCCCCCAAATGATAAGGTGGACTCCATGTGAAACACATTAGATTGATACTGAAGTCCCCTTACAATAGGGTACACTTCAAGTAGAAAAAAATAAGTGATAAATGGTTGAATGAAAGATAAATGGATTCATCTTGTATAAAAATTTACAAAGAACAAGTTCTAATTGATATGTGATTTTGTGTACAATTAATATCTCTTCCAACCATCCTTGCCAAACAACTTCAATGTGTGAATCTCAACACTGTCTTCTTGACAAGTAGAAATTTGTGACATAAGTTGTCTGAGGTTTCTCTACTTTGTTCACAATCATATTGGAGTTATAACTCCTCTTGTTTCTTGCACACAACCATCCCACTTACCATGGAATTATTGTGCCTTCTAAGAAGCTTTGAAACTGTTCAAGTGTTTGTCTCCAAAAATTTGGAAAGATGAGATAAGTTACTGGCATATTCCACATCACTCTATATGGAGTATCATCAAAAATTAATGTGTTGCTAGCATGTAGATCCTCAAACATCCTCCAAACCGAAGTCAAATTCTTATGATAAACTCTTTTATAGCCGATTATAATATTTGGATTTTGACAATTCTTATTTCTCATAAACATCTTGAACTTTGAATAATTCCTAGGAAAGCACATCTCAAGTATATGTTGAGCTTTGGTTAGGTTATAGAAACTCCATATCCAAGGTTAAAAATAATCAAAACAAAAGTCCAAGAAAGCTTCTGCATCACGAAGCACCACATGATAAACTTCATCTTTGTCATTAACAATTTGCATGTGCTCGGCCCATGATGCAACAATATCACCATGTTGCATTTCAACCAAATGAAGTAGTAAACTCTCTATATCTAAGATAAGAAACCTCCTTTGTTGCTTCAAGGTAAGTAGTAACTGAGTAGATGGTGGTTGATGGCTTCAATGAGGCCCATAAAAGGTTGAATATATGAATTTTCTCTTTCAAATAAATTATTCCACTGTAAAAAAAAAAAAATCTTTCTTTTGTCTCTAAAAAGAAACACGAAAAGTTTAGTTGATATTCATTTTTAAACCTTAAAATAAAATTGATGATTTCAACATTCAACATTTGATCACTATAGATATCCAAAAGAATCTTAAATTGGCATCACAATTCTAAAAAACCTTGTGATTATGAGAGCAAGGAAATTTGTCAATACACAAGTAAAGTTTAAAGATCTCCAAGTCAATTTTGTATATGATGCAACAAACTTATGGATACAACACATGTAGTTAGGAATCTGCAAGAGTTTCTTTCCTTTTTGATTCTCCAAAGGTTTGTTTTGCACATACATCTGGTAAATCTTTTTGTGCTGCTTAGATTTCCCTTGTTGGGCACTTCTCTTGTGAAAATATTGCATGGTGTTCCTTGTTAGTCTACACTTTCTTTTTGGAGGGCAAGGCCCATTAAATGACATACATTTTTACTAAATTTCTAATTGCATGGCATGAAGTAGAGTTGCTTAAGGAGCTAGTTGCTCCAGAAGTTAGTTACTCAAGGAGCCATTTATTACGTCCATTTCTGTTGGACTCAATCTTATGTTAGGGTGACCAAAATGTAAGCAACATAATGATGGATCTTGCAACTATCTATAAGCAAAGGTTGCAACTAAGAAATATTTTTGATCTAGGAAAATGGTGCAGTTACCCATTGGCATGGGGGAGCAAGGATTTGTAAGAACCCTAGGTAACCCAATTTGTCACTTTGTTTGTGCATATTGCTTTCTATACCCACACAAGGCTTAGGGGCACATACTACTCTGAAACAAGGCTTCCTATTTTTATGTCTGTGGACTCGTCACTTCCAAAGTTTGTGATATGATATCAACATACGAACTAGG
Organism: Adiantum capillus-veneris; assembly: GCF_014529385.1. Classification (NCBI taxonomy): domain Eukaryota; kingdom Viridiplantae; phylum Streptophyta; class Polypodiopsida; order Polypodiales; family Pteridaceae; genus Adiantum; species Adiantum capillus-veneris. The sequence goes on from NC_140958.1 coordinate 55,648,670, forward strand.
AGGACCAGTGCATGTGATCGATTATCCCAGAAGTACCAACTAAATAGTACAATCAAAAGGTGTAATGTTGAGATCGTCCATTACACCTTTTGATTGTACTATTTAGTGAAGTTGATAGTATTGGAGATGAGAACCTTGAAACATATGTTTCTCTTAGTTTTGTTTGTTTAGGAATCGATCAAGATCGTGGAATCAAATTGTGCAGTGTTGTATTTGATCCTATAGAGGCAACATTTTAATGTGTTCAAATGAAAATACAAGTGGTTGTGAAAAGTAAATATTATCTGACGAGAGAGAGAGAGAGAGAGAGAGAGAGAGAGAGAGAGAGAGAGAGAGAGAGAGAGAGAGAGAGAGAGAGAGAGAGAGAGTGACAGAGAGAGAGAGAGAGGTGCCACGACCAGATAGTGCTCCTCACACCGCACCTTACATTTAGATCTCACTCCACACCTCCAATCTCCTCTACCTCAATCCATGCTCCCCTCCCTCTGCTGCAAACAAACGTGTGGCTACCTCCGAAATACTCATAATAGCACAAATCATGCCATAAAATGACATACCTAAATCATCGCACACGTACATGACCGATCTCAACACGAACAGAGAAAGTTAGAGAGCGAGATAGAGAGAGGGAGCACGTGCAGGCGCACCTCCAAGAGCGGAGTGCTACGCCGGCACGGCGAGAGAGAAGCATTTTCCTCTTCCACGTATTTATTTACAGATTAGTGAATGCTCAAATGAATACATATTGACCGGCCGGACAATAATTGGCCATGGCTCATAAAAGAGCACTTAAATGATAAAATATATTATTCTTTTGCATAATCATTGGCCTTTTTTCCACCTGTCTGATGCATAAAATATCAAAAATATCAATTCCATAACATACCTCTCCGCTGGAAAGCAACTGTCCTCAGTTGTGAAGCTAACAATCTGCAAACAATACTTGTCAGAAACAATGATTAGAAATCGGTATCGAAACTATCACATAGTAAAAGAAAAAAAATCCATAAAATTAAACAACATTGCTTATGCCTGCCGTCATCCACATACTACCGATTCTAGTGTCCCATACCACTAGAATAAGCAGTATATGTCATACCCTGACGAATCAGGATATCATTGGTCACACAGCTCATCATCCAATAATCTATGCTCATCAATCTCAAGTTCAGTTTCATAAATACTAATGCGATAGAAAAGTATCATTTACCCATTCCAAATTCAATTTCAAACATCTACCAACATGTATCCATTTCAAATGCAAATCCAAATATCCTTCATTTTGTATACCCGGGTAACAAAATCATACAAGTTATAGTGGTGGCGAGCCACTGTAGCATGATTTTGTGATCGGTGTTGCCTAAACCGACGAATCTACACCCGACGTGCTACCTAAATTGGCGAATGTGCACTAATGCTGCCTAAATCGACGAATCTGCATTTGGTATTGTGTAAAAATCATGAATCTGTAATTTATCAATGTACTGCCTAAATCAAGAAATCTACACCAAGATGAGCATTGACACACTGCCTAAATCAGTAAATCTGTGTAACGGATGCAAACCCGTCGACACCAAAAGCGGGATGGAACCTATGACAGGTCTCTAGGCCTACTAAGGTCAAAGTCTGTTAAAAAAAAAAGTTCCAAGGAATTCACCCTTACCATTGACAATGGTTTAGGTTTATAGCCCTAGAAGAGACCTAGTCCTGTCTCGCAGTGGAAACGGACAAGAAAAATTCCGGCCTTAAATCTTCATCCTTTAGATTAAGGTTTCCTTAGCCAACGCTTTTTTCCCTCTAGCATATGTGAGGGCACAACCGCTGGTGGATTCCTTGTCCAAGTGAAGAAGTTTCTAATCATTTTAGTGCGCGGGAATGGATAGTTACCTGACTAATCAGGTCCACCCGTCCATGATTGGCAACCTTAGTCAATCCCCACTTACCACCCCGCACTCACACATGATTCTATTGTTGTTTAATTACTACCACATTCTTTCACGGTTAAAATAATGATTCTTTTTTAATTTTTCAAACTGCATTTCCTTAAGACAATCTTTGAAAAACAGTATTGAAAGCATTCTTTCAGAAAACAGACATCTTTAAACTTACGACAAGGTACTGTCATTTCTAAGTATCACTGACCAGTACTAACTTGTCTAAAGACCACCTATACAAGGGTGAAAAACGGCACCCATTCCTTATTTATATAACCGGGGTGGAAGGTATTCACCCAAAGTCCGGGTGCCCATACGCCAAAACCAGTTGCCCATACAACCGGGCGGTTCCTCTAGGATAAACTTAAAAGTACTATCCATAAACATAAACAAGCACGGGGTAAAGACTCCACACGTGCCGAGGAAACCGACTCCTCCATGATGGTATCTCCATCATTACTCATTACCTGGAGTAAAATATTTCCAAGGAATCAGAGGTGTCTTGAGACAAGCTGTCTTAAGGATGGCCAAACATTTCTTTCCTATTTCAACCAGTCATAACCCAAACAATCCTTTCCTAATTACAATCATTGCTCGCGGGTTTCGTGGAATTTACCTTCCATTTACAGCCAGTTTTTTCCTTCCTACTAATCTTACGTATGTAATGCTTAATTTAAAATGAAATCTAAAAGCTTATTAATGGCATAATTGAAATCCACCTGGGACTGGTCGTCCATCTGTTTTGGGGCAGGTGCCCGTAAAATCTCCTCCGTTGGCCTATGGCTAGGCCCTGCTTCATGGTCGTTAGTTGCTTTTTTGCGTTTGTTACTAACATCTTCATCTTCCGTCAAAGGGTTCCCCCTGATTCTCTTGGGAGCCATTTCGACAGCCTTATAAAAAGACTTAATCCATTAGAGGATTTATTGAATAACATTTATTTTTCCTTGTTTACCCAAAAATAAGGGTTTTGGACCTCGGTTAATTCTTTGGCACTTAGATAATTTTATTTCTTAATTTTTCTTATCCATTATATATAAAAATTGGTTACTTTTGACCAAAATACGTACCTAAACTATTTATCTAAGGTTAGGATAATTATAATAGATTTTCCAAGGTATATTATTTATCTGGTATTGATATCAAAGGGTTTCTATTTACTTTACTATATTTCCCTTTTTTATTCTTCCCAAAAATTGGAGTAATTTTAATGGGATATATAATTAAACTAATTTTCTAATGGTAACATAATTACCACAAGTTCCTTGAGGTCTAATAAACCTTTGATAAAGATCTCAATTCAATTTAAATCTATTTACTAATTTCCCCTATTTAAATTTCTCAAAAAATAGGGTATTTTAGCTAAAGTAATTAGCTAGATTACTTTTATGACTTTCTCCTATTTATCATGGGTTATTGAACACCTACTTAACCACTGATAATTATATGGAAGTATTTGAATTCCATTTACTAATTTCCCCTATTAAAATTGTTCAAAAAACAGCGTATTTTAGCTAAAGTAATTAGCTAATTTGATTTCTTGAACTTATCCTAATTATCACGGGTTTTTTCACACCTAATTAACCACTGATAATTATATGGAAGCATTTGAATTCCATTTACTAATTTCCCCTATTAAAATTGCTCAAAAACAGGGTATTTTAGCTAAAGTAATTAGCTAAATTAATCTTCTGAACTTATCCTAATTATCACAGGTTCTTGAACACTTAATTAACCCCTGATAATTATATGACAGCATTTGAATTCCATTTACTAATTTCCTCTATTTAAATTGCTCAAAAAATGGTATTTTAGCTAAAGTAATTAGCTAACCCAATTTCATGAACTTCTCCTAATTATCACGGGTTTTTGAACACCTAATTAACCACTGATAATTATATGTAAGTGTTTAAATTCCATTTACTAGTTTCCCCTATTAAAATTTCTCAAAAAGCAGAGTATTTTAGCTAAAGTAATTAGCTAAATTAACTTTCTGAACTTCTCCTAATTATCACAGGTACTTGAACACTTAATTAACCACTGAATAATTATATGGAAGCATTTGAATTCCATTTACTAATTTCCCCTATTAAAATTGTTCAAAAATAGGGTATTTTAGTCAAAATATTTAGCTAAGTTAACTTTCTGAACTTCCCCGAATCATCACGAGTTCCTAAACACCTAATTAACCACCCGATAATTATATGTAAGTTTTTAAATTCCATTTACTAATTTCCCCTATTAAAATTGCTCAAAAAATAGGATATTTTAGCTAAAGTAATTAGCTAAACTATCTTTCTGAACTTTTCCTAATTATCACAGGTACTTGAACACTTAGTTAAGTACTCATAATTATATGGAAGCATTTGAATTCCATTTACTAATTTTTCCTATTAAAATTGCTCAAAAAACAGGGTATTTTTGCTAAATTAACTAGCTAAATTAACTTTCTTAACTTTTCCTAATTATCACGGGTTCTTGAACACCTAATGAACCACTGATAATTATATGGAGGTGTTAAAATTCCATTTTCTAATTTCCTCTATTAAAATTGTTCAAAAAATAGGGTAATTGGGCGTAATTAATTAGGAAAACTTCTCAGAAAATTATAGGATAATTTTCCTACATTAATAACTGTCTAATGTATCTCTGATAAATAATTCAACTTAATCTAATCCTAATTAATATTTTTTACCATTAATTCATGGTTAAATTGGCTAATTTCAGCCCTAATATGAGAGGATAAATAATTAGCTTAGTATTACTAAGCTTAATTATAATAATAATCAGAGATGAATTAATTTAAAGAGGTTTAAGAAGCATATATAGGCCTAATCTTTGATTAATTAACCATTTATCTTAATCTAACCTTACTAATTAAGAAGGATTAGGTTAATTACCGTTAAGGTTAATCAATTAGAGATTTAACTCTAATGATTTCTGCGTAGTGTTTCTCCCTAGATGAGAGAGAAATTCTCAAGGCTCCGAGTCTAACAAAATATGAAGAGAATGGTCCTATTTATAACTTTTTCTGGGCATCTGGCAGCTTTTGGCAGCTTTCCCCTAGTCCAAGCAGCCCCCCAGCTTGAAAATGGCGCATTTTTCAGCCATCATTGCTCCTGGCAAGTTTCTCTAGCTTCCACACTCACCCCATACCTTCCAGAATTTGCCTGTTTGATTTTTGCAGATTTTCTATGATGAATTTTGGAATTTCCTATTTAACTCTAGAACCTTAGTGTAAAGAAGTCTTGGCTAATGATTAATAATGAACCATCCAATTTTTGTTATTAATTAAATTTCTATGGTAATCTTCCAGATCCCGTAATTGTTCCTGTTTTTATCGGAATCAGATTCTGAAAATTTCTAGACACAGTAAAGCTCTGCTTATAATTCTAAAAATACCAAAATTAATAGTGTTTGGAGTCCTGCAATTGTATTTTCCATTAAGTTTTTCAAGCTTAGTACATTTTTGAAGGTTTCGGAAACTGAAAACCTTACAATCACCCCAACTTAAGGATTTGAGATGTCCTCATCTCAACCGAAATTGGGAAAATCCTTGTGAAGGGATACTTCATCCTCCCAGGTGGCATCCTCGGTAGGGTAGTCCTTCCATTTGACCAAATATTCTTTGATAACCATGTTTCTTAGACTCCTTTACCTGGTATCGAGAATACAATCTGGTTGGAGTTTAAGAATTCCTTGCTTCTGCATCACAATTTGTTCGTCATCTAGAGTATGATTTGGATTTGGGATGTAAGGTTTTAGAAGACTGATATGGAAGACATTATGGACCCTGAGATGCTCAGGCAATTTTAGTTTATAAGCTTGATCACTGATTACTTTAATCACTTCATACGGTCCACAATATCTGGGGCTTAGTTTTTTGTATTTTCCCAAGGATAGAGTGCTTTTTTATGGCCGCACCCTTAGAAATACTTTATCTCCTTGTTTGAAAACCCGATCAGACCATTTTTTATCAGCATATTGTTTCTGGCGATCCTTCGCTGCCTGAATGTCTTGCCTTATGGCTTTGATTTGGGCATCCATTTCCTCTAACATTTGCTTTGAAGCTTCTACCCTTGTAGTAGGGTCATAAAAATTTAGGGGTGATATGCACTCATGCCCATAAAGAGCATTGAATGGGGACATCCCAATGCTTTGATGAAAAGAAGAGTTATAGGCGAATTCCACCAAAGGAAGAAATTGGATCCATTTCCGGGGTTCTCTACCACAATAGGCTCTAAGGATGTCTTCAATGACTTGGTTTACTCTTTCTGTCTGGCCGTCTGTCTGAGGGTGATAGGATGTACTGAAACATAGCTGAGTTCCTAAGGATTCAAATAAAGGTTTCCAGAATTTTGAAGTGAATTTTGCATCTCTGTCACTGACTATTCTCTTAGGAAGCCCGTGCAATCTAAAGATCTCTTTGATAAAGAGACGGCTTATGTCTGATGCAGTATAAGTTGTTTTTACAGGCATCAAGTGGGAGACTTTAGTCAACATATCCACTACCACCATAATGGAGTCGTAACCCCCTTGAACAGTGGGAAGTCCTGTTACAAAGTCCATGCTAATGAGTTCCCACTTCATCTAAGGAATGTCCAGTGGTTGAAGTTTTCTTGGCATCATTACTCGTTCAGCCTTAATCCTTTGACAGGAAAGACATTGTCTGATGTAGCGAAGTATATCTCCTTTCATTCCTGGCCAGAAATAGCTTTTCCTTATGGCATTAAGGGTCTTTGCATAGCCGGGATGGCCGGCAACTGGAGCATTATGTCCTTCATAAAGGATTAACTCCTTTAATGTTGGATTTTTAGGAATGTAAAGCCGATACTTATAATAGAGAAGCCCCTCTTCAAGTGAATAATCCTTGATTTTGTCTTTCTCTTTTTCTTTTAGATCCTGTTGATTGATAACCTGTAAAAGTTTTTTATAATCCTTATCTTCCAGGGAAGCTTCTTTAACCTTGCAGAGGATTGGATTGTCAACTGTGGAAATAGCCCCAAGAAAAACCTTACGGCTAACAGCGTCAGCAACCACATTCTCTTTCCCCGGTTTATACTTTATCTCAAAGTCATATTCCTGTAATAGTTCATCCATCTTCTCTGCCTCATGTTGAGTGTTGCTTGTGAGAAAATCCATTTTAAACTCTGATGATTGGTGATCAATTGAAATTTTCCTCCTAGAAGGTAATGCCTCCAAAGTTTTAGAGCATGGATGACAGCTAGAAGTTCCAAATCATGAGTTGGATAGTTCAACTCATGGATTCTTAATTTTCGCGAAGTAAAGGCGACTGGCCTACCTTCTTGGTTTAAGACTCCTCCTATAGCAAGACCGTTGGCATCTGTTACTACTTCAAACTCTTGAGTGAAATCCGGAAGTTTGAGTACGGGAGCTGATGTGAGATTTTGTTTTAGTTTGAAGAAACAATCTTCCTGTTCTTTCCCCCCCAGGTAAGTTTGGCTGACTTTTTAAGTAACTGCCTCAAGGGAGCGGCGATAACTGCATAATCTTTGACAAAGATTCTATACCATCCTGTAATGCCCAAAAATCCTCTAATCTCACTGACTGTTTTGGGTTGTGGCCAGTCTATTATATATTTAACCTTTGCGGGGTCTACTGAAATTCCTTCAGGGTTGATTATAAAACCAAGATAACTAACTTCTGGTGTGGATAACACACATTTACTCATCTTGGCATATAACTGATGTTGGCATAGAAGATGGAGTACTTTACGTACATGGTCTTCATGATCTTTTTCATCCTTAGAATATACCAGAATATCATCGAAAAACACCAACACAAAATCATCAAGATATTCTCTGAATATATCTTGCATGAGACGGTTAAAACTGGCTGGAGCATTTGTAAGGCCAAAGGGTATCACTATGAATTCATAATGCCCATACCGGGTGTTGAAAGCAGTTTTGTAAATATCTGCCTCCTTAATCCGGATTTGGTGGTAACCTAATCTGAGATCAATTTTTGTGAATACCTTGGCTCCATGTAACCTGTCAAGAAATTCATCGATGCTAGGAATGGGGTACTTATTCTTTACTAATACCTGGTTAAGCCCCCTATAATCAATGCAGAGACATAAGGATCCGTCCTTCTTCTTTTGGAATAGAACAGGTTCTCCCCAAGGTGAAATGCTTGGTCTTATGAATCCTTGCTCAATAAGATTACGAAGCTGTTCCTTTAGTTCAATAGCTTCAGGGAGGGACATTTTGTAGGGTCTTCTTGAAATTGGTTCACTACGTGGAAAGGTTTCAATTTCGTGGTCTATATCTCTGGGAGGAGGTAAATTCGAAAGATCTTCCGGAAATATATCCGAAAATTCTTTAAGCCATTCTGGAGTTGGGTTGTCCCTTGAATCATCTGCCTTGTTGAGTTTCACTACAAAGATCTGTTTCCCTTTACGTAACCCCTTCAGAAGTCGGCTAGCCTTGACTAAATGAGCCTTAGGTTTCCCATTTAATCCTTGTACTAATGTTTCTTCACCTAAGTGATTTTTGAAGGTTAAGTTCCCTTGAGCACAGTGAATTTGGGCTTGATTTTTGATTAGCCAATCCATTCCTAGGATACCATCATAGATTCCTACTGGAAGAGTTCGAAAGTAGGATGAAGTCAAGGTTCCCCCTAGTTCAAACTCAACTTTCCCAGCTGTAAATTGAGATAGAACCTCTTTCCCATTTGCTAATTCTACTACTAATTTCTTGGTAGGATATTGGTTCAATTTAAGTTTTCTTAAACATTTAGGGGAGAGAAAAGAGTGTGTGCTGCCACAGTCTATAAGTAGTTCAAATTGTTCACCTTCTCTGTTTGCAGTGGTTTGGATGACAGCGTACTGTTGTCGAGCTCCAGGATTATTGATGGCGGCAAAAAGAGTAGCTCTTTCATCTTCCTCATCCTGCAATGTAGGTTCTCCTAATGCAGCATAAGTTCTGGCTCCTCTACCTCTTCCTCTGCCTCGTCTTCTATTGCCTCTACCTCTTTGATTATTCCCTTGTCCTATTTGAGTCTGAGAAGGGGCTCCGGTAGCAGTTTGAGGATTTTGTCCCTCAGGACATTGACTTCTGTAGTGTCCCATTCTATTGCATCCATAGCATCTGATGTTGGGAAAAGTCTGCTCTATATTGGCTGCAGCTGACACTGCCCTTCGCTGACCTCCTTGATTATAATTCCCCCTTGCTCTTCCTCTAGAGTTATTGTAGTTGTAATAGTTTCTGGCAGGAGGGTTTCCTTCCGCTGCAAGTGGTTTAGCTCTTAGAAGAGCATCTTGAATAGAGGTGGGTATCAAAGCTTCCAGCCAGTTACTCAAGGGTTTGTTTAAACCCTGACAAAAACGAGCAATCTGTTGTTCCATAGTCATTGGTGGGGCGTAACATCGTAAAGACACATATTTGGTATAATACTCTTCCAAAGTAAGCCCTAACTGTTTGAGGGCGAAGAACTCATTCATCTTGATAGCTTGGTGAGCTGGAGGAAGATATCTTTCTTTCACTGCCTGCTTCATTCTTTCCCAAGAGGGACTAATGGAAGGATTATCACTACAGTATTGTTTCCACCAGAGTTTGGCGTCTCCGGTGAGCCGGAACATTCCTAACATTGCTTGATTCTCTGAAGCAGTTCCTGCTGCCAAGAAATAATCATCCATGGCGTCGAGCCATGCTTCGGCATCACGTTCTAAATTGGTTCCTTCTCCCTTGAAAGTTGGGAGTTGAACTTGTTTTAACAGTAGTTTCTTTTCCTGGGTGGGAGTATAGAGACTTTTGGCAATTCCCTGGGTTTGTAATTAATGAAGAGGTTTTAGTGTTTATACTACTTTTGTTTTGTGATGCAGCTCTCTAATTTGTATACTTTTTAACATACTAAAAATAGAAATCTGACAATCATTAACACCATTTCAATTTAACTACACAAGCATGTCACAAAACCATGGTATATACAAAGGTTGACACAACACTGACTCATACTATGTACAAGATGGGCTCATACTATATACAAGATGGACTCATGCTATATACAATGTGTGATTTCCTAAATCAACAACCTCTTTACCACTGGTGGGTCTGACAGGGGATCAAAAAAGATGACGTCTTTTGGTCCCCTAAACCTTGGGCCTACCCTCATGGGCCTGATCCTACCTAGGTATATTAATGTGGCTACCTGATCATAGACCCAATGATTCTGTAACACTTCTACCCCATCTACCACAATTGTCTGATCTGGATCTTCAGTCCCACTAAAGAAGAAAACTTCGATGGTCCGAAGTGTTTCTGCCCACTTGAGTCTTTTTAGATTGAGTGTCAACCCTTCTAACTGTCCCGCATCAATCAGGAAAATTCCGCCAAACTGTGACCAGCTGATTCCCCATGTAGGAGGAGGGGAAAACATTAAATCTAACATTGCATGATGCTCTTGCCAAGTACAAAGTTGTTGGAGCTGCAAGCAGCCTCGAACATGATGTTGAAAATCACAAACTTTTGGTAAGCTTGGCGGATATTTTCCTGTATTGATAGGAAAATTCTCATTTCTCAATATACTATAATTAAAAATGCAATACAACTTATGCCTATTTCCCAACTTACCCTTCTAAGGTCAGGACCTTATTAAACCATGCTCTGATACCACTTGTAACGGCTCCAAACCCGCCGACACCAAAAGCGGGATGGAACCTTTGACAGGTCTCTAGGCCTACTAAGGTCAAAGTCTTTTTTAAAAAAAAATTTCCAGGGAATTCACCCTTACCATTGACAATGGTTTAGGTTTATCGCCCTAGAAGAGACCTAGTCCTGTCTCGCAGTGGAAACGGAAACCTAGAAAAGAAAAATTCCGGCCCTAAATCTTCATCCTTTAGATTAAGGTTTCCTTAGCCAACACTTTTTTCCCTCTAGCATATGTGAGGGCACAACCGCTGGTGGATTCCTTGTCCAAGTGAAGAAGTTTCTAATCGTTTTAGTACGCGGGAATGGATAGTTAACTGACTAATCAGGTCCACCCGTCCATGATTGACAACCTTAGTCAATCCCCACTTACCACCCCGCACTCACACATGATTCTATTGTTGTTTAATTACTACCACATTCTTTCACGGTTAAAATAATGATTCTTTTTTAATTTTTCAAACTGCATTTCCTTAAGACAATCTTTGAAAAACAGTATTGAAAGCATTCTTTCAAAAAACAGACATCTTTAAACTTAAGACAAGGTACTGTCATTTCTAAGTATCATTGACCAGTACTAACTTGTCTCAAGACCACCTATACAAGGGTGAAAAACGGCACCCATTCCTTATTTATATAACCGGGGTGGAAGGTATTCACCCAAAGTCCGGGCGCCCATATGCCAAAATCAGTTGCCCATACAACCGGGCGGTTCCTCTAGGATAAACTTAAAAGTACTATCCATAAACATAAACAAGCACGAGGTAAAGACTCCACATGTGTCGAGGTAACCGACTCCTCCATGATGGTATCTCCATCATTACTCATTACCTGGAGTAAAATATTTCCAAGGAATCAGAGGTGTCTTGAGACAAGCTGTCTTAAGGATGGCCAAACATTTCTTTCCTATTTCAACCAGTCATAACCCAAACAGTCCTTTCCTAATTACAATCATTGCTCGCGGGTTTCGTGGAAGTTACCTTCCATTTACAGCCAGTTTTTTCCTTCCTACTAATCTTACGTATGCAATGCTGAATTTAAAATGAAATCTAAAAGCTTATTAATGGCATAATTGAAATCCACCTGGGACTGGTCGTCCATCTGTTGTGGAGCAGGTGCCCGTAAACTCTCCTCTGTTGGCCTATGGCTAGGCCCTGCTTCATGGTCGTTAGTTTCTTTGTTGGGTTTGTTACTAACATCTTCATCTTCCGTCAAAGGGTTCCCCCTGATTCTCTTGGGAGCCATTTCGACAACCTTATAAAAAGACTTAATCCATTAGAGGATTTATTGAATAACATTTATTTTTCCTTGTTTACCCAAAAATAAGGGTTTTGGACCTCGGTTAATTCTTTGGCACTTAGATAATTTTATTTCTTAATTTTTCTTATCCATTATATATAAAAATTGGTTACTTTTGACCAAAATACGTACCTAAACTATTTATCTAAGGTTAGGATAATTATAATAGATTTTCCAAGGTATATTATTTATCTGGTATTGATATCAAAGGGTTTCTATTTACTTTACTATATTTCCCTTTTTTATTCTTCCCAAAAATTGGAGTAATTTTAATGGGATATATAATTAAACTAATTTTCTAATGGTAACATAATTACCACAAGTTCCTTGAGGTCTAATAAACCTTTGATAAAGATCTCAATTCAATTTAAATCTATTTACTAATTTCCCCTATTTAAATTTCTCAAAAAATAGGGTATTTTAGCTAAAGTAATTAGCTAGATTACTTTTATGACTTTCTCCTATTTATCATGGGTTATTGAACACCTACTTAACCACTGATAATTATATGGAAGTATTTGAATTCCATTTACTAATTTCCCCTATTAAAATTGTTCAAAAAACAGGGTATTTTAGCTAAAGTAATTAGCTAATTTAATTTCCTGAACTTATCCTAATTATCACGGGTTTTTACACACCTAATTAACCACTGATAATTATATGGAAGCATTTGAATTCCATTTACTAATTTCCCCTATTAAAATTGCTCAAAAATAGGGTATTTTAGCTAAAGTAATTAGCTGAATTAATCTTCTGAACTTATGCTAATTATCACAGGTTCTTGAACATTTAAATAACCCTTGATATTTATATGACAGCATTTTAATTCCATTTACTAATTTCCTCTATTTAAATTGCTCAAAAAGTAGGGTATTTTAGCTAAAGTAATTAGCTAACCCAATTTCATGAACTTCTCCTAATTATCACGGGTTTTTGAACACCTAATTAACCACTGATAATTATATGGAAGTGTTTAAATTCCATTTACTAATTTCCCCTATTAAAATTTCTCAAAAAGCAGAGTATTTTAGCTAAAGTAATTAGCTAAATTAACTTTCTGAACTTCTCCTAATTATCACAGGTACTTGAACACTTAATTAACCACTGAATAATTATATGGAAGCATTTGAATTCCATTTACTAATTTCCCCTATTAAAATTGTTCAAAAATAGGGTATTTTAGCTAAAATAGTTAGCTAAGTTAACTTTCTGAACTTCTCCTAATTATCACGGGTTCCTAAACACCTAATTAACCACCCGATAATTATATGTAAGTTTTTAAATTCCATTTACTAATTTCCCCTATTAAAATTGCTAAAAAAACAGGGTATTTTAGCTAAAGTAATTAGCTAAACTATTTTTCTGAACTTCTCCTAATTATCACAGGTACTTGAGCACTTAGTTAAGTACTGATAATTATTTGGAAGCATTTGAATTCCATTTACTAATTTTCCCTATTAAAATTGCTCAAAAAACAGGGTATTTTAGCTAAATTAATTAGCTAAATTAACTTTCTTAACTTTTCCTAATTATCACGGGTTCTTGAACACCTAATGAACCACTTAGAATTATATGGAGGTGTTTAAATTCCATTTTCTAATTTCCCCTATAAAAATTGTTCAAAAAACAGGGTAATTGGGCCTAACTAATTAGGAAAACTTCTCAGAAAATTATAGGATAATTTTCCTACATTAATAACTGTCTTATGTATCTTTGATAAATAATTCAACTTAATCTAATCCTAATTAATATTTTTACCATTAATTCATGGTTAAATTGGCTAATTTCAGCCCTAATATGAGAGGATAAATAATTAGCTTAGTATTACTAAGCTTAATTATAATAATCAGCAGAGATTAATTAATTGAAAGAGGTTTAAGAAGCATATATATGCCTAATCTTTGATTAATTAACCATTTATCTTAATCTAACCTTACTAATTAAGAAGGATTAGGTTAATTACCGTTAAGGTTAATCAATTAGAGATTTAACTCTAATGATTTCTGCGTAGTGTTTCTCCCTAGATGAGAGAGAAATTCTCAAGGCTCCGAGTCTAACAAAATATGAAGAGAATGGTCCTATTTATAGCTTTTTCTGGGCATCTGGCAGCTTTTGGCAGCTTTCCCCTAGTCCAAGCAGCCCCCCAGCTTGAAAATGGCCCATTTTTCAGCCATCACTGCTCCTGGAAAGTTTCCCCAGCTTCCACACTCACCCCATACCTTCCAGAATTTGCCTGTTTGATTTTTGCAGATTTTCTATGATGAATTTTGGAATTTCCTATTTAACTCTAGAACCTTAGTGTGAAGAAGTCTTGGCTAATGATTAATAATGAACCATCCAATTTTTGTCATTAATTAAATTTCTATGGTAATTTTCCAGATCCCGTAACTGTCCCTGTTTTTATCGGAATCAGATTCTGAAAATTTCTAGACATAATAAAGCTCTGCTTATAATTCTAAAAATACCAAAATTAATAGTGTTTGGAGTCCTGCAATAGTATTTTCCATTAAGTTTTTCAAGCTTAGTACATTTTTGAAGGTTTCGGAAACTGAAAACCTTACAATCTGTGTGCCTGTGACCAATGGACTATACATGGCATAAAAAAGTGAAAAATAAATGACCTGTTTGATGTGAAATTGGAATAGACTTGAATGTGGAAGAATGTACCAAATGTTAGCAATCATTGCATACCAACTGAGCTCATGTAAGTAGTGGTATGACAAGTCATCTCAGTAAGAGTCCAATGAAAGAAACTAGAACCCATGACATTAGAAACAATGGATTTTGCAACATAATGTAATAAAGTAAGGGAGCATCTGAAAAAAAATCTTGTCTAGTGCAAAGGTGTTTGGGTATCTATAAAGGTGTGAGAATATCTACAAAACGCCTCACTTAAAAGAAATCAAATATAAAAAATATTAATTTATCAAACCACTATTAAACTAGAGGATTCACGCATAAAGAGATGTGGTGAAGGGTGGGGGAATTTGGAGGGGCCAAGATAAGAGAAGAGGTGGGATAAGCACTTGTGGTGAATTAGATAATGTTACTTTTAGGTCTGAAGATACATAGAGAGATTTTACTTATCATGGATAATTGTGATGATGTTTCAAGAGGGGTATTATCAAAATGCATTAAACAATGTCATACCTAGGGCTTGATATGAGAACTTTGTATGTATATTTATCTACAAAACTTTTCTGAAAAAGAAAGCATTGAAAACAACTTTGTGTTAGATTCAACAACAATCTAATCATACACTAAGTTTACGTGGCCAAAAGCCAGAATATGTGGAGTCTATTGATTTTAAAATTGATAATTCCGGAGATTTGTACGAAATGAGAACAATCATAGTGATAGACATAAAAGGAACATGTCATGATAACGGTGAGAAGTCGACACGATTGCGTGATATATCTGCTTACCATTGGCATTAAAAGTGGAAAATAATGCACAAAGAGTTTGTGTAGTTAAAATTTAGGTAGATTCATTTGAAAAGAATGCTAAATAAACATGGAACACAATTATGAACATTTGAATACCAATAGCAAGAACTTATCGAGTGTATGAGTAGTTGTAGGGCAACTTGTGCTCAAACAGTTTTGAAGCTCTTAATTTTCAAAAAACTGCTTTCAACTTAGTGACCATGTTCAACTAGAATGAACAAAGTTTCTTGGGATAAGCTGCAATTTTGAGGGTGGTTAGTATATGACACTAGTGTACAAATTATATATGAGCCATGCATTTTGCGTTGTTCAAGTACCAGGTAGATGCATGTTCTCTATTTTTTTTTTTAAAAAAAAAATGCAGTGAGTGTATTATTATACATTGCATAATTGTCAAAAATATAATATGATTGACGTCAATTATCAAAACCTAACAATAGGGGGTGGCGGGGGATCTAATACAATGTCTTGACTATCCTTGCGGATCTAATAGAATGTTTGGGTACGAAAATAGGCTAAAACCATCGACGTCGTTTTCAAGTCCCGTCAATGCCCGGCATTGGGCGTCGTCGCAAAAAGTATTGCGTTAGTCATGGAAGAGTTTTGTGGATGTCCACTTCTGTAAGTAGTCCCGGGCAGGGGGAGGGGGGGGGGGGCACTGTTGTGGAGGTGTCAGATGCCACAGATGAGGGGAAAAGAGCGAGAAATGAAATTAAATAAACTACTACATTAAACGCCTTCAAAGTTCAAAATTACATTCTTGAGTCAAAATTGATACAATCAATGTGAATCTAATCCAATGTTCGGGTATTGAGGTGAGCATGTGAGCAGGTGTTGGGTGTCCATAATGGCAAGGTTTGCAGTAGGTAGCCCACGCATGGGTTCCTCAAACTGCCAGAGCCAACATAATTGAGAAACAGAGAGGTTTTGTTAGTGGATAGTCAAAGAGAGTGTGAGAGGGGGAGAGAGATAGT
Organism: Adiantum capillus-veneris; assembly: GCF_014529385.1. Lineage (NCBI taxonomy): Eukaryota > Viridiplantae > Streptophyta > Polypodiopsida > Polypodiales > Pteridaceae > Adiantum > Adiantum capillus-veneris. The sequence continues at coordinate 55,664,986 of NC_140958.1, forward strand.
ATAGTTGACGGATAACAGTATTGCAGTTAATTTGCATTGCATGTGGATGATAACTGCAAGTTTTCACTTTTAAGATGGGCGTGGTAGTGAGTACTTTTTTTTTTGGATGGTCTACAGGCAACACCGCATGCAATAGGCCCGCACCACAATTGCGTGCGTGCATGTGTGAGACAGAGATTAATTGAGAGAGAGAGAGAGAGAGAGAGAGAGAGAGAGAGAGAGAGAGAGAGAGAGAGAGAGAGAGAGAGAGAGAGAGAGAGAGAGAGAGAGAGAGAGAGAGAGAGAGAGACTGGCGTTAGTATACTCTACGAGAGGAGGAGACAGAGAGCCACTCGTTGTTGCTACATGAGGTGGTAGGTAATATCGGGCTGTTGGTTGTGAAAGCCATGCAAAAAGAGGAGGTTGCAAACTTGCGCGTGCAAGTGGGTGAGAGGGAGATACGGCAAGAGAGAGTAAGAGGCGGAATATTATAGGTGTCGGTGCACCGCCATTGGGACAGAGAAAGAGAACACTCAGTGCTGTGGGCGTTAACGGTACCCAAAGTTCGTGACCTGGCCGATGATGAGGTTGACGTGGGCTTTGTCGTGCGGACGTCAAGGTTGATAGCGCCCTCATGTATTGGATGGCAACATGTGCGGCTACATGTGTTCACATCTTGGTGGAATTTGAAGGCAGCACATCATAGGGGTTTGGCTCTAAGAATGCAGCCCCTAGAGTTGAGAGCTGAGAGCGTGTCCCTGGTCCGTGCTTCCTCCATTCTTCTACTACCCATCGGATTCATATAACTATTATCCTAACACTCTTCTGCTTAAGCTTGTAACACAAGCCGTAGCTAATCATTCGAGGAATTCCTAGTAACTTAATACTCTCTCTAATTACCTCTACGTTCTATTCGAAATTATTATTATTATTATTATTAATCCCATATTCCCACTTGATTTCCTAAAGCAATTTTATAAGCTGAAACAATCCTGCCATGAGTATTCTTATAATAAACACAGACATATACTTATTATGTATAATTAATATGATTACACTAACTCTCTTAAAATAATAAAAGATTAATGTTAAGATCTAGAAATATTTTGTCAAAATCATAGAGAGATAAAACAACAAAATTCAATGGAGTAGAAGAGCTTAAGTAACTTATATGTAGTGTCAAATAGCAAGGATCTATATTCCTCGAAGGCAAATCATGGAGTTTTACTTGGATGCCAGGTTGTTTTGTTACCCAAATCGTAGCCTCGTTCTCTAATATAACTGCTGCAAACGGATGTGTGGCTGCCTGTGAGATACTCATAATAGCACAATACATACCATAAAATGACATACGTGAATCGTCGCACACGCACATGATCGATCTCAACACGAATAGAGAGAGTTAGAGAGCGAGATAGAGCGACGGAGCACGTGCAGGTGCACCTCCAAGAGCAGAGTGCTATGCCGGCACGACGAGGAAGAGAACAGAGGAGAGAAGAACTACGCAGACACTGGGTAAAATCTCCCTTGTGCAAGAGTGCGCATTTTCCTCTTGCACGTATTATTTATAGATTAGTGAATGCTCAAATGAATACATATTGACCGGCCGGGCAATAATTGGTCATGGCTCATAAAGAGCACTTAAAGGATAAAATATATTATCCTTTTGCATAATCCTTGGCCTTTTCCACCAACTGCATAAAATATCAAAAATATTAATTCCATAACACCCTGCACGCTGCAATGCCTTTTTTTGTGCTCACGTGTCTACCTAGCTCTTTGCCCCTTTAGCCTACTCTTCTCCCATGTCTACGGTCACCGGTTTTGTGTCCACATAGCTACAACAAATCCCCTAACAATCTACGAAAAAAAATATATTTTCCACACAAGCCAAGCACAGATAGGAAGACGTACTCAAAAGCAATGGGTTTTTCCATTTTGATTGGACTAAAAGCATGTGCTCAAAAGAAGGATTTGTACCAAGCCAATAGGCCGATACACATAATTATATGCATGTCTTTCACTTGCGGCCTTGCTCCCTTGCATATGTGCTTCCTCGTGCTCTTCCCATTCTACCTCATCTTAGTGGTGCCTTGGTGCTCATGTGCCTACCAAAGTGGTGGCTCCCGTGTTCATCACATGCTGCAACCATGGAAAAATAAATTTCAATAAATAGGAGTTTCACACAAATTTTGGGCATTGCATCATCCTCAAGATGCTCTTTTTGAACATCTTTTTGAAGTACAACAAGCACAATGCAAGAGGGGAGGAAAATCATAGAGGTCAAAAGTTGGACTATTGAATGCAAGCGGCATGGAGTTCAAGGTTGTTGGATTGCCAAGTGTAGCAAGCACGATGCAAGAGGGGAGGAAAAACAATCAATTTTTTATAGGACATTTTGACCTTAAAGGAAGAAGGTGCATGTAAAACTTTCAAGCTCAAAAATTCAAGACATGTTCCCATCACACCTCTCAACTGATAAATGGCATGTGTCATGAAGCACAAAAAGCACTTGGGGAGGGATTTCGGACCCCTCTCTCGAACATGTTTCACAACCCGCTTCGAAGCTCCGACAACACGGAGGACAGTGCACAAACAGCGAGAGAGAGAGAGAGAGAGAGAGAGAGAGAGAGAGAGAGAGAGAGAGAGAGAGAGAGAGAGAGAGAGAGAGAGAGAGAGGCGGTGGAAGACCGCCGGCCATACTAGTAGAATATAAGGGTCCATTCTAGGTATTTTATACCCTTTTGTGGTTACCTCTATTATGCCGATCATAGGTCTCCAAGGTGGCGATCATTTGATAAGGTGTACAACATGGTCTAGGAACTCATGGAGTTCAGTTCATCTACTGTGGAGGGTTATGAGGGTTCCTCTCACTCATGTCCTTGAGTTTCCAATTACATCCATAGACAAGTACATATCGTACTTGATGGATGTCATATTTCTTGACATCGCCATGTGCGACATATTCTACATGTAGAGAATATGAATCTTTGGTACTAACAGTGGCACTTGTTTCCTAATTTTTTAGTCGTGACAGAGTCCCTAGGTCCTGGTTAAATCCATTTATTAGACCATTTGAGCACGTAGTATCAGGAATAATTTCAATGTGTCCAAAAATTAATGGATACCTAGTAAGCCTTGGTTAATGCTACAAGTAATGTTAAACAACATTAACGGATGGTTGTTTCAAGGTTTTTTAGGCTACAATTTTGCATACATATTACGCATATAGCAAGGCTTGATATGGGTGCTTGTAGATAGATTGCCTAAACTTTGTAAGTTTATTCCAATCAAGTTTACTCTTTCACCAAGTTGTTCATTCACCATTTGTATCAATTATATGGACTACACTGTAATTTCATGAGCAATAGTGAACCCATGCTTACCAGACATTTCTAGAAGAATATCTTTAAACAATTGGGGAATACAAATCAATATGGCCAATCATTCAAAGATAGATGGGCAACTTGCAAGTGTTAATCTAGTGCTAGAGTATATGCTAGGCACATACATTAGCAAAAAGAAATTTGATTGGGAAGATTATCTCCCTATTCTTGAGTTTGCTTATAATAGTGCAAAGCATGTGACAATTGGATTTAGTCCTTTGATGCTTAGATCACCAGTTTTAGTGGGGTTGGTAATTGAAAAACTTCAAAAGATCAAGGATTTTCTCCAAGATTATTTGGATATGCTAAGACTTGCTCGTGAAAATGTTTGACAAGCACATGATAGCTACAAAAACTATGATGATGAGAAATGTTGGCAAGTAACCTTCATGGAAGGGGGAGATGTACTTTTATGTGTGCCAAAACATTCCAAAAGTCTAAAAACTAGGCCGAAGCTAAAATTATCTCTGAGATATTCTGGGCCTTTAAAGATACTCAAGCGAATTGGAGATATGACTTACAAACTAACTTTACCTACGCACTCTTGTATTCATCCAATTTTTCATGTAAGTTGTTTATATAATCGCTTGCATAGGGATGTCAATGTCATTGACCAACAGATTTTGGTTGATTTCATTAAACCTCCAACCCAATTGCATGAACTCAAGTGCATTTTAGACTATCATGATTTACATACTCATCATCAAGCTTTAAAGTGGAAAGACCAACCTAAAGAAGGCGCTACTTGGAAAACAGTAGTGTTCTTAAGAAGAAATTTTCCACTTTTCTTTTTGAGGATGAAAATACTTCTCCAAAGGGGGAGTAATGTAAGGCCACTGGTCAGTCTAGTATGAAACCGAGCTTGGGGGTTGCCTATATAGAGGCATAAGTCTAGGAGGAGTGTAGGGTCTCATTTCCCTAGGCCTTAGAGAATACCAAGAAAATGATATGCTTTGCCCAAATATTTCATAACAAAGTTTTAGCTCAACATTTACTTCCATTGGACAATCTCCTCAGTGGACTTTCTTGAAATGAGCATGTAATACACATATAAAATGAGAATGAACAAAGAACCATCATTGAGTTCTTGTGTATATAAGTAGTGATCCTCTTGACTCCTAAATCCCTGGGATTCCATAAAAGCATCAAACTTTTGATACGACTACCTTGAACCCTGCTTTAAGCCATAAAGTGCTTTCTTGAGTTTGCATACGAGCTCCTCCCTACTAGGCTGTTCAAAACCTTCAGGTTGCTTCATGTAAACATCCTCTTCTAGATCCCTACAAAGGAAATCTATCTTCACAACCATTTGGACAAGCTCCTAGAATGATTCTCTACCCATGCTAATAATTTTTGGAAAGTACAAAAGACTTGATATTCATGACACAAAGGATAAATCCACACCTTCCTAGTGGAATCATCTATGAAAGTCACAAAATAGCTATCTCCCCATAGAGACTTGGTTTGCATAGGACCACAAACGTTGCTATGAGCAAGTTTTGGTGGTTACAAACACTTCCTATTCAACGGCAATGAGGTGTTAAATGAGGCATAAGAATAATAGTATGTAGCCAAGTTAAATAATAGTATGTAGCCAAATTGCAACCTTATTGTGCAATGCCTAACACCCATGCCTCACTCTCTAGCAGCTACCCATGTGCAATGGAGACTTTATGTGTAATCTTCTCACTTTCTCCATGTAATCATCTATATTTTTTGATGCAAGCATATATTCTCACTCGATTGACTAGGGTCTATTGCGCAAATTAATTAATGGAACCATGTAGTAAGTTGCATAGGCTACTTGGGTGGTGCCCTTTAGGGATGAATACCAATGCTAGATAAATGACTATTTAGGGTCTCCTACTTATGATTTGTATTGCCCCACTTTGGAATTATTGTCCCCTCAAGGCACATGATGTTGTGCTTGAGGTCTATTGTACATTCTATGCACAAGTAATATAGCATCTCCACTCAAAATTGTGAGCATGGCATAAAAAATGAATGTAGGTAGTTATATTTAGGGAAAATCACCAAAATACCCCTTTAATTTGTGGAAATTTTCAAAATACCCCTCAAACTCCCCAATATACCCTTGTATCATTTTGGGATGGATTTGCCCCAGTTTTTAAATACTCTAACCTTTACAAGAATAAAGTTCTATTTTTAAGTGCCTTAGACAAAACTATTCACCAATGAGCTCACAAATAGCGGCATGTGTGTATAAAAATGATGAATGAAAAGGGTAAACTATTGGGAAATCCAAGAGAATCACCTAGACACGGCTAGCAAAAGTCAGCAGGCCATGGGGACCAAGCTGGTCTTCTACGATGAAGGTGCTAGTGGTAAAATGGCATCCTGATGGTGGTGGACAGAGATTTGGAACCAAAAGTGGTGTTGAAGCATCCCTCATGAAGAGCTCTAGGAGTTAAGATTAAGTGGCCAGACCAAGATGTCACCATAATCAACATTTATGGTCCTTGTTTGGCAAAGGATAGAGCCAAGCTCTGGGGGCAACTTAAGAACTTTTAGGATGACGGAGAATGGAGTTTGGCGGGAGACTTCAATATGGTGGAAAAAAGAAGAGATAGGACTGGTACATCCAACATGTTGTCTAGATCTGAAAGATTCAAATGGCTAAGCCTCTATGTGTGATAAATGGGCCTTAATGGACTTGTGGAAGATAGGCCCTTGGAGAAACATGCTCGGGTTCACATAAACCAACCTCCAATATTCAGGTACAACCTCTTGATTGGACCAGTGCTATCGCTCTCACCAAGGTGATTCGCTGCCCCCATGGATGGAATTGAAGGTGCTATGTAACATTTAATGGCCTAAAATCTTATGTGTAGCGGAAATTAGCATGAATATAGTGGGCATTTCATTAGAATAGATTCCTAATGAGAATTACAAGAGTGCTTGGGTGGAGAGAGCAACAAAAAGCATAACACCTAGTTAGATAGCATCAACAATACTTTCAAAAGAGAGAGCAATTAAGCTATTGACAACAGTTGAGGACCGGATTTGCATGGAGCCGGTCCCCCCTCCAAAAGGCTTTGTATTATGGTTTCTCCCATCAAGAGAGACATTGTACAATACAATTCTTTGTGTTCCTTCAAGACTAGCTAGTGCAATGAAGATGGAAGCTTCATACACCAAGCAAAACACTTAATCAAACACAACTTGAATTATCCCCGTTCTCAGACCCAAGACCTCACACACCTTCGAAGATGGTGAGAGCTAGCAGGGTATGAGAGTAGATTGAGAAGAAAAAGAAGTATCTTACGAGAAAGATGTACATCTCCTCACATAATCACTCATATTAGCATAGCTTAGCTTAGCTTAGTAATTAGCTTGGTAGAGAAGATGAGCATGCATTGAAGCTTGGCTCTTGGTTGGATTTGCATCCATATACCAAGAGAGTGTTGATGTAGGCTTCTATCTCACAAGCTTGGAGTAGGTGATGAGCTCTCCATTAAAGCTTGGGAGGAGATAGAGTATTCTTCCTTCACACATGGTCAAGTGTGAGTGTGTGTGTGTCAATGCCAAGCAAAAATCAGCCCCCCCTCTCTCTTGGGCGAGCCCTAGCTGCTAATTAGGTCTGGCTTTTGCCTCATTGGACCTCCCCAGGTCAAGCCAATAGGAATTAAGCAGCATAAGTGATAGCCTTCTGACATGTGTCCCCCTTTCCCCTTTTGTGAGAGCTTTAGGTAATTAAATAATTAAACTAAACTCTCATTGGACCCCTTTGCCTCCTGGCCAATAGGAATCAGGCAAGCCATGGGGCTCCTGAATGCTCATTGGACCCCTTGGGAGACTGCCCAATAGTCTTCTAGGAGACTTAATTCTCATTGGTTTCTTTTATTAAATGTTTTTAAATTATTTAAACTAGATTTACTCTAGCTTAATTCTCATTGGTCCACTTCAAGGGTCTTCCAATAGGAATTGGGCACACCTTGTGGGCATCTGGCCTAGGGAGCTGACATGTGTCCCTCATTCCCTTTGTGTAAAGGGAGCCTGTGTGTGTGTGTGTGGCTTTCTCTCTCATCCCCTAGCTTTGGGGCTCGCCCCCTCCCATGTAGGGATGTGCAAAGACTTTTTAGGGCACACACTAAGCATCCAATTTTCCCTAGGGTTGACCTTTGGACACAACCTTTGAATTTTGGAACCTTAGCATTTTGGAAGTCTTAATGGGCTGAACCTTAGGGTCTTTTTGGCCCATTGTTTCACATGGCTCTTTTGCAGATGGCCCCCCTTTGGATCCCTATTTTCCCTCCTTTGGATCCCTACTGTGGCCGGTCTGCTAGCTTAACCAATATTCTAGCTTTTTCTCCCTTGGCACTTCCCCACATTAAATGATCAGTTTAATATGAGAAAATCATTTAGGAGAATTAGATATTGATTATTATGACATTACCTCTCTCTTGAAATCATAGTCGTCCTCGACTATGGTGTAGAGAAGATAAAGCATATGCATGAGTCCTTTTCTTTAGCGGGTAGAGGATCCCTATGTTACCCTACGACATCATTCCATAATGGATGACTAGTCCATTTGGCGCTTGAGAGCTGAGGCTGCCGCAAGCATGTCTGCACATTAGTCCTATCAGTCTTCCATAGTAGAGTGACAAGCGCTACTTGGTGTTCGGGAGACGTCGTCTCCGCAAACTTGATCTAAGCATGCATACTACTTCATTTTTGTGCACAAATAAAGAAAAAGAGAGTCTTATAAGACAAAAATTTTTGTTCATTTTTAACATTTTGTACATTTGCTTACTCTTGGGAAGCATTGTAAGCATTGACAAGGTTTAGGTTATCCTTTAATTGTATGCCTTGCATCCATCTAGCATCTTCAAAAGGATAATTCTTAAACTTAATAAGATATCGTCGGATAGTCTTACCGCCTCTTAATACCTTGTCTTTATGTCGGAGAATGGACTCGGGCTGCAGCACCTCCTCGTGGTCCTCGATCTCCGGTGGATCTTCAATAGTTGGTTCTTGAGGTGGCTCTCCTTTGTAAGGCTTTAATAGGCTCACATGAAAAGCATTGTGTATGAGCCAATGATTGGGCAACTTAAGTTGATAGGCCATCTCATTGATTGGCCTAAGAATCTGGAAGGGACCATAATACCTTTTTGCTAGTTTAGCATAGTACTTTTGGCGGCCCGTAGGATTCTTGCCCGTCGTGTGCCTTAATCGAGCCTTGGGAAACTTTAACAAGACCCAATCGTTTTCTTTAAAGGCTTTGGGCTCTTCTGTGCTTGTCAGCAGCAGCCTTTTGCCTTTGCTGTGAGATAGAGATAGCATCCTTAATCTTTTGGAAAGATTCTTGTAGGTCTCGGCTATACTCATCTGCAGCGAAGATCTTCCCATGTACCTTAAGTAGCAAGGGACTTTTTGATCTTCCCTCAATTACCTCGAAAGGTGCTTTTCCTGTGGAAGTATGTACAGTGTTATTGTAAGCATACTCTACTAAGGGTAAGTACTTCTCCCATTGGGATCTTTGATCTACTTCCGTTACATAGGCTTTTAGTAGATCAAGAATGGTTAGGTTAGCTATTTCACTTTGGCCATCAGTTTGTGGATGATAGGCCTGCGTCATGAAGTACTTAAGACTTTGGTGATCCGTTCGCAGAATGAAAGGAGTCCCCAATAAATAGTGCTTCCATGAGTCTAAGGCATGTAGAATTGCAAGGAGTTCTTTTTCGTATATGCCTAGAGCTTGCTCAACAGGGTTGAGCCTTCGACTCTCATAGCCTATGGCGTGCCCTTCTTGGAGCAGAACAGCCCCAAGGCAATCACCACAAGCATCACATTGGACCTCAAATGGTTTTGAGAGATCCGGTAGTGTAAGCACAGGTTGAGAGATAAGCTTTTCTTTAAGCTTTTCGAAAGCATTGTTCTCTTTAGCAGACCACGTATACCTAACATTTTTCTTTGTTAGGTCATGTAATGGTCCCGCAATTTGTGAGAACTTTTCTATGAAGCGTCTATAGTATGCACACATACCTATAAAGCTTCTTAGTTCATGAAGATTCCTTGGTTTAGGCCATCCTTTTATTACCTCTAACTTGGATGGATCCATTTGGATTCCATCTTGAGAGATAATGTGACCTAAATATTGAATCTCTTGCAAGAAAAATTCACTTTTCTTTCGATTAACATAAAGTTTATTCTCTCTTAAAACTTGAAATATTACCTGGAGGTGTTGCTTGTGTTCCTCCAATGAATTAGAGTAGATGATAATATCATCAAAGAACACTCCAGTGAAGGTTCGATGAGGCTTGAACAGCTTCTCCATCAAGCGGTTAAATGTGGCTGGTGCATTAGTCAAGCCAAAAGGCATGACAATGTATTCGTAAAGACCAAATGTAGTACGAAATGCGGTCTTTACAATGTCTTGATCAACTATCCTTATTTGATGATAGCCACTTTTTAGGTCAATCCTACTGAAGTAGGTCGATCCTTGTAGCTTATCAAATAGGTCTTCTACCCGTGGAACGGGAAACCTATTCTTGATAGTGATCCTATTTAGTGCTCTATAGTCGACACACATACGATATGTGCCGTCTTTCTTTTGCACTAATAGCACAGGTGAGCAAAATGGAGATGAGCTAGGCCTAACCATGCCCTTCTCAACTAACTCATGCACTTGCCGCATAATCTCCTCTTGTTGAGCTTGAGAAAATCTATAAGGAGGTTTGTTAGGCGGTGAACTTCCTGGAAGAAGTTCAATTGCATGGTCGTCATTACTTCGTTTAGGAGGTAGCTCACAAGGGATGTCGTCAATAAAGACATCTTGAAACCCCTTGAGAAAATTGGATAACTCTAATTCCTTTTGGTTGCTTTTATTTTCTTTTGCTAAAGCATTAGGTTCATTTTGAGAATCTTTAACAAAAATCATGTACACGGAAATAGAGCTCTTTATTGACTTGTTGAAAGCTGGTGTATGTACAATGGGGATGGTGTTACCCATCTCCTTAGCATCTATATACATGTCCTTTTCTCTGAACTTAAAGGAGATTCTCCTTTCAGGAAATTTAACATGGGCAGCCAGGCGGTCAAACCATGGTGCCCCTAGGATTACATCCTCATGCTTGAGAGGAGAGATAAAGAAGTCCTCTTTGTCCACATAGCCTTGGACATGAAGCCTCAATTTCCCGATTAAGGGAGTGACTGAAGCTTCTTGCCCCTTGAAGGCACTGTCTGCGGATAGGATATCTCCCATCTCGTAGGATTGTATGCCTAGCTTGGTGGCTAACTCCATAGATATGAAATTGTGAGTAGAACCAGGGTCAAAGAGAATAAAAGCATCATGTTCTCTTACCTTTCCCCAAGCATGGCATAGAGGAGATCCTTTGTGGTGAGTTTGGTGAATCTCCTCCTCTTGGATTTCAACCAAAGAAGCTCTAGGAGGATCTTGGCGGTTGTTCTTTTGGGGACAAGCGCGGTACGCATGCCCTTGTTCGCCGCACTTGAAACACCGGTTATCTTTACGATAACGCTCAAGCTCTTCAGGAGAGAGTTTATTCTTTCCTTTGTAAACTCCCTTCTCTTTAGCTTTGTTGGAAGTGCCCTTAGGAGACTTTTGGACATTGTCCTTCCCCTTAGGCTCATTGGAACCCTTGTTTTCCGGGGGCTTATTATTTCTTTTACCCCCCGTTTGGAAATTGATTCGCGAGGCCACCATAGTATGGTGTATTACCGCCGATATGGTACGTGGCCTTTGGGAGTTGACATACTCCACCATTTCTTCGGTTAAGACCGCACAAAATTGTTGCTTTTGCTCTCCAAAATCCAACTTTTTGAAGAGAGTGGCTTTGAGTTGTAGGTCCCAAAACTTGTCTACATATTTGTGGATGGATTCATTGGGAGAGAGCTTTAAGCTTCGCCATTCGGTGAGTACTTTATCTTTGGCATCGGTGGCCAAAAACTGCTTCATAATGGAAGCTCTTAAAGCCTTCCATGTTCGTGGAGCTTCACCGTTGGCTCGTAGGCTAGACCACCATTGTCTGGCGGACTTTTGAAAGTGCATAGCTACATGGCGTAGCTTAGAGGACTCCGTGAAGCCCTCATCTCCAAACGCCGCATCGAATTGCTGGATAAAGGCCAAAACTTTGTCTGTAGCACCGAAGGTGCCATCATAGGTAAGGAAAGAGATGCTCTTCCCTCCCTCTTTGAATTTCTTCAGCTTGGACGACCTCTTCCATGCGGCATAGGATTTCCTATGGCCTCTTCTTTTTGATGGTTCAAAAGTTGCACCATCACTTTCTTCAGAAGATAAAGAATTTGAAGAAGGTGGAGAAGAGGGTGACCTCTTTCTCGCCTTTTTCTTGTCTTGATCTTTGTCGTCTTCACGATAGCTTTCATAAGAGGAAGAGGATGAAGAAGATGGAGAAGAGGGTGTCCTCTTTCTCGCCTTTTTCTTCTCTTGCTTTTTATCATCCCTCTTTGAATTATGGCGTGGAGAAGAGTGTGATGGTCTTCTCCGCTTTGGTGGTGATGGAGAGCGTTTAGCCCGCCGTCTTCGTGGAGCCATCTCCGCCGAGGTGGCGGGAGACTCGCTTCTTTCTCGTTCCTTCGGTGGAGGCTCTTGAGTTCTCCTTTGGGAAGGAGATGCATCATCAAGAAGTAAGTTCTTGAGCCCTTCATATGGATTCTCTTCTTCTTCCCGAATCGGAGAGAGACCTCTTTTGGTAGTCTCACAAGGAGGCTTCCTAGGTGTTCTCTCGTCATGGTGATGAGCTTGGAGAATCCTGTGAGCACGGAGCTGCCGTTGCACTTCACTTTGGAGAGATGGATTGCCCATGGCTTGTTGAAGCCTAGAAACAAGATAGTTAACAAGCATTGAAGCATCATTAGTAGCTTGCTCATGAGCAAAATCAAAGTTATCAACATTAATTTCACTCTCTTTACTATTGTCAGCCATTCTAACAACTTTTAGGTGTACTTTGGCACTTCAAGCCCTAGTTGCTACTTCTCTTTACCCCTTTAGAAAAAGCACTCAAGCTACTGTACCCGCGGTTCGAATACCATTAATTGCAAGGAATAGAAGAGAGGGTCTTTCGACACCAAAACAGCACCGGCTCCTGTCAAGCTTCTAATAGCTCAATAGTGGTTAAGCCGTAGGCAAGCCCCGTAGGACTCCACTATTAAGACCATAGCTCTCGACGGTGATGCCCCGTTAACCGCACAAAGGCAGGCGCACTGCAAGGCTGAAAAATCCCTATTCTACTTACTCACAGGCAATTAATAATACCAACCATTTGTAGCTAGCTTGAGGACCTCCCTTCTTGAGCAAGAAAAGAGAAACCTTGAGCTCTGATACCAATGTAACATTTAATGGCCTAAAATCTTATGTGTAGCGGAAATTAGCATGAATATAGTGGGCATTTCATTAGAATAGATTCCTAATGAGAATTACAAGAGTGCTTGGGTGGAGAGAGCAACAAAAAGCATAACACCTAGTTAGATAGCATCGACAATACTTTCAAAAGAGAGAGCAATTAAGCTATTGACAACAGTTGAGGACCGGATTTGCATGGAGCCGGTCCCCCCTCCAAAAGGCTTTGTATTATGGTTTCTCCCATCAAGAGAGACATTGTACAATACAATTCTTTGTGTTCCTTCAAGACTAGCTAGTGCAATGAAGATGGAAGCTTCATACACCAAGCAAAACACTTAATCAAACAGAACTTGAATTATCCCCGTTCTCAGACCCAAGACCTCACACACCTTCGAAGATGGTGAGAGCTAGCAGGGTATGAGAGTAGATTGAGAAGAAAAAGAAGTATCTTACGAGAAAGATGTACATCTCCTCACATAATCACTCATATTAGCATAGCTTAGCTTAGCTTAGTAATTAGCTTGGTAGAGAAGATGAGCATGCATTGAAGCTTGGCTCTTGGTTGGATTTGCATCCATATGCCAAGAGAGTGTTGATGTAGGCTTCTATCTCACAAGCTTGGAGTAGGTGATGAGCTCTCCATTAAAGCTTGGGAGGAGATAGAGTATTCTTCCTTCACACATGGTCAAGTGTGAGTGTGTGTGTGTCAATGCCAAGCAAAAATCAGCCCCCCCTCTCTCTTGGGCGAGCCCTAGCTGCTAATTAGGTCTGGCTTTTGCCTCATTGGACCTCCCCAGGTCAAGCCAATAGGAATTAAGCAGCATAAGTGATAGCCTTCTGACATGTGTCCCCCTTTCCCCTTTTGTGAGAGCTTTAGGTAATTAAATAATTAAACTAAACTCTCATTGGACCCCTTTGCCTCCTGGCCAATAGGAATCAGGCAAGCCATGGGGCTCCTGAATGCTCATTGGACCCCTTGGGAGACTGCCCAATAGTCTTCTAGGAGACTTAATTCTCATTGGTTTCTTTTATTAAATGTTTTTAAATTATTTAAACTAGATTTACTCTAGCTTAATTCTCATTGGTCCACTTCAAGGGTCTTCCAATAGGAATTGGGCACACCTTGTGGGCATCTGGCCTAGGGAGCTGACATGTGTCCCTCATTCCCTTTGTGTAAAGGGAGCCTGTGTGTGTGTGTGTGGCTTTCTCTCTCATCCCCTAGCTTTGGGGCTCGCCCCCTCCCATGTAGGGATGTGCAAAGACTTTTTAGGGCACACACTAAGCATCCAATTTTCCCTAGGGTTGACCTTTGGACACAACCTTTGAATTTTGGAACCTTAGCATTTTGGAAGTCTTAATGGGCTGAACCTTAGGGTCTTTTTGGCCCATTGTTTCACATGGCTCTTTTGCAGATGGCCCCCCCTTTGGATCCCTATTTTCCCTCCTTTGGATCCCTACTGTGGCCGGTCTGCTAGCTTAACCAATATTCTAGCTTTTTCTCCCTTGGCACTTCCCCACATTAAATGATCAGTTTAATATGAGAAAATCATTTAGGAGAATTAGATATTGATTATTATGACATGCTAACCTCTCAAGGTATGTCGGATCACCTACCATTAAGCACCAAATTTTAAAAAAACCAAGCAAGAAGATCATTGTCCCCAAAGGTCTAAGAAATTACTCTCATTTGGGACTCATCTCTTTAAAGAACCGATTTTTAAAAGCCTCGCCCTCAAAGCTACGAGCAAGCTTTGAAAAGACGTGGGATCAGGAAGCCCTAGATCCTAGGATACTTTCACCAAGAGCATACAAAAAGTAATCAAAACTGCAGGCTGAAGAAGGAAAAAATAACAGGAGGGATGTCTTAAGCAGCTCACTGATGAAGTTAAGTTTCTTACCACCAAAAAATAGGAAGGGATTTCTTTGGAAGATGATCACAAAAAATGGATGGAAGCTAAAAGGGACCTAGATGACCACCAACTCGAGGAGGTTAAGAAGGCCATAATCCTATCTAGAGAAACCTTTTGGTAACCAAAAGAGGCCAAACATGCAAACTTCTTTAGGGCCCTCAAAGTCAAAAGATATAGGGGTCTGGTACACTCGCTCACAGGAGGCGATGGAATAGATGTTAAGAATTCAGATAAAATGGCTCAACTAATGTTCAACCACTTACACAACCCAAGGATCACTCTCAAGACGTGGATAATGCCAGATCGACTCTCCTTGGGACAATGTTAAAAGAATATTTTCTCTCTCTAAAGCCAACCATTTGGAGAAGGCGTTCACCGAGGAAGAATGCTCTCTTGCGTTACATGCCCTTAGCAAAGAGAAATCCCCTTCCTAGGACGGTTTAACTATTGAATTCTTCAATAAATTTTTGGATGATCTTAAGTTCCTGATCACGCAAATGGCCAATTAGGCGCCTTGATTGATGGGGGTCTTGGACTTGAGCATTAAAAGAGGCCTCATCAAGCTATCATTAAACAAGCTTTCTATCCCCAATTGAAGCATTGGCACCCAATAACAATGATGGTCATCTGCCTATAAAATTATCACCAAATCTATAGCCCTTAGGTTCTCCCCCCTCTAAGACAAAGTCCCCAGTCCTCACCAACATGGATTTACAAAGGGGAGTGCGATCTATGATAACATTCTGGATGTGATGGTTGGTATTGAATATGATTTTTCCGCTAAGGAAGAGTGAATCCTACTGAAATTGTATTTGGATAAGGCCTATGAGAGGATCACATGGTCGTTTATTGAAGATGCCATGAAGTCTCTAGGCTTTGAGCCTCATATGTGCCAACTAGCCAGCACTCTTTGTGCTGGTAGCCAATCGGAGCTCCTTCTCAATGAAATAATTGTGAGGGCCTTTGAAGTAAAAAGATCTATTATGCAAGGATGCCCACTTTCCCCTCTAATGTTTTCCATTGGATCCCATCCTTTGGTAACATTACTCAAAGACAGTGCGGCTAAAGGGGAGATTCAAGATTCAAGGACTAATTCTACCTAAGAGTGACCAACTTTTGGCTTAGCTTTTTGCGGATGACTCCATATTGGAGTCTCAAAGCATGCCCCCAAATCATTAGGAAGGCCCTAGAAATTGTGCAAACATTCACATTAGCATGAGAGTCAAAGTGTAGCATCAAGAAGTTGAGATTAATCTCTTTTATTGAAAATGACTCATACAATCCATCAATGTGGACAGGGGAGATTATATCTAAGGGGAACATCTTTTGGCACTTAAGAGCCCATTTGGGGGTGGATGTAACCCACAAGAAAAGATTCCTCTGGGTGATGGAGAAGGTGAAGAGCAAGATGAAAAAATGGGAGTATGTGCTTCTCCCCTTTTCAAGCGGAATAAAGGTTATCAATTATTTCTTACTTCCATATATAGCTCTCAGTGGGCCATTGTTGAAGCTTGCCAAACACAACTAGAAAGAGTTTTTGAAACCAGCTAAGAGATTCTTGTGAAAGAACAACACTAAAGACTCAACACCCTTATAGTGGGCTAAGTGGGAGACCATTAATAGACCTCTGGAGCAAGGTGGTCTCAGAATTATTAACCCTAGTATTCATGAGGAAGCCCAGTGAACCAAGCTTGTGGTTGTGCTCACAAAACAAGTTCATAGGTCATTATGGCTAAGGATATGATAGATAATTCTAAGGTATGCTTAGAAGGTGGTCAATGGAAAGGGCTTGAAGGTCACAACAAGATGCTTGCCCCTCATTGGGCCGTCCTTAAACTTGGGGGTATGACAGGAGAACTCGCTCAAAAGTGCAACAGGGTGACAAAGTCCTTGGAATGGGGAGAGCTATTTATATACTTTCATAATTCCATATCTTAATGGTCCCCATAGCTCTCAAAGGCCGAAAGCATCCAACTCACCCCCTTTTGGAGAGAAGTTTCTAGGCAAATCAATAACAAAGTAGTTAAACATCTTGGTCAACTTTGGGATTACAACAGTTGTAATTGGAAAGGAAGAAACCAACTAACTCTATAGTATAACTTGAATGGGACAGAAAGGCTATTGATCAGTAGAGCTCTAGAATAGCCTGTCAAGGTGTGTTTGCCGAACGGTGTATCCAAGCTTGAGAGGAAAGCTGGGTAGTGGCCAAAGAACGGATACTTTCTTAAACCTCTAACCAAGGAAGTATACTTCACACTAATGTGTTTGAAGGATTGGCTCTCTCCACTTAATAAGTGGTGGGGCAAGCACTGGCCACCGGATTCAAGGTGGGAGATACTTGTAAGGAATATATGGCACCCCCCTTGGCTTCATAAGATGAAGGTGTTTGTATGGAAGGTTCTATGGGGAGACATGTTAACTGGGGTGAAGGTGTGCATTAGGGGGATTGGACCGGATAGATGTCCACAATGCACATCGGCTAGTGAATACCTCACTCACCTATTCAAGGAGTGCCCGAAATTTTTTGGCCTAGCCGGTAGAATCTACAAATGGGTCCAAAAAACCTGGAAAATAGGATTCTTCAAGAATGACCCTTTTTTGGGAGAGAAGGTGTTTAAGAGTCAAGCACTTCTCATCGTCATGCAAATTGTGAGATATTGCTATTTTCGTCAAGTCTGGAAGGCAAGGAACATTCGAATATTTGAGAGCACATTGGAAACAACTAAGTTCATGAAGATAATCCATGAAAGAAAAAGGAGGAATGGGCTATTATGTTGGCATTAGGGTTGCAGGAAAACACACACCGCTTGGAGAAGATGAAGGAAGCTCAAGGCACACAACAGAGAGTGTCTTACTTAGTGTTCAATGAGAAGATAGATAGCCCTAGTGTGATGGGTGTATCTACAATGCACAGGGGAAAAAAACCTCTTAAAGAGGGAAAAAATGGCCGGGCGGTCCTAGTGTGTTCACACACATCACTACCACACGTATATGGTAACAAATCCCCCCTGGAGTGATGGGTGAATGAGAGCTGGCACATGAGTAAAGGGAAGTGCCATGCCCCTGAGGACATGATCAGTCCACAAAGGGGAGTAAGCCCAAAGCTTTGCGGAAAGCTTCGAGCTTATCAATCACGAGACAATGCCTTTGTGAAAATATCTGCAAGGTTGTCCTGTGTTGGCGCATAAGCCAAGCTGATCTCTCCTGCTAAGAGCCTCTCCCTAACATAGTGATAATGCACCTCAATGTTCTTTGTGCGAGCATGAAAAACCGGGTTCCTTGCAACTGCCAATGCGCTCTGACTGTCAGTGTAGATAGTGTTGGCAGTGTCCTGTCCAACGCCTAAATCAGCCATAAGGCGTCTGAGCCATACACACTCAACCATAGCTGTGAAGACTGCCCTATACTTAGCCTCACAACTAGAAGTGGCCACAATAGGTTGCTTCTTGCTCAACCATGATATACATGAACTACCAAGCATGAAACAAAAACCACTTGTGGACACTCGCGTGTCACAACAACCAGCCCAATTTGAGTCCGAAAAAGCATGTAAGTCTGACGGCAATAATCCCCCCTTGGGATAAAACAAGCCAAAATGTAAAGTGCCACTAAGGTAGCGGAAAATCCTCTTGACAGCCTGCCAATGCTTAGACCCTGGGCGATGCATAAATCTGCTGACCTGTGATACTGTAAACTGAATATCTGGCCTCGTGTTGCATACATAAATGAGGCATCCAACAGCAATTTGGTAAAGAGTGACATCTGCAAGATCACCAACATCATGAAGACTCAATTTAAAACTTGTTTCCATCGGAGCGGCAATAGGTTTTCAATCCTCAAGTCCAAACTTACATAGCATTGTCTCTATGTAGATTTTCTGACACAAGGCAATACCACCATCACACTGCTTAAACTGTATACCCAAGTAATGATGCAACAACCCCAAATCTTTCATGTTAAGAGTAGCATTCAAATCAGCCTTAAATTCAGCAATATGTCTCTCATTTGGTCCAGTGATCAACAAATCATCCACATAAAGAACCACAATGAGAAGTGCATTACCCTCACGCTTTACATACAATGTGCTTTATGTTGGACTATTACGAAAGACTTGTTTGACCAAATGAGTGTCAGTTTTCTCATACCAAGCACGAGAAGATTGCTTCAACCCATACAAATCCTGCTTACATCTGTACACTTTGTCCTCTTGCCCTTTCTTGACAAAACCGTGAGGCTGCATTACATAAACTTCCTCAAATATGTCACCATTCAAGAAAGCAATAACAATGTCGGATTGATGTACATCCTAACCAAAATGAGCTGCCAATGCACATAGAAAATGCATAGTAGTCATACGACAAGTGGGAGCAAAAGTTTCTTCATAATCTATGCCTTTTTGATGTGCCTAACCCTTTGCAACAAGTCGAGCCTTATGGAGATCGATCAAACCATCCGGCTTGCATTTCAACTTGTAAACCCACTTCGTACCAATGGACTTTTTGCCAGGAGGCAAATCACATAAAGTCTATGTGTCATTTTCTATAAGTGCATCATATTCTGATTGCATGGCAGCCATCCAATTTTCTGAATTCTGTGCTTCATCAAAAGAGAGAGGTTCCTCAACATCATGTAAGCTAGACACAACGAAAGCATAACAATCTGATGCATAGGATGCATGGCGAGAACCTGAACGAGTACAACTAGACAAAGGTGCATCCAATTTACTATCATGCAATGTATGCACCAGTTATTTTGGCATACCTCTAGCCTGCTCATTTTCAGCCCTTTCCTCATCAACTACATCATGTACATCTGCCAAAAACACGCATGTGATCAATAGAAGGCTTTTTATCATGCCATGCTTCATATGGAGTAATGGACTGCAAAGCTTTTTTAGGACACCTGTTAAGTACATAAGTGGCACACATGATGGCCTCAAGCCAAAAAGAATGCGGCAATGCTTGCCTTTTGACCATACATCGTGCCATTTTCATAAGTGACCCGTTTTTCCTCTCAACAACACCATTTTGCTGAGGCGTATAAGGCACTGTACATTGGTGTTTTATCCCACGACTAGCCAAATATGCATTAGATTCATGAGACATATACCCCCCCCCCCCCCCCCCCTCGATCGGAATGGAGGGTGCCCATAGTACATTTCGAGACATTTTCAGCCATAGCCAGAAATTGTTTGAAGCACATAAAAACTTCGAACTTCTCTTTAAGCGGAAATACCCATGCATGCCTGGAGTAATCATCAATTAAACTCACGAAGTAAAGGTAATTGCCCAAGGATGGAGTTTGCATGGACCCACAAACATCACTATGCACAAGCTGCAACCTGCATGTGGCCCTAACTGAACCATCCTTTGGAAACTTTGAACGCTGCATCTTACCCAAATTACAACCTTCACAAACATGTTTGACAGGTGCTTCAAGAGGTGGCAAAGAAGCAACCATATCATATTTCTGCAAACGCAACTGCATTTGCAAAATTTTGTCCACGACTTGTCATACAAAGTGAGCTTATACAGCCCACGATAGAAAAGGCCAGATGCAACAATTTCATCACCAAAACTGAGATCATGAACTGTACATCTATCATCCACAAATTTGACTACACGTCTAAGTCTAGCAAGTGCAGATACACACAAAAGATTCTTCTTGATCCCAGGTACATAAAGGGCATCAACAAGTGTGAAAGAACTGCCATTTGGAGCAGTAAGCACAATCTTTCCAACTCCCTAGACTGGACAAGAGGCATTGTTGGCACAAGTAACTGAATTCCCATGAGGGAGAGACTTGAGAGAGATGAACAATTCACGATGAGGTATAATGTGCTTTGTAGCACCACTGTCGAAATACCACACATGTAAATATGTAGCAACTTACATGCATGCATCATGGACAATAGGATTGTAAGTGCACTCTACACTAAAAGCCCATTCTGCATCAACATCATCATCACAGTCTCCTTTCAGAGAAGATTCAACAATGGCTTCATTTGTAGTGGAACCAACATTTGCAGTGGAACCACCCTCTTTCTTCTTAGCCTCTTTGGCCTTCAACTTAGGACACTACTTGATCAAGTGATCATCAGCTTTACAATAATGGCAACACATCTTCTTTTTGCCCTTATCACCAGATTTTCCAGAAAAATTGTTGCCAGCACTTGAAGCATTAGGAACATGTGATTTTCCACTTGCAGAAGAACCATAAGAAGTGGCTGCGCATTACTGTTAACACCCTTTCTTTGAGAAGCAATAAAAGCTTGTTCAACTGCACGCTGTCTAGTCTTGTTTTTTTTGGAAAGTGACTCTTGCAACAACAATGTGCACAATGCATCAAACTTGACAACTTCACGATTTCCTTGGGTCATAAGTCTCCAAGTACTAGCAAAAGTTCGGTAAGAATCTAGTAAGGCATCAAGAACGGTCTGTACAAGGGAACTGTCTGAAATGACTTCACCTACAGAAATAAGTTGCTCATTGATATCCTTGACACCAGCAAGGAAAGTGTCCATATCATCTTCCTCATGCATAATCTATGACTCCAGCTCTTTACGTAGCAATGCAATATTTGCCTCATTGCGGCTTGCATAAAGACCAACCAGAATATCCCAAGCCTGGTTTGCAGATTTTGTTGAACGAATGTGAGGAGCAATGGTGCACTTCAAAGACAATGCAATCAATGCATGAGCATGTGCATCCTTTACATCCGAATGAGATTGTTCTGCCATAGGCAAAACAACTCTAATAGCAGCAATCCTTGCAGCAAGACCTGCCACATCCTTAGAACCAGGGCGTACATCAATGCCCTGCACAATATTCCAGACGCCCTTTGACACAAGAACATGCTGCACCATGTAAACCCACATAGGGTAATTGTCTCCATCCAATCTGTCCTCAGCAACAAACTTCTTGTACACATATGTGTTGTTGTCAGCCATGGAAAATGCCTGCACTTGATGTGAAAACTGCTCGAAATGAGGAGAAATTGAGTGAGGCTAGCACGTGCTATATATCACAACCCACAATAGACTGTATGTGACCTATTATGCATTATTTGACACTGACAAAAATTTTGCACAAAATGAAAAAATTGCCTGTGCAGGCCTGGTTGTAGTGGAAACGGAGGCCAATGAGCCCGAATCAAAAATCTGAGCAGATTAAGCTCTTCGAGCTTGCATGAAATTTTTATCGACCTGCGCACGCTCGCCAAAGCTCACTGAAATTGGAGAAAATGAGCAAGCATGTGCTGGAGCTGTTGGCGACTAAGCCCGAGAGGATGCAACCTGCTCTGATACCAATTGTTGGAATTAGGGTTGCAGGAAAACACACACATCTTGGAGAAGATGAAGGAAGTTTAAGGCACACAACAAAGAGTGTCTTACTTAGTGTGCAATGAAAAGATAGATAGCCCTAGTGTGATGGGCGTATATACAATGCATGGGGGGGAAAACCCTCCTAAAGAGGGAAAAAATGCCCCGGCGGTCCTAGTGTGTTCACACACACCACTACCACTTGTATATGGTAACATATTATGGCATGGGATTAATGAAGCAAAGCTTGCCTTGAAAGGTGGCACTTCGAAGAATGCAACAAAGCATGATAAGATTTTGGTGCCCTCTTGGACACTCCTAAAGCTTGGAGGCTGCACAGGGGAGTTAGCATGAAAGTGCAGCAAAGAAGCTTCAACCCTGGAATGGGGGGAGAATTTTAGATACTTCAAGGATTCCTCTCTCAATTGGTCCCCTTGGCTCTCCAAGCTTGGAAAGGGTTCCTTAGACCCCTTTTGAAGGGAACTTGCACGCTTAATGAGCAACAAAGGTATCTCTAAACTCTCTAGTATTTGGGATGACAAAAGAATTTGTTGGAACGGTGTGGAGCTCATAGTGATGCAACATAACTTGGGTATGTACAAAAGGTTTTTGATCTAAAGACTCTTGGAAGTGCTTGCAGCCTCACCTCCACCTGTCAATGGATCAGAAATCGATTGGAGAGCCTAGCATTGGTCGAGAGACAGAGCATTCTTGCTTCCCAAGACCCAGAGTACCTATGATTCTTATATACAAAGCGGATTGGTTTGACCCCCTCACTAGAATCTGGAAGAAAAATTGGTAAGAAGAGCGTTGGAAACAGAGTACTAAGACCATTTGGGAGACTAAATGACCGCAATAAATGAAGCTATTCATTTGGAAGGTGCTCTGGGGAGCCTTGCCTATTGGGATCAAGGTGCGTGCTAGAGGGCTTGGTTCTAACACTTTCTCTGGTTGTAGTTCATCCTCTGAAGACCCCCTTCATATATTCTTCAAGTGCCCTACTTCACGGGGCTGGCCACCAAGGGTGCAAATGGGTACGGAGGATTTGGAAGATCATCTTCTTTACTGATGACTTGATCATGGGAGGGCGTGGATTCCAAAGCCAATCCATCTTGGTGTGCATCCAAACTACTAGATTTTGCTACCTAAAAAGTCTAGGAAACTTTGGGTTTTTGAGGCCAAACTGGCTCTGGCCCATTTTGATGATATTGTGCACATGAGCATTGAGCTCATCCATGGTGTTCGAGCAAGAAGAGGGGTCAGTGGACAAGGATGAAGAATGGACTCATGCATTGAGTTTCTTAGAACACCTAGGAGGGTTGGTTCTTCGCTCTGCTGGTTTTGTTTCCTCTGTGTTTGTGTACAAGCCTCTGTTGGAACCCTAGCCCCCCCAAGGCACATGTAGTGCTTGAGAGCAATTGTATTCTTTTTGAGTAATTAATATAATTTCTCTCAACTCACAATTGTGAGTATGGCAAAAAAAAGGGGAACATGTGTTCTCCCTCAATAAAAGATGACAGAAGTAGGATTTTGAATGTTTTCTTTTTGCAAAACTCACAATTGTGAGTAGATTATGTTAATAAAGTAAACAAATAACAAGTTCATGTCATTTTTGTGTCGGGCCATGACAACTTTCCATGGCCATGATTACATCGACTGAAAGGGGAGCCACCCCATGGCAAGAGGTGAGCTCACGTGTTTATCCAAGAGAGTCAGCCATAACAACATCTAAGGCCTTAATCCACTCAATCTGAGTTAATTTGTCTCCTGTTGTCAATGCTCGTCTCTATCAAAGAGATCACCAATTTGGCACACAAAGCTTCTGCATGTACCATAAGGTCAATAATCCCAATTTCCTCTTCATTCTTTGGTCTTGCTACCCATTCCCATCTCCCCCTTGGCAAAGGTTGAGGCTTTTGTGTTGCTTTTCCACAGGTTCTATTTGATAGGCTTCAAAAATTCTTTCCAATTGGATATACTCAATTTAAGCAACGATGAAATAAATGAGATGTACGGGATCATGAAAGCATTAATCACTGCGTGACTCTGCTATGAAAGGGGAGGATCACAAACTTCCACTTTCTGATTTTGTTGTTATTTTGGTCAAGAACTAGTCAATTTTTTTGCTTATCCATGATGCCCACCCCAAGTGGAGCGCCCCTACGTGAACACAGTGCCCTTACCTATAACTTTCCCTGATCATTCTGTGGGGTCGAACGATTCTCTTTTTGAGAGAGGAATCAATCTTGATTTCTCAATATTCCACATTGAGTTGGAGGCAGAAGCAAACATTTGACCAATCTCAAGGGCTCTCCTTAGCATTTCTGAGTTGGCTTTAAGAAAGAGCAAAGTGTCATCTACAAACAACTTAGCAAGCAATTATTTTCCTCCACGAAGTGAAAGACCTTGAATTTCTCCTTTCCTCACACTATCCTCGAGTGCGGTCATCAGAGGGTGAGAACCGATTGCAAAAAGAAACGGGGCAAGGGGGCAGCCTTGCTTGATCGAACGCTTGACTTCAAACCAATATTCCTATAAAGAGTTTCATTTGTTTTCCTTTATATATGTTTTGAAGATACCGAGAGGTATTTTAGGAATTTTGAAGAAATTGAAGGGTATTTTGGAAGCTTTTGGTTAAACATGAGGGATAGATTGGGATTTTTAAAACATTTGAGGAGTACTTTGGAAATTTTTGTAAATTTCAAGGGTCTTTTTTTTGTTTTGCAAAACCCACAAAGTGTGGGTGGATATATTAATAAAAATTTCACAAAAATTTCAAGAGTATTTTAATGATTTTCTTTTTATTGTTGATCTAGATTACACATTTTATTTATAACATGCACTATATTGCAATAGCTTAATTTTATATGTTTTGAATCTCGATAAATGGCTAAATGTCAAAAGTATACTATACGGTATTCCTAATGGCTCAAAAATAAATAAATTCACTACCAAAGGAGCTCTTTAAATTCGCTACCAAAGAAACACTAAAGAGCTGAAAACGCTAGAGGTAAAGAAAACAAGCAAAAAACTACAAACAAATGAATACAAACCAGAATCGCACCTTGAAGTCCCTGTCGCGTGCATTCAACATCCCAGCTTTTCCTCCCCTCTTGCATCGTGCTTGCTGTACTTCAAAAAGATGTTCAAAAAGAGCATCTTCAAGGATGATGCAATGCCCAAGCTTTTTGTGAAACTCCTATTGATTGGAAGGTATTTTTCCATGCTTGTAGCATGTGATAAACACGGGAGCCACCACTGTGGTAGGCACGTGAGCACCAAGGCACCACTGAGATGAGGTAGAAGGGGAAGAATGCGAGCAAGCACATATGCAAGGGAACAAGGTCGCAAGTGAAAGACATGCATATAATTATGTGTATCGGCCTATACGGCTTGGTACAAATCCTTCTTTTGAGCACATGTTTTTAGTCCAATCAAAATGGAAAAACCCATTGCTTTTGAGTAAGTATTCCTATCTGTGTTTGGCTTGTGTGGCAAATATTGGAAGAAGAGTAGGCTAAGGAGGCAAAGAGCTAGGTAGAGACATAATATTTACTTTTCACAACCACTTGTATTTGCATTTGAACACATTAAAATGTTGCTTCTATAGGATCAAACACAACACTCCACAATTTGATTCCATTATCTTGATCGAGTCCTAAACAAACAACTAAGAGCAACATCTGTTTCAAGGTTCCCATCTCCAATATTATTAAAAAGAAAGGTGTAATGGTTGCCACAATCTCAACATTTATCACCATATCAGCTGTTGACATATATTAGTCACTAATAAGGGTTCCAACATTAATATATATGAAAAAAAATCGACACACTTCAGTATGTGCAACTTTTGTCTCCACTTTCACGAGGATGACCATTAACCCTACACCATCAATTTGTTAAGCGTACTTTCCTCTCAAGCATAATATGGATTCTAGCTAACACATCTGAATAAGTAGTTAAGCTCTCCCATGATTAAACCTTCATAGCATGCTCCTCAAAGCCCCCAAAAAAGGGTAAATTTTTAATTAACAACACCTCAAAACTTGAAGGTCTAATCTTCACTTGTGCAGTTGGCTGCTTGGCAGCCCTTCAATGATGACAAACGACCTAGTTGGCAGTGGAGGACACACGAGTGAAGGGTGTCTACATCAAGGGGGAGTGTAGGTTGAGAAAGGAGGGACAACAGACTGCACTAACTCTATTGAGGGACTTGGTTGCAAGAAGAAGTTGAAGGGTCAAAGGAAAGCATTGTTGACGGAGTGGGCTAATCCACCGTAAGAAGAAGCTAAAGGGGTCGGATGATGGGCCGGGGAATCATGGGACAGGATGTATATACATTGTCACGGAACATCAAACTCCTCAGACAACGACATAGTGATACCGGCCCATTAGCCTGGCACACTCCAACATGCTTTGCTTCTCTTCGAACATGCACATCGCAGACGGGCCATCACCTTACATTTCACGAGCTCCATGTCCAAGATCAAACTCCTCACATAGCGACATGGTGATGCCCAAGCTTGGCATGCTCCGGTATAATTTGCTTCTTTCACGACATACACATTGCATGCACCACCTTATTGTTCATGCCCTCCACATCTATGTGTAGCATGCCAAGCTACCTGCTAGAAATTCCATGGTTCCAAGCTCTCTGATGCACATTTAATCTCTCATGGAGAACTTGAGAAGGCTGAATCTCTCCTTTTGGGCATCGCACGCGATATTTGGGTGCATCATGTCTCTCTTGCCAGGTACTACACCGATATGAACAATATATGACTACCATCACAGTCTCCAATAGTTATTTGCTCACCTCCCCTTCGACATAGTTAGGAAGCGAATATGAAGAGAAGGGGGATCTGTCGCAAAAAGTGGTCACCTAGTAGCGTGAGGGGATGCAAGAGCCGGTGAGGGCTGACACACGCAAAGATAGAGGCTTGACACACACAAACACAACAGAGCTCGTAGGAGTTCTACCTCTCTCTTGTATTTAGGTTGCAACACAGGATTTCTCTCTCTCTCTCTCTCTCTCTCTCTCTCTCTCTCTCTCTCTCTCTCTCTCTCTCTCTCTCAGCTTCTGTAGATGGCGGAGGCAGTTTCACTAGGCGAGAACCAGCTCTTAGAAAGCCGAGCAGCGGACCATTCAATAATTACCATGACGATTACCACAGTAACTCCAAAGAGCTATAAATAGGACCTGTTACATTGTAATCGGGTTGGCAATTGTTGGCTTGTCTAATTCTCAATAGATGTATTCCAGTTCATATAAATGTTCTAGCTCACTTTCTACTTTTCCTCCAGTTCTACTGATTGAACTAATGAATCACTAGTAGCTGTAAACTCAAACATTGGAATCAACTATCTAGAGAGATCAGCTCCAATTCCATTTTGGTGATAACGGTGGCTAGAGTTGTTGCTCGTTGACCAACAGACTCCTCTCCCAATTTGAGTTTCAGCTGCAGTAATGGCACCCAAACCCAGTCGTGGCCGGAAACCATCCTACCATGTTGACCCTATTCCTGAGGAGTCAGAAAGAGACTCTGATCCCAAGGATGAACAAGTAACTGATATTGAGGCTCAAGAGGAGCACAGTCATGCTGATGAGGCACAGGACTCTCAGCATTCCAGTCAGTCCAGACGACGCAGAGCTGAAAGGGAAGAACGCAAGGCCAAGAGTTCTCAGACCAAACAGGGAGACAAAGGTGCCAAAGGTATTAAAGGAAGTCTTCATAGTTCCAGTAGAAAAGCTAGAGAGGAGATAACAACTGAGACGGAGGTAGAAATTAGTTGGGATGCAGGCACGGACTATTGTAAGAAGGCTGCAAAAAAGAGTCAGGATTCCAAGGTGAGAAGAGGAAGAAATGAGGTTGATAGACATGATTACACATCTTCATTGAAAATATATTTTCCCATGTTTACAAGGGGAAAGAAGGAGGACCCAGATGTTCATATCCAAGCCTTTGAGCAGTATGCTGAGTTAAAAAATATTAATGAATATGGTTGGGGTGACTACTTTCCACAAACATTAAAGGAGGCAGCAAGGAAATGGTACTACCATTACCCGGCTTGTCAACTCAGATAATATAATAAACTGCTTAAAGCTTTCCGACTAGAATATTCAGACAACAGAGGGGATGGGATATACTTTGTGAGTTGGATAAGATAAGGTAGGGAAAATTATCAGTCAGAAGCTATGTTGAGAAAATCAAGGAGCTAACTAGACAACTGCAGGAACCACCATCCGAAATGCGGCTACGAGCATGGTTTTTGAATGGGTTTTGCAGTAAGAAGCTTAGGGAACGGGAGGTGCCGGCACCAACCAAGAAATTCAATGATTTGGTGCAGCAGGCCGTGAAGCTCGAACATCAAGATAAGAAGGAAAAGAGTCATAAGAAGAGGAGGTCTAGTAGTAGCAGTACTTCTACTCAAGATTCTGAGTCCAGTAGAGAGTCCAGTAGCTCTGAAGGTAGTTCAGATAAAAGAACCAAAGACAAGACTAAGAAAGGATCTTGGTCTAGGAAGATTGAAGAGATGGTTTGGCAAATTGCTGAAATTAGCCAAACCAGACAGCTGGTAAGAAGAATGGAAACCTGGTGTTCAAAGTGTACATCTAAAGACCATGTTTCAAACGAATGTCCACAGTGTACTTATTGCAAAGCCTATGGCCATTTATGGAACAGCTGTGGTATTTGAATTCATCATTTTAAGAAGGGAAAATATTTATCAGTGGTAGCATTTACCAATGCTGAACCAGTAAGAGTAGAAACTACCAGTGTTTCTCAAGAGGAGAAACCAGGTGCAAGTGGTACTGGAGCAGGGAGCGGTAGATATCAAGCGGGTACCAACCGAGGCTGAGGTCGTGGTAATTTTCAGAATCGAAGCCTAAATTGTTATACATGTGGTAAGTATGAGCATTTCGCAGCTCACTATCCAAAAACACATGAAGCTGCGGATACCGGGACGAAGGTCCGAGAACCGGTTCCTGTACGAGCAGTTACACGAAGCAAAGGGGTGGTGATTGAGGAAATTCCAGATAGACCAGCAAAACCAGTCAATCTTGAAAGTAGCAAATGGGCTCAGCAAAGAGAGGTATGGAAGGCCAAGGGTAAAGAAAATGTGGTTGATGAATGGTAGGAGCAAAGAGCACTAGCGGCGAAAATCACTGAGGATTTAGCCAAGAAAGTGCTAGAGCAACCAAAGAGTTTTGATGCCCGGATCATTCATAAGATACCAACCCAGTTGTCCGAGACATCAAAACCAAATCAGTTGAAGACTGGGATGCCTGAGACCAGGTTGGTTGCAGTACAAGGCTTGATGGAAGAGTTGGGAGCTGCTAAAGGAAGCACTAAACCAAAGGACTGGTATTGTGAAGATAATACCAGTTCTTCAAGTTCTGACGACAACTTTGAGCATGAGAAAGAGGAAATTCATGTCAAGATTTGTGACAGAATTCAGAAACTCAATGTGGAGTTAGAGGACATTAGAAGAACTCTACCTGAAGCAACAAAATTCATCAGGCAGCGGGGATGAAGGCTGAGGTGGAGGCCAGATCAGTCGACTTGACAGCTGTCAGAGATGATGAAGTGCCATTGATTCAGATGGACTACAAAGTGAGGAAACAGTGGGAACCACTCTCAAGAATTATACTAGATGGAGGAGCAGGGGTAAATATTTTGGGAGTACATCAACAAAGGATGTGAATTACTAACCTGAAACCAACACCTTTCAAAGTCCAAATGGCGGATCATCGAGTGGTGTAGGCAACTGGAATGGTAGACAATATGCAAATACAAGTGGACAAAGCAAAGTTCAAAGACAGTTTCCTAGTACTGGATGTGCAAGGAGCTTATGGGATGCTACTAGGACGCCCATGGCTGCGAATGGAATAGGCTATTCATGACTATGCTAATCAGATTTTGACAATACAGGGGGCTGGTAGAAGAATCCCATATTCAGACGAATAACACCAGAAGTTGGAGAAGGGAACAGAGACCCAAGGAGCTCTGCCAGAAGTACAAGGTGAAGAAAATTGAGAAAATTTTGACAGCTATGAATATTTTTCCATTAACAGAGATAGATCTCAATGCAGTCTTATTAAACAAAGATGAAGCTAAAAAACAAAAGAAACAATTTCCAGAACAGTTCACTGAACTGAATGCAAGAGAACGTTCAGTGAGATTAACTAGAAGACCAAAAGAGCCGGTTGAGTTCAGTACACCATCAGAACCAGTATGCTCTGGAGTAGCTACTGGAAATCAGAATGATAATTCAGAGCTCAGAGGATCGTCCTGGGATTATGCTGAGGAGTCAACCAAGAGAAAGGGTGGAGGGCCTAACTGGTTGCTTCCAGATGAATCGGAGATAGAGGAATGGAATTTAGGGTCTGAAGAAAACCCTAGAATGATCAAGGTAAATAAACATTTGAATCCTACGATGAAAGAGAGGGAACGACATATGTTCCAGCACTATAAAGATGTGTTCGCATGGGAGCATACTGATATGAAAGGGGTGGATCCAGAGGTCTGTCAACATAGAATACCACTGAAAACTGATGCCAGGTCAGCTCGACTACAGTGCTATCGAATGAATCCAAATTATGCTAAGAAGGTCAAAGAGGAGATTGACAACCTTCTGAAAGCTGGTGACGGGAGCAAAGCGAACCCTGAACCCCGACGGCCTCTAAAACACTGGGGACCGAATGGCGCGCCTCGAGCCTGTCATGGTAAAGCAAACAGGGGGCACCACCTAGCTTCAGCGGCTAGGACGCAAACAACACACCACCATAACAAAGTTTTCATCCAAGAGAGATGGATGCTTGGGAGTAATGATGAAGAGGAAAGGGAATGAGATCAAGTGAGAGAGAGAGAGAGAGAGTGAGGGAGGGGGTATAGCGGCTTAGTACTTAAGCACCACAAAAGGATGGCGAATCCGCACACCCTTCACAAAGACACAAGCTCACTCCAAAACACAAGACTAGGTGGCGATTCCGCACACCTCACATGGGCAAAACATTGCAAGAAAACATACTCACAAAACCTCAAGCTTTATTTAGAGTGAAATGGGGAGCATAGGGTAGGGGAATGAGAAGGGATAGAGTGGTAGAGCACATGGCAGATAGGTGGGAGTTGATGGCAAAGACTCGCACGAGGATTATGGCCATCATCCTTCATTTAGTTGCCCTTCATCTTCCATAGCCAAGGGTGTAGAGGTCATGCTCAAGACAAGCATGGTGATTGCGGTGATGGTGATGGTGATGGTGTGGGTGTGTGTGTGTGCACTAGGCACACACAGTGCATAGTGTGTTCTTTGGTGATGTTGTGTCCTTAGTGTGATGGTGACCCCTCTTTATATAGGGGAGGAGGGGGGAGAAATTCTAGAATTTAGAAATGAAGAAATCATTATCTACATAGGCCATGTGACTGTGGGCCTCACTTGTCTGGCTGTGTGTATATGTGCCAGAACAGCAGTCTCATGAGAGAGAGACTAAGAGAGAGAGATGGGTTGATGAAAAAAAGTGAGAGGTGACATGGAGAATAAAGTAATTACAAGAGGGGAGAGAGGGGAGTGTGTTCAGAGGTGAATCTGTGTGCAGATGTGTGTGAACACAATAAAAATTAGGTAACCACCGGGTGGGGATGGGTCTGTGGGCACCTTTTTCAGTGAAACTGAGTGTGTGTGAGTGTGGGGGAGGTTATTTAGCTACAAGACAAGAGACATGGCGCCCTTTAGAGAGAGGGGGGGGGTATTTGGGTCATGGGATATGATAGGAGAGAGAAAGAGGGGGTGGGGTATACTATTTTGGAAGATAGGGTAAGTTGCATGTGAGTTAGGGTGCATTATTGGTGAGTTATAATGCATTATTGGTGAGAGGTGGGGTAGCTTGAGGGGAGAGAGAAAGGAAAAAGGACAAGGGGAAGAGAGAGGGGGTTGACCTTTTGAGTGGAGGAGAGGAAAAGGGACACACGGCGGGGCAACAGTGAAGAAAAAGGAGGCAAGGTGGGGATGGGCTACCCCGCAGGCATGAGGTGGCCTATTTTACCTTTCTTATATATTTACATAATCATACTTTTTTTTTTCTTACTTTTTTCAATGCCTTTTATCACTCCCTCCCTAAGAGGGGGTTTTCATGGGGTGGGGACGAGAGAAGAGGGGTATGGGAGCTTGGCTTGTGAAAAGCCCCCATCATTAGCCTTCCCCTTTTGGCTAGAGGTATTCATGTCTCTAGCTCATCTGTTTGATCATTATCATCGGAGGTGGCGGCTGATGGTGTGTCCTCATCTGGAATGTCAATTGGTGGAGCCTGGTCAATGTAATGACCTTTTCAACTAGGCCATTACATTGAGGGTAATATGGTGAAGAGTGCCTCCTTGTAATGCCCAGTTTCTGCATTAATTCTCCTACCAAGTCTGCTCTGAAACTTGGCCCTCTATCAGAGATGATCTCTAAAGGTGTGCCAAACCTACAACATATGTGCTCGTAGATAAATTTAGCTACCTCTACCGCTGTGATTCTAGTGGTGGCTGTAGCCTCTGCCCATCTAGTCATGTAGTCGACCCCCATGATAATGTAGAATTTTCCTGAGTTGGCCCTAGGTAATGGCCCAATGGTATCGATACCTCATTTTCAAATGGGCCATATGAGAGAATAGGTGTCTGTGGTTCAGGCATAAGTGACCTAGTGCCGGCCTGTTGACACAACTTACATGTTTTGCACCAATGGTGTACATCACGGTTGAGGCTAGGCCATATGAAGCCTGCCTGCAAGATTTTCCTACTTGTTATGTCTAGGGCAAAGTGACCACCACAAACCCCGTCGTGACAACTAGCAATTACTCCCGTGATTTCGTGAGAGAGAGGGACCTTCCTGAGTATTTGGTCCTTACCCTTACAGTACAAACCATCATTGATGAGTCGATACCTTGTGGCCTTTCGCGTCAGCCATTGCTTCTGTCCCTTTGTTAAATCTGATGGGCATTCCCCTGTTTCCAAAAAATGCATGATGTCAGGCAAGGCATCACTGCGTTGAAATAGAGGGAGCTTTAGTTTTATTGCTCCAACCACCACTTCCTGTAGTCTTTCACTTGCTAGGGCATCTGCATCTTGGTTTTGAGCCCTTGGGATATGGTGTATTTGAACTTCTTCAAACTTACCCAACAAGGTTTTTACACCACTTAAGTGAGTCCTTAAACTAGGATTCTTGCATGTCCATGCTCCATTTACTTGCCTTACCAGAAGTAGAGCATCCCCAAATACATTAAGGCGTTGTACACCTTGCGAGACGCACCATTGTAGACCCTTGGTTAGTGCTGCATACTCAGCTTCATTGTTAGAATGTGAATCTAACAATTGGCCCAACGAAAATACCTTTGTCCCTTTGTCATCAAAGACCACTATGCCTGCAGCTACTTTGTCGGACGCTCGCTTGTAGGCTCCATCAAAGTAGAGAGAGTATGCTCCTTCTACCATCGGTGGTACTGGAGGTAATCGGACTTCTCCTTCCTTAGATTGCTTCTCCTTCCTTTCAAAGACTTGGTAGGTCATGAGTCCCCCCAAACTTGCCCTTGTCGTGCTTTCTACCTGTACCGTGTAGTCAAACTCTTGCAGACGAACTAGCCATTTAGTAATTCTAGCAGACACATCCATGTGTTGTACAACATAGGGAAATATTTCATCCGTGGTTAGAATCACAAATTGCTTAGGCAGCAAATATGACCTAAAATTTGTAGTTGCAAATCTAAGAGCTAGGACTAAGTGTTCCACATGGGTGAAACCTTTCTCTCCTGCTGTCATCATTCGACTAGAGAAGTAGATTGGCCTCATGAAAGATGTCGCCGTATCCTTTTGGAGTAGCACAGCCCCCAATGAGTCATCACCAACACTTGAGGTGACATAGAATTTTTCATCCCACTTAGGTGGTGAGATAGTTGGCAGAGTGGCTAAGACCTCCTTTACCTTGTTGTAGTGATGTTCGCTTTCCTCGTCCCAAGTGAAAGTTGATCTTTGAGTGAGTTGTTGTAGTGGTAGAACAAGTTGCGATAGTAGATGTATGAATCTACTTAAGTACCTCACCTTCTGTAGAAAAGAGACCAGTTGACGTGCGGTCGTTGGTGAAGGTAGGGCTATGAGTGCGGACACCTTACTTGGGTCGGCGTTGATATCTTTTGCTGAAATTTCATGGCCTAGTAGAATGACTTTACTCTCCTCAATGTGGCATTTATCCACATTTAATTGCCCACCTAGGCTCTACAACCTGGCCAAACCTTCAGTTACCTTTTCTAAATGTGAAATACGGGAGCTATATATACAAAAATCATCAATGAACACTCTTATGGATGTTCCAAAGAACGGTTGAAAAACATATGTGACATATCTTTGGAATGTGGCAGGTGCATTTGTGAGACCAAATGGCATAACCCTGTATGCAAAACAATCCCATGGCGTGATAAAAGTGGTTTTTAGCTGATCTTCCAAGGCTATGCGTATTTGAAAGTATCCAGAATAACCATCACAGACGGTATAGCATTCAAAACCCGCTACTTCATTCAGAATTTCATCCAAGAAAGGGAGAGGAAAGTGGTCTCTCTTTGTAGCTGCATTTAGTGGTTTGTAGTCAACACAGACCCTCCACTTACCATTCTTTTTAGGCGTCACCACTACGGGTGACACCCATTCTGAGTTTTCTACAGGATAGATGAATCCCGCCTCCAGCAGTTTCCTTACCTCGGCCAAGAGTGCCTTTTCTTGTATGACCCCCAGTCGTCGTAGCTTTTGCACAACTGGTTTTACCCCTTCCTTCAGCTTAATATGATGTTCCACCACTGTAATGCCTGTGATTCTTTCATAGTTGTCAATGAACAGGTTAGGAAATCCCATCAACATTTGCAAAAAACTATCTTTCTCCTCAAGTGTTAATTCCGTAGACAACATACCCTTCAACCTATTCCCTCCTAGGCCAGGTGATTTGCTCTCCTCTTCATTGGGTTGCCCTTTTGGTGATGGATCACCAGTTGTGCTTACCCTTTGTGGATCCTTCATAATGATACCCATCACATTAATGGAACTGTCACTTTCGTCGATGGATGTAGTCTCCTCCTCAGAACTGGAAGAGTCGCTAGTGGTTTCATCTGCCGATGTTTCCAGATTCATTTGCTTCTACTTGCCAATCCTCATGTCGTAGTAGATTGTCTCCCCTTTCTTACCGGTCATGCGTAGAAGGCCAGTACCCCAGTCCTGTTTTGCCTTCATGGCCATCAACCATGGCCTTCCCAAAATTAGTGGATAGCCCTCCCCCTTAGTAGGCATTACAAAAACATCTACCTCTACCTCAGTGTTGAAAGCTTTGATTTTCACGGCACTTACCACACCCACACACTTTATTTTTGCGTTTTTTGCCATCTTTGCCTTGCATGGAGAAGGCCTGTCAACCTCGAGCCCTAATCGAAACATCATAGCTTCGCTCATTACACAGATTTGTGCACCTCCATCAATGTAGGTGTGTCCAACCCTCTTTCCTTTTATGTTTACGTCGACAATTGGAAGGATGTCATGCATGTTGCATCCCGAAATTGCTCCGGCTACCTTTGTTTTGGAGCGTCTTGTACTTACCATTTTAGACCATTGTCGCCTTACTTTAGGTACAAGATGTAGCAGCTGTGGCCATGTAATCTTCGGTCCTTGCTCTGCCACATCCAATGTTAGATCATAGGGCTTAGAACTTTCCCCTAGCTGGAAGTCGGTGATGCCCAATTTCCCTCGTGGCCTGGATGGCCTCTTGCTAGTTTCTCCTCTCATGCTTCTCTCATCATCTGATTGTGTAGCCTTCTCCCTCCTAGCTCTTTTCACAGTCATGGCCTCAAGTGGTTCTAAAAAGGTTACCTTCTCCTTACCCTTGTCCCTCTCCTTTGCTCTGGGTGGATCCACTACTACGGCTTTTCCTTTCTCTTCTAGCCTTATGATGTTTACAGGGCGATCAGGTGGTGGGGCTGGTGGAAGAGGTGGAATGGATGCTTGTAGTGGTGTCTGGGGTGGACGTAGAATTTGTGTTGGTGGGGTTGGTGCTCGGGGTGGGGGTGTTCTTTCTCTAGGGGGTGACAATTGGTTCCTCCTACCTCCTCTATTATAGTTTTGTCGTGGTTTGGGACAGTAGTACATACCGTGACCGTCTTCTCCGCAGTTGTAGCAATGATACTCCCTGTTTTGTTGTCATGCTCTTCCAGGGTCTTGATCTCTTTCTTGACTCCTCCCTTGTTGTATTAAGTGGACAGACAAATTCTGCAGTTGGTCAGTAATATGGGCCAACATATCTTGTTGGTCATCTCTTACTCCAAGAGCCGGTGGTGGTGGTGGAATGGTGGTTGTCGTAGTTGCTGGTCGACGTGATGTTGCTGTTTCTATTGACTCGGTTTCTTTGGCTTTCATTCGCAGCTTCTTGTCCTTAAGGCGAGCAATCTCAAAGGCTAACTCGTACGTAGCCGGGAATCTACCTTTCACCTTCTCCTTGAGAAGCGTCCATAAGCCATGCGTGAACCGATCTTTTTTTAGGAAATCGGGTGCAGCTTCCCCCCTTGCCAGTGACTCAACCCACTGTTCCCACAAATCCACAAATTTGGACTCATAGGTGGCATATTTTAAAAGACCCTCCTGCTTCAAGTCTCTCAACTTGTCCCACAACTTTTCTAAAGTGGTACCTCCCCCAAAGCGCCTCTTAAAAGTGGTTTTTAAGGGTTCCCAGTCATCCTTGGTTGCTTGTGGAAGTGCATTGTACCATGATCTAGCTTCTAGCTTCATGAGATGCTTAAAGATTCTAACCCGGGATTCATCCGTATCTTTGTTGCTCACTACACATGCTACTTCAAAGTCATCTAGGAAGTCTGTTACCAAATCCTCCCCCTTCTTTCCTTTAAATGTTGGAAATGCTACACTTGCCATGATTACTGAGAGAGAGCTAGAAAGACACACTGCTTAACTTGCAAAAGTTTTTTTCTTCTTTACAAGGAGGCGTGTATACCCTCTTATACTAGAACATAGATTAAAACTTCAAACGGTACATTGCCTTGTACCAAAGGTAGGACAAATGGTTGATCTGATGCCAGAACCTCAAGAAATCGCTCCCCACCCAGCATGGTGTCAATGACGTGCTGGTAGTGAGCTTTCAAATCCAGTATCACCTTGATTGAGCGTACACGTGTTGGTATGTGTGATCTGTCTTGAGGTAGGTTGTACTGATTCATGTGAAGCTTAGAGGTGCTTAGTCATTGTCCAAGCTTGTGGGAGAGGGTGGTGTTCTTTCCTGAAACAAACTCAGTAGATCCATAGTTTCTCTAGTGAGATTGTGAGCCAATGATTCCGTTATCTGTGCTGCAACATCAGGTGCCACTTGAAAACTGACTGTGATAATTTCCTCGGTGACTTGAGTTACCCGATTCTCAAAGTAGAATAGTGTTGATTCTCTATTGTGTAGAGCTCCTTCCAATTTGTTGTTGTGGGTTGGTTGTAGGTTGCGGACATGGTTTCGACCTTCTCCTTCTTCTTCTTGGCACTTGGCCTATGTATATCCACTGGGTTTGGCGTGTTAGTTGACTCTCCCACTGCAAATCGATTACCATTACGCTTGGCACTCGAGCTTCGATGGAGATGCTGAGTTCATCTAGTTGTGCTTGGAGCTCTTCTTCTTCTGTCGTCCAATTAGCAAATCCTGCTAGCCATTCATCCATTCACAATAGTTTAGGGGTTTCAGTCTTGTAAACTGAAGGGTTTCATGAAAAGATCCTCAGTGGGGGCACCAAATGACGGGAGCAAAGCGAACCCCGAACCGCGACGAGCATTAAAACACTGGGGACCGAATGGCGCGCCTCGAGCCTATCATGGTAAAGCAAACAGGGGGCACCACCTAGCTTCAGCGGCTACGACGCAAACAACACACCACCATAACAAAGTTTTCATCCAAGAGAGATGGATGCTTGGGAGTAATGATGAAGAGGAAAGGGAATGAGATCAAGTGTGAGAGAGAGAGAGAGAGAGAGAGAGAGAGAGAGAGTGAGGGAGGGGGTATAGCGGCTTAGTACCTAGGCACCATAAAAGGATGGCGAATCCGCACACCCTTCACACATACACAAGCTCACTCCAAACACAAGACTAGGTGGCGATTCCGCACACCTCACATGGGTAAAACATTGCAAGAAAACATACTCACAAAACCTCAAGATTTATTTAGAGAATAAGGCGATGAAATGGGGAGCATAGGGTAGGGGAATGAGAAGGGAGAGCGTGGTAGAGCACATGGCGGATAGGTGGGAGTTGATGGCGAAGCCTCGAACGAGGGTTATGGCCATCATCCTTCATTTAGTTTCCCTTCATCTTCCATAGCCCAAGGGTGTAGAGGTCATGCTCAAGACGAGCATGGTGATTGCGGTGATGGTGATGGTGTGGGTGTGTGTGTGTGCACCAGGCACACACAGTGCATAGTGTACTCTTTGGTGATGGTGTGTGTCCTTAGTGTGATGGTGACCCCTCTTTATATAGGGGAGGAGGGGGGAGAAATTATAGAATTTAGAAATGAAGAAATCATTATCTACATAGGCCATGTGACTATGGGCCCTACTTGTTTGGCTGTGTGTATATGTGCCAGAACAGCAGTCTCATGAGAGAGAGACTAAGAGAGAGAGATGGGTTGATGAAAAAAAGTGAGAGGTGAAATGGAGAATAAAGTAATTACAAGAGGGGAGAGAGGGGAGTGTGTTCAGAGGTGAATCTGTGTGCAGATGTGTGTGAACACAAGAAAAATCAGGTAACCACCGGGTGGGGATGGGTCTGTGGGCACCTTTTCCAGTGAAACTGAGTGTGTGTGAGTGTGGGGGAGGTTATTTAGCTACAAGACAAGAGACATGGCGCCCTTTAGAGAGAGAGGGGGGTATTTGGGTCATGGGATATGATAGGAGAGAGAAAGAGGGGGTGGGGTATACTATTTTGGAAGATAGGGTAAGTTGCATGTGAGTTAGGGTGCATTATTGGTGAGTTATAATGCATTATTGGTGAGAGGTGGGGTAGCTTGAGGGGAGAGAGAAAGGAGAAAGGACAAGGGGAAGAGAGAGGGGAGTTGACCTTTTGAGTGGAGGAGAGGAAAAGGGACACCCGGCGGGCAACAGTGAAGAAAAAGGAGGCAAGGTGGGGATGGGCTACTCCGCAGGCATGAGGTGGCCTATTTTACCTTTCTTATATATTTACATAATCATACTTTATTTTTTTCTTACTTTTTCCAATGCCTTTTATCACTCCCTCCCTAAGAGGGGGTTTTCATGGGGTGGGGACGAGAGAAGAGGGGTATGGGAGCTTGGCTTGTGAAAAGCCCCCATCACTGGGTTCATTACTGAAGTAGCCAGTAGTGATTGGTTGTTTCCTATTGCGGTTGTGCCTAAGAAGAATGGGAAGCTGAGAGTATGTGTAGATTATAGGGAACTGAATGCTCAAACCATTAAGGATCCATTCCCATTAGCCTTCACAGATATGTCACTCGATGAGATTGCAGGATATGATATGTATAGCTTTATGGATGGATATAGTGGCTGGCTATACCCGGTTAAAAATTGCTCTTGAAGATAGTGAAAAGACCACTTTCATCACGGAGTGGGGAGCATTTGTGTATTTGGTAATGCCATTTGGCCTTTGCAATGCACGACAACTTTTCAGAGATGTATGATGGAAATTTGCAGTGAATTTCTTCATCAATTCCTCGCCATATTCATGGATGACTTGACTGTATATTCCACAGAGGAAAAGAATTTACTATTATTGGAGATGGTTTTTAAGCGCTATCAGGAGAAGCGGATTTGTCTAAATCCATTCAAATCTGTTTTCTTAGTCTGGAAAGGATAGCTGCTTGGACATGTGGTGTCCAGAAATGGAATAGAAATGGCCAATGACGAAACCCAGTGTGTCCAACAGGCCAAGGTGCCTAGGAATGCATCATAATTAAGTTCTTTTCTGGGATATATTAATTTTTATAGAAGGTTTGTGCATAAATTTGCTTCTCAAGCATTACCATTGTATGAGCTTACAAAGAAAACCAACAAGTTCACTTGGACTGCTGATTGTGAGGAAAGTTTTCAAAACTTAAAGAGTGCCAAGA
Organism: Adiantum capillus-veneris; assembly: GCF_014529385.1. NCBI lineage: Eukaryota > Viridiplantae > Streptophyta > Polypodiopsida > Polypodiales > Pteridaceae > Adiantum > Adiantum capillus-veneris. Next base: position 55,705,051 of record NC_140958.1, read on the forward strand.
TCAGTAAACCAGTTCTTCGCTAACCGAATTGGGATGTCATATTCCATGTACATGTGGATGCTTCGAGACTGGCAATGGGAGCGATATTAGCTCAGCCAGATGGAAGAACTGATTTTCCTATATACTTTGCTAGTCGCAGATTTAGCCAGGCTGAACAAGGATATACAACTACTGAAAGAGAGGCTTTAGGGATGGTTTTCAATGCTACAAAATTCCGGCATTATTTGCTAGGCAAATTGTTTCATTTCTATGTGGATCATCAAGCCCTATTATTCTTGATTGATAAAGTTATTATTCAAGGCAGGCTAATAAGGTGGATGATGTTCCTTATGGACTTTGAATTTCAAATTTTCCCTAAACCTGGAAAAAACCACGGTGGTGCTGATTTTCTCTCTAGGAGTAGGGAGGGCTACTCTAAAGCATCTTCAAGAGACAAACCAGCGGATGCTCAATAATTTCAGTTGGAAGCGGCGGAATCAATTGATCCTGAATTATATGAAGTATATCAGTTTCTTTCGCAGGATGGATTCCCAGATGATTGAAAAAAGAACCAGAAGAAGGCTCTGGTTATTAAAAGTTTAAAGTTTACCATTATTGGTGGCTCACTCTACAGATTGGGTGTCGATGGGATTCTTCATCAATGTGTGCCTATGGAGGGCAGACTGGAAGTTATTTCAGAAGCACATAATGGGGAATCTGGTGGACACTTTTCTACTGATATTACTTTCAAGAAGATTTTGTAGGCTAGGTTATGGTGGAAAAAATTGATATCTGATGTCAGAAGCTTTTGCAAATTCTGTGATATATTCCAAAGAATGGGTAGACCCACAGCAGCAGACATGACTCCTTTAACACCAGTACATCCACTGGGTGTTTTCATGAAATGGAGTTTGGATTTTATGGGACCTTTCAAGAAGGTTACTCCTAGGAAGAATAGGTATATCTTGATGGCTACCTGTTATGTTACCAAGTGGGTAGAAGCTAAGGCTCTTTCTGACAATACAGAAAAATCTACTACAAGGTTTTTATTTGAGAATATTGTATGCCGCTATGGATGTCCTGTGGAGATTGTGTCAGACCAAGGGACACACTTCATAAATGACACTATGGATATCCTCATGGATATGCTTTCAATCAAGCATCGAAAATCCACACCATATTATCCTATATGTAATGGGCAGGTTGAAAGCAGCAAAAAGACCATTAAGACTATCCTCACCAAGATTGTGCAGAAAAAGCTAGAACAATGGGACTTGAAGCTTCAGACTGCTCTATGGGCATATAGAACAGCTTATAAGGTCACTACGGGGTTAACACCATTCAGAATGGTGTATGGCACTGAAGCGGTTGTCCCTATGGAATTTGTTATACCCAGTCTCAAAATGGCTGTAGAGTATGGTTTAGATTTTAATCACAATCTGAAGAACAAACTGGAAGAGCTAACCCAGTTAGATGAGATGAGACACCGGGCTATGTTGGAATAAGAAATTGTTCAGCAAAGGAGGAAACATTGGCATGACAGAAGAATTAAGGTTCAAGAGTTTCAAAAAGGCGATCTGGTTCTATAATATTAGTCCAAATTAGGCCCTAAGAAACCAGACTTAAAGATAGCTTGGGCAGGACCATTTGAAGTTGATTGGGTGTTCTCAAATGGCACGGTACGGCTGAAAGATCTGTCTAGATTATTGTTGCTAGGGGTATATAATGGAGCTAAAATCAAGCTCTATTAGTTAGAAGCAAGGGGAACGGGCATTGATGGTCTGGGAGCTGAAGACCAGGCAAATCCAAAACCAGCTATTTTAGGTCTTTTCCATGTACAAACAGTTCCAAAAACAGTCAAAAAGCTAGAACAGCACCAGTGTGATAAAACCTTGTCTAGACCAAAACCAGAAAAATATGGACACCAATATCAATTTTTGGGGGACCAACACTCAGATGGAATATCAGTAGTAATAATTTCAAAGACGAGCAAATTCTTGTCCAATGCATGTCTGCCACATCACTTGCGGTGCACAGAACTCTAGGAACGGTAAGTGGTGGAGCTTTTATGGCGTGAACGCGTATAACAGTAAGGCAAGTAAGCGTTTTTCTTGCAAATCTCCTGCACGACGCTTACCTTCTGTTGTCCATTCCCCATCGCCAAGCTCCGAAGCTTCCTTACTGCAGCCGCAAAATTGTTCTTCTGAGGAGACTGTGGATTGTCGCTTATCCTTGACAACCACACCTGGATACAGATTTGACGAATCAAGTAAGTCATCTTCTTCTACGTCTACTGCTTCATCGTCCTCAAGGTGTATGGGTAGGAAGAAAATGTCGGAGAAGATGCAGGAGACTATCGACAAAACCCAAGCCAGCGTATAGATGCATGAAGGATGTCAGGAGTCAATTAAAAGAGGTCTTAGTGCAAATGCAGATCTCTAGGGGAGTTTTGGATCAAAGGGTGCAAGCTATTCTTGAAGATCATACTGCCACCAGCAAGGGACCTAAACTTGAATGTTAGTAGGAGAACAGGGAACTTCTCTCCGGTGACTGTTTCAGCTGGTTAAGGTAACCAGAAAGATGATGCAGCAAGAAAACCAGGCTGTCCTTAATTTCTTAGACCCATTTCTCCTATATGATTTACCAGCAAGAGAGGCAAAGTTGCCAATATTTTTTCTAGCACTCTATCCTCAAGACACAGAACCAGTAGATCGACTCACATACTTCAAGATTACTGATGATCTTCAAGATTGGTATGAGTGATCAACTGTAGAATGGAAGACCTGGCAAACACTTTTCAATGACGTTCTCCAACTGAATGATTTTCAAGAGCTGAGAGATGAAGTGCAGAGGATCAAACTGTGTATGGCACAGTGGAAAATTCAGCTCAACAGAGGTCTCACTAAGATCACCAACCAATTGCTGCAACTCATTGTTGAGTCCTCTAAAGTATCTGAAAAGGACATTACGGCTAAACCAGATCTAGGACCCCAGTATAGGGAGATGGCTGAGATTCTTTTTGAAGCTAGGATCAGAACTAAACATCCTCTTCCAGAAGGATGGATCCATATAGCCTCCCATTGTCACAAACTGGCCAGAACTCGTCTCACAAAAGGCAAACGCACGCTCTATGATACGGTCACCAAAACTTATCATCCTCTCACGCCTTATGAAGTAGAAATGACCACAAAGAGGCGGGATCATCTTGAGCAGGAGGCCATTTACATACTCATTCAGAAGGACAATGCCGGCACTGGGACTTCGGAGACACCATCCAGACCTAAGGGCAAAAGGAAGCGGGTTCAATGGAAGGATACTGGGTAGTTCCATCTTGGTATTTGATGGAGGAATTTTCCAGCCATCTTAGAATCAGACGGTGGATTTTTCCAAACATTTTCAAAATCAGACGTCGGATTTTTCTCAGCTAGGTGTGGACATCTCTTTGGCTGACACCCATGGAATTACAACTATAGGGGGTGTCAAGCACTCAACAAAGCATGAAGTATGGCGTAAAGCCATGTTTCAGAAGGATCATACGGTGGATTTTTTTACAAAAAATTTGGAGTCTTACCAAAATTCAAGAAAGGAGGGAAGGATGTAGATGGCGGAGGCAGTTTCACTAGGTGGGAACCAGCTCTTGGAAAGCTGAGCTGCGGACCATTCAGTAATTACCATGACGGTTACCACAGTAACTCCAAAGAGCTATAAATAGGACCCTTTAACTTCCTACTCTTAGTGTGTGATTGTAGTCCTGAAGCTGTTCCTAGGCTACATTATTCCACTTGTACTCTTACTCTGTAATTTCTAATACAATAGTCAAGTACACTTCATCCAGATATGCTTTGTATCCATTTCCTCTTAATGAATTTGAATCTGAATCTGAATCCAGTCATTTAGCTTGTCTAATTCTCAGTAGATGTATTCCAGTTCATATAATTGTTCTAGCTCAGTTTCTACTTTTCCTCCAGTTCTACTGATTGAACTAATGAATCACCAGTAGCTGTAAACTCAAACACTGGAATCAGCTATCTAAAGAGATCAGCTCCAATTCCAGCTTCGTACGACATTAAAATTATCTTCTTCTTCTCTCTCTCTCTCTCTCTCTCTCTCTCTCTCACACACACACACACACACACACACACACACACACACACACACACACACACACACACACACACACACACACACACACACACACACACACACACACACACACACACACACACACACACACACACACACACGCACACACACACACACTAGAGCTTGCAGGAGGGACATGAAGGTGCTTGCATGAAATAAAGGTATGTGGCAGCCTTTTCCCAATAGCCTTCAGTTCAAAATTGAACTCTCCAAACCTGGCTAATAAATTCTCTCTCTCTCTCTCTCTCTCTCTCTCTCTCTCTCTCTCTCTCTCTCTCTCCCCCCATTTCGTCGTATGCATCTTAGAGTACTCTTTTCATTTGCCGGATGCATCTCAAAATGCCACATGGCGGGGGGGATATTGGATTCCCTCCCCCTTTTATAATAGTATAGAGCCCTTTTATGATAGTATAGAATCTGGTGAACTATTTTGAAAGGATTTTTATTTTTTGAAATTGGAGGACCTTATATCCCACCTTCATGTGTCTTTGCATTTCCTAAACTCATCCTTCACTTACGCACTTAAGATGTTTTTAAAAGAATTTTTATTTATCCCAGATTGGCGAGACCTAATTGGCTAAGTGTCAAAAGTTGTTGGAATAGATGGGAAAATTGAAAGTGCCCCTTGTTTGGAAACTGGTACTATGCATCGTTTGATGGGCAAAACGGTTTTTTAGTCAGGAATCTTGGTTGATCCTCTTATGCCTTTGAGAGTGAAAAGGAGGATATGACGCATGAGACTTTTCTTGTTACGCATTTGTCAAGTCAAAGCGAATGAGAATTTTTCTCTCTTTATAGAAGCTCTCTCTCTCTCCACAAGAAGTTTTGAATAAATTCTCACAATAATTCCCACATTGTGACTTACCTCAACATCATGAGCAGAACGAATCTTCTCCCCAATTTAATTTATGAAAGTGTAAAGTAGAGCCAGTATGTGTGGTCAAGTTTAAACAGGTGAGCAAAACATTTTTTTGAAAGTTGTTAGACAGTATCTTGTGAGATGCTCTCTAAGAAACTAGGAAGGAAACAAAAAGAAGAGTGCTTCTCGTGTAGAGTAGGCTAGATGTCAACGAATTTAAAGGTAGAGGAAGTCGATGTGTGGAAGGGAACCTTGCTGCAGTGCAATGAACACGGGCAAGAGCTAAGAGGGCTCCCCCATACACCCTCTAAAAGCGATTGTAGAGGGCCTTCAAAAACGAAAATGTATGCCCCATAGCTTTCCCTAGTTTTATGGCACCCTCTTCCACAAACTTTGGGGGTAACCTGTAGTGACTGCTACAATTTAGGTAGGGGGTGTCTCAACCACCCCCTACTACATCAAAAGAATCACCATTTGGATAGGCTATAAGAGGTAAAAGGGGTAGGGATGATAGAAATAGAATAAAAGCAAAGGGCTATAGCAAGTCACGTTTGGGATATGGGGGTAATGGGAAGCTGGATGTCATTTTTAAGGGCCCTCCAAAAATTGTAAAGAATGAGGATGCAAGAGAGCTACACAAGACAAGCACAAAGCACACAGAGATGGAAAGCTTCTTCTTCTTCTTCGTAGAAAAGAGAGTACAAAATGACTAAGTGCTAAAGCTGAAAAGTAGCACATATGTACATGCGGTCACTAAGTGTGAACTCGCTAGAAGCGTACTAGGCTGGCACTATAAGTGTAGTCCAGCTGTAGAATCACTGGCAGAGATCCTCCGTGTCGGTCACCTAACACGCCAATGAGTAAATGTCGTAAGCGTCCAAGACCCGTAGTGGATGCCAGCTCAAGATGTAGAGCTCAACATCTCAACACTCCCCCTCGAGCTCTGCATGTCACAGAGTCCAAGCATAGTCCGGAAACGTCGAAGCTTCTCAGCTCCGAGGGCCTTGGTAAAGATATCCACTATCTTCTCCTCTGTGCTGATGTAGACCAAGTCGATGTCGCCCGCCAACACTCGCTCTCGAACGTAGTGGTAATGGACCTCTATGTGTTTGGTCCTGGCATGGAACACTGGGTCCCAAGTCCTCCCAAGTCCTCCCAAGTCCTCAAGTAATGTGCGTAGCCAAGCTACCTCGCACGCCGCAACTGTTGCACCTCTGTACTTGGCCTCTGTGCTCGATAAAGCAACCGTAGGCTGCTTTTTGTTGCTCCAAGTAACAGCAGCACTCCCAAAAGAGAACATGAAGCCACTCGTAGATCTCCTATCAACAATTCTACCTGCCCAATCTGCATCTGTATACCCATACAATGCTAATGGTGCATCTGCTGCATAGAACAATGTGTAGTCAAGAGTACCTTGCACATACCTAAGTGTGCGTCGTACTCCATCCAAATGTGGCTTCCTCGGAAGCTGCATGAACTGACTCTTCAAGCCTACTGTGTAGCTCAAGTCTGGCCTCGTGATAGTCAAGTAGATTAGACTACCCACAATCTTCCTGTACATGTTGACATCCTCAACAACATCACCCTTCTCTGCACTCAGCTTTGTATTCACATCCAAGGGAATAGAAATTGGCTTACAATCAGCCATACCATACTTTGACAACATGTCCAAAGCATACTGTCTCTGTGATAGCCATACACCCTCTGGAGTCCTGATCACCTCAATGCCAAGAAAGTAGCGCAACTCGCCTAAATCTTTCATTTCAAACTCTTGTTTGAGAAGACCCTTCACATGGTCAATCTCCATAGCATTGTCACCAACAATAATAAGGTCATCTACATATATGGTAATGACCACAATCCCCACATCACTCTCACGTACATAGAGTGAATGATCTGCATGAGCTCTCCTAAACCCAATACTGACAAGATACTTGGCAATCCTGTCATACCATGCTCTAGAGCCCTGCTTCAAACCATACAAAGCTTTGAGAAGTCTGCATACATAATCTGGGTAACCTGGATCGACATAACCAAGTGGCTAATCCATATACACTTCCTCTTGCAACTCACCATTCAAGAAGGCATTCTTTACATCCATTTGATGCATAATCCATCCTCTAGATGCAGCCACTGCTATGACAGCTCTCACAGTCGTCATCTTTGCCACTGGAGCAAAGGTCTCCTCATAGTCTATGCCATACGTCTGTGCATAACCTTTTGCGACCAGCCTTGCCTAGTGACGCTCAATGTTACCATTAGCCTTATGCTTGGTTTTATACACCCATTTACAGCCAATAGCTTTCTTGCCACTTGGCAATGACACCAACTCCCATGTGTCGTTTGCTTCCAATGCAGCCATCTCTTCATTCATTGCATCATCCCAATGCACATTTCCAACTGCATCCTCAAAACATGTGGGCTCCACATCCTGTATCACCTTAGCCATGTAGGCTTGGTGATGCGCTAGATACCTATCATAAGTCAATTTCTGAGCTGGATTTTTGACTCTGTTAGATCTGCGCGGTCCTGGGTCACTCCTTTGCCCTCTAGCATCTTCTTGTAATTTCCATACACCAGGTGTCCTGACAGCCGGAATTCCAAATTCCTCATCAAGACTTTGTTCAGAACCATCTGAATCCATGTCTACATGTGAAAAACCTGATGATGCATCAGCCATAAATGGAGTTTCATCAACCTTTTCCTTTCCTTTTCGTGATACATTCCCTGTACCTGTTGGTGGAGTAACCTGCGTACGTAGTCTACCATTCCATGGCTTCTCAACAGATCCACGAGAAGAGGACTCTTGTGGTCCACTCAAAACCTGTGATTGTGGCCTCACATTTTGTACGACCACATCATCTTTTACATCAGCCCCAATAGTGCCATGTGCATTACTGTACCAGCTGCTCATCTCATCAAAGACTACGTCTCTGCTCACTCGTAATTCTCGTGTAGTAGGATTGTAGCACTTGTACCCCTTTTGTTCAAGGGAATATCCCACAAGAATACATTTCTCTGCTTTAGGATCCAATTTCCTACGCAACTCATCTGGTACATGCACGTAAGCTATGCATCCAAACACTTTCAAGTGTGCCAAATCAGGCTTTGTACCTGTAAACTTTTCCTCAGGCGTTACATCATGCATCGCAGCTGTAGGTGTCCTGTTCATAATGTACACAACTGTATTTACAGCTTCAGCCCAGAAATGATGAGGCATGCTCTTCTCATTCATCAATGCACATGCAACCTCTGCAATGTGCCTGTTTTTCCTTTCTGCGACCCCATTCTGTTGTGGAGTATATCTGCATGTAAACTGCCTGCGTATACCATGCATTCGCAGAAAATCTGAAAAATCATTGGAGAAGTACTCTCCCCCTCCATCTGACCTCAATGTCTTGATTTGCATATCTGTCTCCTTCTCAATCATGACTTTGAAGTCTTGAAAGTGACCAAACACTTCACTTTTGTTACGCATGAAGTAGACCCATACTTTCCTTGTATGGTCATCAATGAAAGAGACATAATACCTGCAACCATGTATACTTGCAGTATCGGTTGACCCCAAACATCTGTGTGCACCACCTCAAGTGGCTTTTTACATACATTGCGCTCATGTGGAAATGAGCCCTTTGACTGTTTTCCAAACTGGCATGCTGCACACACTTTATGCATACCATCCACCTTGAATTTGGGCAAACCTTTTACAATCTGTTTTGATTGCATGCTGCGCAATCTCTGCTCATTGACATGGCCAATGCGTTTGTGCCAAATGTCAACATCAGCCACAACACCTGTGCCCTGTGCAAATAATTCATCTTTTACCTCAGGCATGTCTACATTCAGCGTAAACATTCTGCCCACACATTTGCCCTCTATGATCAGCTTACAGACATTCTAGAAATCTTCTACATAACAGCCATTCGGATTGAAGCGAACCTGCAAACCCTGCTCAACCATTTGTCCAACAGAAACAAGATTCTTTGTAATGTTTGGGACATGAAGTACATCTGCTAAGTACTTTGATTTCCCACTCTTCATATTTAGAGGTATGTCCCCTACATGAGCAATGGGGTGAGCTGTGTCATCTCCTGTCTGCACATAGCCTGACACATCTGGTTTGCGCATATCTCTAAACCACTCTCCACGAGACGTCATGTGATTAGAAGCACCTGAATCCACATACCAAACATCATCTTGGGTGGAATTCTCTGCAGTCATTGTATTCATTACATGCTGCATAACAAACATGCGCTCGTTTTTGCTGTCATCTGCATCTCTGCTAGTAGATGCATAGTTGCCCTGTTCTCTCTTTCCACTTGATTTTCCCTTTGGACAGTCACGTGACATGTGACCTCTTTCACCACAAGTCCAACATTCTCTGCTATCTGGAGTATGTTGCTGCCTGCTTGATCCTGCACCACGACCTCTTTGACTCCCCCTGCCTTGAGACTGGTTTCCCCTGCCACCTGTATTGTTTTGATTTGATTGACCTTCCAGAAATTGGACCCTGCAACCCCTTGGGCCTCGACCACGACCTCTACCTCTACCTCTGTTGGAGTTAGAATAGAAGGCCTGTTCAGAATTATTTCTGCCATGAGAAGAAGATGTATCAAGGTTCTTCTCCTCAAGAATAAGCATAGAAATCAAATCTTGGAACACGGGGATGTCGTCTCTTGTATTCATGGAAGACCTAAAATGTACATACTCATCTCCTAGACCATCCAATCATGCACGGAAAATGCCATCGTCTTCCACTGAGACTTTAATAGATCCAAGAGCCTCAATGATACTCTTGATCTTCAAGGCATAATCATTGATTGAGAGGTTGTTCCTCTTAACCTGATTTAGCTCCGACTTTAGTTGAAGCTTCTTGGCCTTGGTGTTCATCTCGAACACTCTGCCTAAGTTTCTCCATGCAATGGCGGGGGTTTCAGCATCCTGTAGATAGCCCATCATGCCATCTGTGATGCTCATAGAAAGCCAATACATCACTTTGCTCTGGCCTTGTTGCCAGTCCCTCAAAGCTTTGCTTTGTTCTGCTGTAGCATTTGCCTCGGGAATCTCTGGTTCCTTTTCCTTCTCTCCTTCTACATAGTCCCAATCACCTTTTCCTTTTAGGAAATTTGTTATTCTGAACTTCCATGCAGGGTAGTTATTTTTCTCAAGCTTCTCAGTAAAAATCTGACTGAAATCGTCAGACATCTTGAAGCACTAAGACAAAATAGCTGCAATCTACAAAAACCTACAAATCTGTTGAACCTGCTATCGTGGTACCTATAACGCTTCCTACACTCAACGAGTGTCCACAATCAAACGTACATACAACCACTGTACTTGTACAATAAATCTCTGTGTACTGCACTTTGGAGACCTGGGATTGTGATGCTCTTGCTCTCCTAGCCTCTCTTGCCTACATCAGGCTCTGATACCATGTAAAGAATGAGGATGCAAGAGAGCTACACAAGACAAGCACAAAGCACACAGAGATGGAAATCTTCTTCTTCTTCTTCGAAGAAAAGAGAGTACAAAATGACTAAGTGCTAAAGCTGAAAAGTAGCACATATGTACATGCGGTCACTAAGTGTGAACTCGCTAGAAGCGTACTAGGCTGGCACTATAAGTGTAGTCCAGCTATAGAATCACTGGTAGAGATCCTCCGTGTCGGTCACCTAACGCGCCAGTGAGTAAATGCCGTAAGCGGCCAAGACCCGTAGTGGATGCCAGCTCAAGATGTAGAGCTCGACATCTCAACAAAAATTCCATGCTCCTTAAAGGGCCTATGGGGGGAGCCCTCTAAGTAGGGGAGGGTGAAGCTCTTCCAGCTAACGTGACACCACATGTGGTAGGAGGTTACGAAAGAGGGGGCCTAGGAGATATGTAGGCGGGGGAGATGAGCAAATAGTTTGTATACCCCCCCCCCCCCCCCCCCCCCCCCCGACACATGGCCTCACCTTGTGCATTTGGTTGGTCCCGACTGTTGCTCCTCCCCATTGTTCCACATGCCATTGAGAAGCCACTGCGCATCGGAGTTTGAGAGTGTAGTAGGCTACATCGTCGTATGAGTTTAAGGGCAGACTGTGAGCTTGAGCCTCTCAGGACGCCATCGCACGAGTTTGAGGGAAGACAGTGCACGAGTTTGAGTGCAAACAGTGCACAAGTTTGAGGGCAGACAGTGACCAGGCCTTAGGCCACGCAAGATTAGCAGAATTGGCCCAGCCACCCAAGCCTAGAGAGAGAGAGAGAGAGAGAGAGAGAGAGAGAGAGAGAGAATTATGGGAAAATTACCAAAATACCCTCTAATTTGTGGAAATTCCAAAATACCCTTCCAAAAACAAGCACATATCTTCTGAAGCTTCTTTGTGCAAGCGAGTAAATTTGATTTCCCATGCAGACCGGACTAGCATATTTAGGAGCGGCACTATGTAGTATGCACCGATCTCTTCTCCATGAAAAACTTTCAGAATTAAAGACTTGAACGGGAAGACCAAGATCCATATCAAAAGGCATGCTTCGATCAGTTATAGCTTTATGCCCTGCAATAACAACCTTGAAGCCGCTGATAGGAGAGCCTGTAAAGAGCTCGACGAGATAGGGTGCCACACGAGAAAGGGAAGGGGGGACGCATACATGCACATGTGTAAGGGGGGTAACAAATGGAATTGTGTGACATAGGGAAATTTCAAAACTTCCCAAAGTACCCCCAATATTTTTGAAATTGGAAACGACACAAATTTTTTTCGAACATTGGTCACTGGTAACTTGCATGCATTCTTGGCCCGTAGAGGAGGATAGAGGATAGAGAGAGAGAGAGAGAGAGAGAGAGAGAGAGAGAGAGAGAGAGAGAGAGAGAGAGAGAGAGAGAGGGTATTGGTGAGTGGTAGTGTTTGCATTTTTTCGAGCGTACACATTTTCTGTTTCTTCAGTTTGCCAAGAGGAAATTTCAAAAAATTAAGGGTATTATTCGGGTTTTAACACTATTTTTCTCTATTTTGGGGCATAATTTCTCCTTTCTCCCTTGCCCTTAACCGGCATGTTTTGAAATTGGAAACGACACAATATTAAGCTGAGACACATTCACTAGTCAGTGGTAACTGCATGCATTCTTGGCCCGTACAGAGAGAGAGAGAGAGAGAGAGAGAGAGAGAGAGAGAGAGAGAGAGAGAACTTTTCTCTGTTTTGGGGCGGAATTTCTCCTTTCCCCCTTGCCCTCAACTAGAATTTTTGAAATTGGAAACGACACGATATTAAGCTGAGGCACATTTTCCCGAACACTGCTATGCACCGATCCTGCTCTTCCCCATGAAAAACTTGCAGAATCAAATACTTGAACGGGAAGCTCAAGATCCATATCAAAAGGCCTACTTTGATCAGCTATAGCTTTCTGCCTTGCGATGACAACCTTGAAGCCGCTAATAGGAGAGCCCGTAAAAAACCCGACGAGATAGGGTGCCACCCGAGAAAGGGAAGGGGGGATGCACACATGCGCATGCGTAAGGTTAACAAATGGAACTGTGTGACATGGGGATTTTTCAAAAATTTCCAAAGTACCCCCAATATTTTGAAATTGGAAACGACACGATATTAAGCTGAGACACATTTTTTCCGAACATTGCAGTGGTAACTTGCATGCATTCTTGGCCCATAGAGGAGGATAGAGAGAGAGAGAGAGAGAGAGAGAGAGAGAGAGAGAGAGAGAGAGAGAGAGAGAGAGAGAGAGAGAGAGAGAGAGAGGGTGTTGGTGAGTGAGAGTGTTCGCATTTTTCCAAGCGTACAAATTTTTCTTTTTTCCTTCAGTTTGCCAAGAGGAAATTTTAGAAAATTAAGGGTATTTTTTTGGGTTTTTACACCAATTTTCTCTATTTTGGGGTGGAATTTCTCCTTTCTCGCTTGCCCTCAACCGGAATTTTTTAAATTGGAAACGGCACGATATTAAGCTGAGACACATTCAATGGTCAGTGGTAACTGCATGCATTCTTGGCTCGTAGAGAGAGAGAGAGAGAGGGGGAGAGAGAGAGAGAGAGAGAGAGAGAGAGAGAGAGAGAGAGAGAGAGAGAGAGAGAGAGAGAGAGAGAGAGAGAGAGAGAGAGAGAGAGAGAGAGAGAAGTTTTCTCTATTTTGGGACATAATTTCTCATTTCCCCCTTGCCCTCAACCATCATTTTTGAAATTGAAAACGACACGATATTAAGTTGAGACACATTTTCCCGAACACTTGTCAGTGGTAACTAGCATGCATTCTTGGCCCGTACACGCGCGCGCACACACACACACACACACACACAGATAGATAGATAGATAGTTCTATTATTGTCCTCGGAGGTCAAATATGACCTATGGGACCAAATCAACACGTCACGTGGTGTGAGTGGAGGTCATAAGTGACTCTCGATGCTCAAAAATGGTTGAAATGAGCATCGCAATAGAGAGTCCACATCGTGGTTGGGAGAGGATGGTATGTAGGGAGATCTCACAACTGAATATATGGGGAAAAGAGGACTCAAGTAGTGTTTGGTACTCACTCTCTTGCACTTGACAAGGGCATAAGGTGCAAAGCCGATGAGACTCCTCGCCAGTGCCCCAACGTCCTGTCTCGCAGCGTAGACAATGGGAGCTAAGACAAATGGAGGCAATGGTGCAGATTTCACTCAATGGGATGGGCTCAACGATGTAGAGATGGGTTCAGTTACTGCATTTGGAGAAGACTCCGAGATTTGTAGTTTGGGGCAATGTGTGTGGTGTAATGACTGAAGCAAGAACCTTCGGATTTCTCCCAAGCCATGATACATTGGCATTGTAAGAATGCCTCATTAACTTGGGAGTCGATCGACGCATCCTTGACCAAGTGACATGCATCCCATCTTCCAAACCATTTCTTGATGTCAAGCATCCACCCTGAACTTAGTATCTTGCTCTTGCATGTCTTTTGGACCTTTTGACTTGCTTCATATGCGATTCTAGGAAGTCGATACAAAGGACTACGTTGTGTCTTAAGCATGTACTCCACAACCCTTTGCATGCCCAAGACCTCAATGGGAAGTGATCTAGACTCAAGAAGTAAGAGCATGTAGGGTGTTTGTGTCTTGACTTGGAGAAAGTTGGTGAGAGAATGCTTTTGAACATTCTCAAACTCTTTCCAAGTAGACTTCCCAATGCTACCACCCCACCCCTCCACTCCATAGAGAAGCACCGGTGTCACCAATGTGTCAAAGAGGTACTTTTTGAGAGCCCAACACTTGATCTCTCCAGCATTGCACATGTTCTCAAATGCATAATAAGCCCTCTTTCCGGCTTCTAAGTGACACATTATCCAATCCTTCCATTTATGATTGGATGGAACCTCAAGGCCAACGTACTTGAACCTATCTACCACTTCAAGTTGCTCATTGTTGTATACAATGCATGGATTTTTGTCATTGAGGGTCTTTACAGGCATAACCTTGGTTTTGGATCCATTCACGATCAGCCCGCTATGTAGGAAAAAGTGTTCCAAGACACTCATAAGCTTTTGTGCATCTTCTAAGGTATGTGCCAAGAGCACTACATCATCATCATAAAACAAAAGCATGATCACCGTTGATGGGGGCTTTTCACAAGCCAAGCTCCCATACCCCTCTTCTCTCGTCCCCACCCCATGAAAACCCCCTCTTAGGGAGGGAGTGATAAAAAACATTGGAAAAAGTAAGAAAAAAAATAAAGTATGATTATGTAAATATATAAGAAAGGTAAAATAGGCCACCTCATGCCTGTGGGGTAGCCCATCCCCACCTTGCCTCCTTTTTCTTCACTGTTGCCCCACCGTGTGTCCCTTTTCCTCTCCTCCACTCAAAAGGTCAACCCCCTCTCTCTTCCCCTTGTCCTTTTTCCTTTCTCTCTCCCCTCAAGCTACCCCACCTCTCACCAATAATGCATTATAACTCACCAATAATGCACCCTAACTCACATGCAACTTACCCAATCTTCCAAAATAGTATACCCCACCCCCTCTTTCTCTCTCCTATCATATACCATGACCCAAATACCCCCCTCTCTCTCTAAAGGGCGCCATGTCTCTTGTCTTGTAGCTAAATAACCTCCCCCACACTCACACACACTCAGTTTCACTGAAAAAGGTGCCCACAGACCCATCCCCACCCGGTGGTTACCTGATTTTTCTTGTGTTCACACACATCTGCACACAGATTCACCTTTGAACACACTCCCCTCTCTCCCCTCTTGTAATTACTTTATTCTCCATGTCACCTCTCACTTTTTTTCATCAACCCATCTCTCTCTCTTAGTCTCTCTCTCATGAGACTGCTGTTCTGGCACATATACACACAGCCAAACAAGTGGGGCCCACAGTCACATGGCCTATGTAGATAATGATTTCTTCATTTCTAAATTCTAGAATTTCTCCCCCCTCCTCCCCTATATAAAGAGGGGTCACCATCACACTAAGGACACAACATCACCAAAGAACACACTATGCACTGTGTGTGCCTAGTGCACACACACAAACAGCCACACCATCACCATCACCATCACCGCAATCACCATGCTTGTCTTGAGCGTGACCTCTACACCCTTGGCTATGGAAGATGAAGGGCAACTAAATGAAGGATGATGGCCATAATCCTCGTGCGAGTCTTCGCCATCAACTCCCACCTATCCGCCATGTGCTCTACCACTCTATCCCTTCTCATTCCCCTACCCTATGCTCCCCATTTCATCGCCTAATTCTCTAAATAAAGCTTGAGGTTTTGTGAGTATGTTTTCTTGCAATTTTTTTCCCATGTGAGGTGTGCGGAATCGCCACCTAGTCTTGTGTTTTGGAGTGAGCTTGTGTATGTGTGAAGGGTGTGCGGATTCGCCATTCTTTTGTGGTGCCTAAGTACTAAGCCGCTATACCCCCTCCCTCACTCTCTCTCTCTCTCTCTCTCTTACTTGATCTCATTCCCTTTCCTCTTCATCATTACTCCCAAGAATCCATCTCTCTTGGATGCAAACTTTGTTATGGTGGTGTGTTGTTTGCGTCTTAGCGGCTGAAGCTAGGTGGTGCCCCCTGTTTGCTTTACCATGACAGGCTCGAGGCGCGCCATTCAGTCCCCAGTGTTTTAGTGCCCGTCGGGGTTCGGGGTTCGCTTTGCTCCCGTCATTTGGTGCCCCCACTGAGGATCTTTTCATGAAACCCTTCAGTTTACAAGACTGAAACCCCTAAACTATTGTGAATGGATGAATGACTAGCAGGATTTGCTAATTGGACGACAGAAGAAGAAGAGCTCCAAGCACAACTAGACGAACTCTGCATCTCCATCGAAGCTCGAGTGCCAAGCGTAACGGTAATCAATTTGCAGTGGGAGAGTCAACTAACACGCCAAACCCAGTGGATATACATAGGCCAAGTGCCAAGAAGAAGAAGGAGAAGGTCGAAACCATGTCCGCAACCTACAACAACCCACAACAACAAATTGGAAGGAGCTCTACACAATAGAGAATCAACACTATTCTACTTTGAGAATCGGGTAACTCAAGTCACCGAGGAAATTATCACAGTCAGTTTTCAAGTGGCACCTGATGTTGCAGCACAGATAACGGAATCATTGGCTCACAATCTCACTAGAGAAACTAGGGATCTACTGAGTTTGTTTCAGGAAAGAACACCACCCTCTCCCACAAGCTTGGACAATGACTAAGCACCTCTAAGCTTCACATGAATCAGTACAACCTACCTCAAGACAGATCACACATACCAACACGTGTACGCTTAATCAAGGTGATACTGGATTTGAAGGCTCACTACCAACACGTCATTGACACCATGCTGGGTGGGGAGCGATTTCTTGAGGTTCTGGCATCAGATCAACCATTTGTCCTACCTTTGGTACAAGGCAATGTATCGTTTGAAGTTTTAATCTATGTCCTAGTATAAGAGGGTATACACGCCTCCTTGTAAAGAAGAAAAAAACTTTTGCAAGTTAAGCAGTGTGTCTTTCTAGCTCTCTCTCAGTAATCATGGCAAGTGTAGCATTTCCAACATTTAAAGGAAAGAAGGGGGAGGATTTGGTAACAGACTTCCTAGATGACTTTGAAGTAGCATGTGTAGTGAGCAACAAAGATACGGATGAATCCCAGGTTAGAATCTTTAAGCATCTCATGAAGCTAGAAGCTAGATCATGGTACAATGCACTTCCACAAGCAACCAAGGATGACTGGGAACCCTTAAAAACCACTTTTAAGAGGCGCTTTGGGGGAAGTACCACTTTAGAAAAGTTGTGGGACAAGCTGAGAGACTTGAAGCAGGAGGGTCTTTTAGAATATGCCACCTATGAGTCCAAATTTGTGGATTTGTGGGAACGGTGGGTTGAGTCACTGGCAAGGGGGGAAGCTGCACCCGATTTCCTAAAAAAAGATCGGTTCACGCATGGCTTATGGACGCTTCTCAAGGAGAAGGTGAAAGGTAGATTCCCGGCTACGTACGAGTTAGCCTTTGAGATTGCTCGCCTTAAGGACAAGAAGCTGCGAATGAAAGCCAAAGAAACCGAGTCAATAGAAACAGCAACATCACGTCGACCAGCAACTACGACAACCACCATTCCACCACCACCACCGGCTCTTGGAGTAAGAGATGACCAACAAGATATGTTGGCCCATATTACTGACCAACTGCAGAATTTGTCTGTCCACTTAATACAACAAGGGAGGAGTCAAGAAAGAGATCAAGACCCTGGAAGAGCATGACGACAAAACAGGGAGTATCATTGCTACAACTGCGGAGAAGACGGTCACGGTATGTACTACTGTCCCAAACCACGACAAAACTATAATAGAGGAGGTAGGAGGAACCAATTGTCACCCCCTAGAGAAAGAACACCCCCACCCGAGCACCAACCCCACCAACACAAATTCTACGTCCACCCCAGACACCACTACAAGCATCCATTCCACCTCTTCCACCAGCCCCACCACCTGATCGCCCTGTAAACATCATAAGGATAGAAGAGAAAGGAAAAGCCGTAGTAGTGGATCCACCCAGAGCAAAGGAGAGGGACAAGGGTAAGGAGAAGGTAACCTTTTTAGAACCACTTGAGGCCATGACTGTGAAAAGAGCTAGGAGGGAGAAGGCTACACAATCAGATGATGAGAGAAGCATGAGAGGAGAAACTAGCAAGAGGCCATCCAGGCCACGACGGAAATTGGGCATCACCGACTTCCAGCTAGGGGAAAGTTCTAAGCCCTATGATCTAACATTGGATGTGGTAGAGCAAGGACCGAAGATTACATGGCCACAGCTGCTACATCTTGTACCTAAAGTAAGGCGACAATGGTCTAAAATGGTAAGTACAAGACGCTCCAAAACAAAGGTAGCCGGAGCAATTTCGGGATGCAACATGCATGACATCCTTCCAATTGTCGACGTAAACATAAAAGGAAAGAGGGTTGGACACACCTACATTGATGGAGGTGCACAAATCTGTGTAATGAGCGAAGCTATGATGTTTCGATTAGGGCTTGAGGTTGACAGGCCTTCTCCATGCAAGGCAAAGATGGCAAACAACGCAAAAGTAAAGTGTGTGGGTGTGGTAAGTGCCGTGAAAATCAAAGCTTTCAACACTGAGATAGAGGTAGATGTTTTTGTAATGCCTACTAAGGGGGAGGGTTATCCACTAATTTTGGGAAGGCCATGGTTGATGGCCATGAAGGCAAAACAGGACTGGGGTACTGGCCTTCTACGCATGACCGGTAAGAAAGGGGAGACAATCTACTACGACATGAGGATTGGCAAGTAGAAGCAAATGAATCTGGAAACATCGACAGATGAAACCACTAGCGAATCTTCCAGCTCTGAGGAGGAGACTACATCCATCGACGAAAGTGACAGTTCCATTAATGTGATGGGTATCATTATGAAGGATCCACAAAGGGTAAGCACAACTGGTGATCCATCACCAAAAGGGCAACCCAATGAAGAGGAGAGCAAATCACCTGGCCTAGGAGGGAATAGGTTGAAGGGTATGTTGTCTACGGAATTAACACTTGAGGAGAAAGATAGTTTTTTGCAAATGTTGATGGGATTTCCTAACCTGTTCATTGACAACTATGAAATAATCACAGGCATTACAGTGGTGGAACATCATATTAAGCTGAAGGAAGGGGTAAAACCAGTTGTGCAAAAGCTACGACGACTGGGGGTCATACAAGAAAAGGCACTCTTGGCCGAGGTAAGGAAACTGCTGGAGGCGGGATTCATCTATCCTGTAGAAAACTCAGAATGGGTGTCACCCGTAGTGGTGACGCCTAAAAAGAATGGTAAGTGGAGGGTCTGTGTTGGCTACAAACCACTAAATGCAGCTACAAAGAGAGACCACTTTCCTCTCCCTTTCTTGGATGAAATTCTGAATGAAGTAGCGGGTTTTGAATGCTATACCGTCTGTGATGGTTATTCTGGATACTTTCAAATACGCATAGCCTTGGAAGATCAGATAAAAACCACTTTTATCACGCCATGGGGTTGTTTTGCATACAAGGTTATGCCATTTGGTCTCACAAATGCACTTGCCACATTCCAAAGATATGTCACATATGTTTTTCAACCGTTCTTTGGAACATCCATAAGAGTGTTCATTGATGATTTTTGTATATATAGCTCCCGTATTTCACATTTAGAAAAGGTAACTGAAGGTTTGGCCAGGTTGCAGAGCCTAGGTGGGCAATTAAATGTGGATAAATGCCACATTGGGGAGAGTAAAGTCATTCTACTAGGCCATGAAATTTCAGCAAAAGATATCAACGCCGACCCAAGTAAGGTGTCCGCACTCATAGCCCTACCTTCACCAACGACCGCACGTCAACTGGTCTCTTTTCTACAGAAGGTGAGGTACTTAAGTAGATTCATACATCTACTATCACAACTTGTTCTACCACTGCAACAACTCACTCAAAGATCAACTTTCACTTGGGACAAGGAAAGCGAACATCACTACAACAAGGTAAAGGAGGTCTTAGCCACTCTACCAACTATCTCACCACCTAAGTGGGATGAAAAATTCTATGTCACCTCAAGTGTTGGTGATGAATCATTGGGGGTTGTGCTACTCCAAAAGGATACGACGACATCTTTCATGAGGCCAATCTACTTCTCTAGTTGAATGATGACAGCAGGAGAGAAAGGTTTCACCCATGTGGAACACTTAGTCCTAGCTCTTAGATTTGCAACTACAAAGTTTATGTCATATTTACTGCCTAAGCAATTTGTGATTCTAACCATGGATGAAATATTTCCCTATGTTGTACAACACATGGATGTGTCTGCTAGAATTACTAAATGGCTAGTTCGTCTGCAAGAGTTTGACTACACGGTACAGGTAGAAAGCACAACAAGGGCAAGTTTGGGGGGACTCATGACCTACCAAGTATTTGAAAGGAAGGAGAAGCAATCTAAGGAAGGAGAAGTCCGATTACCTCCAGTATCACCGATGGTAGAAGGAGCATACTCTCTCTACTTTGATGGAGCCTACAAGCGAGCGTCCGACAAAGCAGCTGCAGGCATAGTGGTCTTTGATGACAAAGGGACAAAGGTATTTTCGTTGGGCCAATTGTTAGATTCACATTCTAACAATGAAGCTGAGTATGTAGCACTAACCAAGGGTCTACAATGGTGCGTCTCGCAAGGTGTACAACGCCTTAATGTATTTGGGGATGCTCTACTTCTGGTAAGGCAAGTAAATGGAGCATGGACATGCAAGAATCCTAGTTTAAGGACTCACTTAAGTGGTGTGAAAACCTTGTTGGGTAAGTTTGAAGAAGTTCAAATACACCATATCCCAAGGGCTCAAAACCAAGAAGCAGATGCCCTAGCAAGTGAAAGACTACAGGAAGTGGTGGTTGGAGCAATAAAACTAAAGCTCCCTCTATTTCAAGGAAGTGATGCCTTGCCTGACATCATGCATTTTTTGGAAACAGGGGAATGCCCATCAGATTTAACAAAGGGACAGAAGCAATGGCTGACGCAGAAGGCCACAAGGTATCAACTCATCAATGACAGTTTGTACTGTAAGGGTAAGGACCAAATACTCAGGAAGGTCCCTCTCTCTCAGGAAATCACGGGAGTAATTGCTAGTTGTCACGACGGGGTTTGTGGTGGTCACTTTGCCCTAGACATAACAAGTAGGAAAATCTTGCAGGCAGGCTTCATATGGCCTAGCCTCAACCGTGATGTACACCATTGGTGCAAAACGTGTAAGTTGTGTCAAAAGGCCGGCACTAGGTCACTTATGCCTGAACCACAGACACCTATTCTCTCATATGGCCCATTTGAAAAATGGGGTATCGATGCCATTGGGCCATTACCTAGGGCCAACTCAGGAAAATTCTACATTATCATGGGGGTCGACTACATGACTAGATGGGCAGAGGCTACAGCTACCACTAGAATCACAGCGGTAGAGGTAGCTAAATTTATCTACGAGCACATATGCTGTAGGTTTGGCATACCTTTAGAGATCATCTCTGATAGAGGGCCAAGTTTCAGAGCAGACTTGGTAGGAGAATTAATGCAGAAACTGGGCATTACAAGGAGGCACTCTTCACCATATTACCCTCAATGTAATGGCATAGTTGAAAAGGTAAATGGAATGGTTTCTAAAATTATTACCAAGCAGGTAAACAATCATACTGGAGACTGGGATAAGTATCTACTACCAGCTTTATGGGCCTACAGAACTTCATTTCGTACATCCTTGGGATTCACACCGTATCATCTAGTATTTGGTAAGGAAGAAATCTTGCCCATTGAAGTGCAACTACAAAGTCTCAGAGTAATGGCAAGCCAACTTCAACAGCCCAACATGCATTTGAGAGATCACATCATCAACTTGGAAAGACTGCAGCTAGACAGAGAAGAAGCAATAAATTATTATGCAGCACAAGCAGAGCATAGACGGCTTAGCTTTAACGAGCATCTCCGGAAAAAATAATTGAAGAAAGGAATGTTGGTGCTCCGCTATGACAATCGCTTCGACACGCACAAGGATAAGAAACTCCTACTCCGATGGGAAGGCCCTTTCATCATCACGAAAAAGTATGCCAATGGAAGCTACCAGCTTATGGAGGCTGATGGAAACCTTCATAAAACCAGGGTAAATGGTTGGCGACTTAAACCTTATTTTCTTCGATTTGACCAGGCTCCACCAATTGACATTCCAGATGAGAACACACCATCAGCCACCACCTCCAACGATAATGATCAAATAGATGAGCTAGAGACATGAATGCCTCTAGCCAAAAGGGGAGGGCTAATGATGGGGGCTTTTCACAAGACAAGCTCCCATACCCCTCTTCTCTCGTCCCCACCCCATGAAAACCCCCTCTTAGGGAGGGAGTGATAAAAAACATTGGAAAAAGTAAGAAAAAAAAAAGTATGATTATGTAAATATATAAGAAAGGTAAAATATGCCACCTCATGCCTGCGGGGTAGCCCATCCCCACCTTGCCTCCTTTTTCTTCACTGTTGCCCCGCCGTGTGTCCGTTTTCCTCTTCTCCACTCAAAAGGTCAACCCCCTCTCTCTTCCCCTTGTCCTTTTTCCTTTCTCTCTCCCCTCAAGCTACCCCACCTCTCACCAATAATGCATTATAACTCACCAATAATGCACCCTAACTCACATGCAACTTATCCTATCTTCCAAAATAGTATACCCCACCCCCTCTTTCTCTCTCCTATCATATCCCATGACCCAAATACCCCCCTCGCTCTCTAAAGGGCGCCATGTCTCTTGTCTTGTAGCTAAATAACCTCCCCCACAATCACACACACTCAGTTTCACTGAAAAAGGTGCCCACAAACCCATCCCCACCCGGTGGTTACCTGATTTTTCTTGTGTTCACACACATCTGCACACAGATTCACCTTTGAACACACTCCCCTCTCTCCCCTCTTGTAATTACTTTATTCTCCATGTCACCTCTCACTTTTTTTCATCAACCCATCTCTCTCTCTTAGTCTCTCTCTCATGAGACTGCTGTTCTGGCACATATACACACAGCCAAACAAGTGGGGCCCACAGTCACATGGCCTATGTAGATAATGATTTCTTCATTTCTAAATTCTAGAATTTCTCCCCCCTCCTCCCCTATATAAAGAGGGGTCACCATCACACTAAGGACACAACATCACCAAAGAACACACTATGCACTGTGTGTCCCTAGTGCACACACACACACCCACACCATCACCATCACCATCACCGCAATCACCATGCTTGTCTTGAGCATGACCTCTACACCCTTGGCTATGGAAGATGAAGGGCAACTAAATGAAGGATGATGGCCATAACCCTCGTGCGAGTCTTCGCCATCAACTCCCACCTATCCGCCATGTGCTCTACCACTCTATCCCATTCTCATTCCCCTACCCTATGCTCCCCATTTCATCGCCTAATTCTCTAATTAAAGCTTGAGGTTTTGTGAGTATGTTTTCTTGCAATGTTTTTCCCATGTGAGGTGTGCGGAATCGCCACCTAGTCTTGTGTTTTGGAGTGAGCTTGTGTATGTGTGAAGGGTGTGTGGATTCGCCATCCTTTTGTGGTGCCTAAGTACTAAGCTGCTATACCCCCTCACTCTCTCTCTCTCTCTCTCTCTCTCTCTCTCTCTCTCTCTCTATCTCTCTCTCTCTCTCTCTCACTTGATCTCATTCCCTTTCCTCTTCATCATTACTCCCAAGCATCCATCTCTCTTGGATGAAAACTTTGTTATGGTGGTGTGTTGTTTGCGTCCTAGCCGCTGAAGCTAGGTGGTGCCCCCTGTTTGCTTTACCATGACAAGCTCGAGGCGCGCCATTCGGTCCCCGGTGTTTTAGAGGCCGTCGGGGGTTCGGGGTTCGCTTTGCTCCCATCACCGTATTTCCGATCTTAACCTCTTCTATGCCTTCTTGTTGCATAAAATCAAGAACCATGCATTCCAATTCATCAATGAGTAGCCCAAAGAGAGGTTGTGAAAAGTGGGCATCCTTGTTTGACATCAATGGTGCTTGCAAAAAATTTTGAAATTCCATCTCCCATACGTAGTCGACATATCACTTTTTGGTAGATGCAAAAGACTGCATGCATAAATTATCTCAGCACTTGAAGGCTTTGCATATGTGTCCAAAGATTTCCTCGCGATACCATTGTTACCATATACATGTGGTAGTGATGTGTGTGAACACACTAGGACCGCTGGGGCATTTTTTCCCTCTTCAGGAGGTTTTTTCCCCCGTGCATTGTATATACGCCCATCACTCCAGGGATATCTATCTTCCCATTGCACACTAAGTAACACACTCTCTATTGTGTGCCTTGAGCTTCCTTCATCTTCACCAAGCCATGTGCGTTTCTCTCCAACCCTAATTCCAACAATTGGTATCAGAACAGGTTACATCATTAGGAAAAGTTTGGACTCAAAAATGGGCCTTGTAAGAATTGTTGATGTGGCATAGCTTTCAAAAAGTGGGGATCGGTAAATTTTTTGCAAATAAGATCCAAACCTGTCGAAGTTTGGATATTTAGAATCTACTCTTCAAATGCTATCTATTGATATATAGCATGCATGTATCGGACATTGCCTTCATGTAGATCTAGAAAAAGGTGATTTTAGATTACCGTAATGGTAACAAAACCTGGCTAATTGAAAAAAAAATGGCTTAACTTTCATAGAAGTCATCCAAACTTTTCGGACCTTGGCTCTTTAGAATCCATTTTTCAAGAACTTTCCAATGATAGGTCATATCATGGGGTTCTAAGCAATATTTAGAAGGGTCTACCAGGTTGCTTCCTTTTGTACAACTTTGATGATGTGGCACTCTTAAAAGGCCCAAAAATGAGTTCAAAATTTTCCTAATGCCTCTCGGGTTTAGTCACCAGCTTCTCTAGCACATGCCTACTCACTTTCTCCAATTGCAATGAGGTTAGCGTTCGCAGGTCAACAAAAATTTTGAGAGACCTCATAGAGCTCAGTCTGCTCAGATTTTTTATTCGAGCTCATTTTGGCTTCCATTTCCACTACAGGCAGGTCTGCACAAGCTATTTTATCATTTTGTGCAGAATTTTTATCAGTGTCATTTTCTGCACCGTAGGTGCCTTACAGTCCTCTATAGTTTGTGCTATATAGCACGTGTTGTTCCCGCTTTCTTTCTCCTCTTCTCGGGCAATTTTCACATCAGGTGCAGCATTTACCATGGCTGACAACAACACATATAGTTTGTGCTATATAGCACATGTTGTTCTCACTTTGTTTCTCCTCTTCTCGGGCAGTTTTCACATCAGGTGCAGCATTTACCATGGCTGACAACAACACATACGTGTTCAAGATATTTGCTGCTGAGGACAGGTTGGATGGGGACAATTACCCTCTGTGGGCTTACATGATGCAACATGTTCTTGTGTCAAAGGACGTCCATAATATTGTGCATGGCATTGATGTACGTCCTGGTTCTGAGGATGCAGGCGATGTTGAGGATGTTGCAGGTCTTGCTGCAAGGATTGCTACTATTAGAGTTGTTTTGCCTATGGCAGAACAATCTCATTGAGATGTAAAGGATGTGCAGGCTCATTCATTGATTGCGTTGTCTGTGAAGTGTACCATTGTTTCTCACATTCGTTCAGCAAAATCTATAAAACAAGCTTGGGATATATTGATTGGTCTTTATGCAAGTCGCAATGAGGCTAAAATTGCATTGTTGCGTAAAGAGCTGGAGTCGAAGACTATGCATGAGGAAGATGATATGGACCTTTCCCTGGTAGTGTCAAGGATATCAATGAGCAACTTATTTCTGCAGGTGAAGTCATTTCAGACAAGTCCCTTGTGCAGACTGTTCTTGATGCCTTACTAGATTCATACCAGACTTTTGCTAGTACTTGGAGACTGATGACCCAAGGAGATCCTGAAGTTGTCAAGTTTGATGCATTATGCACATTGCTGTTGCAAGAGTCACTTTCCAAAAAAAACAGGACTAGATAGCGTGCAGTTGAACAGGCTTTTATTGCTTCTTATGGTTCTGTTGCAAGTGGCAAAACTTCTGTTCCTAATGCTTCTGCTGGTAGCAATTCGTCTGGAAATTTTGGTGATAAGGGAAAAAAGAAGATGCGTTGCCATTATTGTAAAGCTAATGATCACTTGATCAAGCAGTGTCCTAAGTTGAAGGCTAAAGAGGCTAAGAAGAAAGAGGGTGGTTCCACTACAAATGTTGGTTCCACTACAAATGCAGCCATTGTTGAGTCTTCTGTAAAAGGAGACTGTAATGCTGATGTTGATGCAGAATGGGCTTTTAGCGCAGAGTGCAGTTACAATCGTGTTGTCCATTATGCATGCTTGTCAATTTGCTGCAGATTCACATGTGTGGTATCTCGATAGTGGTGCTACAAAGCTCACATCGTGAATTGTTTACCTCTCTCGAGTCTGTCCCTCATGGGAATTCAGTCACTTGTGCCAACAACGCCTCTTATCCAGTTCAGGGAGTTGGAAAGATTGTGCTCACGGCTGCTAATGGAAGTTCCTTCACACTTGTTGATGCACTTTATGTACCTGGGATCAAGAAGAATCTTTTGTATGTATTTTCACTTGCTAAACTTGGACTTGTAGTCAAATTTGTGGATAACAGATGTACAGTTCATGATCTCAGTTTTGGTGATGAAATTGTTGTATATGGGCTTTTGTGCTGTGGGCTATATAAGCTCACTTTGTATGACAAGTGTGGATAAAATTTGGAAAATGCAGTTACAAATTTAAGGACTATTTCAAATGCAAAACCTTGGAATGCACGTTTTGGTCATCTGAATTTTGCCAGTTTGTTGCGTTTGCAGAAATCTGATATGGTTGCTTCTTTGCCGCCTCTTGAAGCACCTGTCAAACATGTTTGTGAAGGCTGTATTTTGGGTAAGATGCAGCGTTCTAAGTTTCCAAAGGATGGTTCAGTTCGGGCCACATGCAGGTTGCAGCTTGTGCATAGTGATGTTTGTGGGCCCATAAAAACTCCATCCTTGGGCAATTACCTTTACTGCATGACTTTCATTGATGATTACTCTAGGCATGCATGGGTATTTTCTCTTAAAGCGAAGTCCGTAGTTTTTATGTGCTTCAAACAATTTTTGGCTATGGCTGAAAATGTCTCAAAATGTACTATGGGCACCCTCCGTTCCGATCGAGGGGGGGAGTATATGTCTCATGAATTCAATGTTAGGAAATATGACATAGCTAAATTGATATTTGGGTAGATTACTTAATGGAGAGAGATAGATTTCACACACAAGAGATTATAGAGTAGAGAGAGAGAGAGAGAGAGAGTACACACGATATACGTGGTTGACCCAATGTGGGCTACGTCCACGAGAAAGCATCCACTCAATGTCTTTACTACTTCAAAACAAGAAGTAGGTTACAAAGGGATTATACCCTTTTGGAGCTCCCACCTTGCTTCACTCTCACCACTTCACACCCACCTTGTTGCATCAACTTCACACTATGAAATGCGTGTAGAAATGGCCTCCTTTTATAGGCCAAAGGGCTTCCCTCTCTCATGAGAGGCAGCCATGGGTAGCCGCCTTTGTGTAGATAAGTCCAAATTGGACCCTCCAATCCGCCCATGTGTGGAAGCCCTTGAGAAGAAAATTCCACTTTTGAATTTGGCCACCGGCCACCACCGGCCACCACCGGCTATTGACTTCCGACCACCGCCCACCAGCCATTGACCACCGGCCACCGGGCAACCGGCCAACCGATCGATCGTTTTCCGACCACTTTCCGGCCCCCATCGGCCATAATATTCCGACGAAAAGGAATATTCCGATCACCATCCGGCCATAATATTCCGATGAAAAGGAATATGCTCGAGTTGGCCGTGAAAATTTTGGTTTCCAGTGAGTGATTTTATTTTTTTGCCAGTTATTTTTCTTCACGCACGATGGATTCTCCTCATAATGGAGGCCTTACAAATGTGCATTTTTACCACAAAAAATTACAAGGGGTAAATTGGCTCCATACTTAACAATCTCCCACTTGGAGACTGATCTCCAAACCAAACCTGTGACCGCTTTCCATCCTGGCTTCTTATCCTTGAATGCCGATTGAAGATGAGCAAGAGATCAACTTCTCCTTGTTGACCACCTTTGTGAACATGTCTGCAGGATTTTCACTTGTATGTACCTTTCCTAGATTTAGTTGTCCCTCTTCCAAAAGAGTTTGTATGAATTGATATCTCACCTCAATGTGCTTTGTCCTTGAATGAAAGGCTGGGTTCTTTGCAAGATGGATAGTGGTTTGGCTATCATTGTACAAGACACAATTGTCTCGTTTGAATCCAAGCTCTTCTAAGAATCTGTGAAACCACAGAATTTCTTTGCTTGCCTCCGTCATTGCTACACACTCTGCTTCCGTGGTAGAAAGTGAGACCACTTTCTGCAGCTTTGAAGCCCAGCTTACTGCTGTGCCTCCAATCGTGAAGACATAGCCCATAGTGCTCCTTCGAGTATCTTTGTCAATTGCCATATCTGCATTTGCATACCCTTGAAGAAAAATATCAGTTCCTCCAAAATACAAAGCATTTGTTGTTGTCCCTTTTAGATACCTAAGTATCCACTTCACAGCTTTCCAATGCTATGTTACCATATACATATGGTAGTGATGTGTGTGAACACACTAGGACCGCCGGGGCATTTTTTCCCTCTTTAGGAGGTTTTTTCCCCCGTGCATTGTATATACGCCCATCACTCTAGGGCTATCTATCTTTCCATTGCACACTAAGTAACACATTCTCTATTGTGTGCCTTGAGCTTCCTTCATCGTCTCCAAGCTGTGTGTGTTTCTCTGCAACCCTAATTCCAACAATTGGTATCAGAGCAGGTCACGACCTCCCGGGCTTAGTCGCCAGCTGCTCCAGCGCACACCTGCTCACTTACTCCGATTTCAGTGAGCTTTGGCGAGCGTTCGCAGGTCGACAAAATTTCGGGAAAGCTCGAAGACCTTGGTCTGCTCAGAATTTTGATTTGGGCTCATTTTGGCCTCCGTTTCCACTACAGACAGTACTCCACATGCTATTTCGTCATTTTGTGCAGAATTTCTGTCAGTGCCGTTTTCTGCATAATAGGTGCCTTACAGTCTTCTACGGTTTGTGCTATATAGCACAGGTTGTTCCCACTCCGTTTCTCCTATTTTTGGGCAGGTTTCACATCAGGTGCAGCATTTACCATGGCTGACAACAACAACACAGATGTGTTCAAGATGTTTGCTGCTGAGGACAGGTTGGATGGGGACAACTACCCTATGTGGGCTTATATGATGCAACATGTTCTTGTGTCAAAGGGTGTCTGGAACATTGTGCAGGGCACTGATGTACGTCTTGGTCCTGAGGATGTAGGCGATGTTGAGGATGTTGCAGGTCTTGCTGCAAGGATTGCAGCTGTTAGAGTTGTTTTGCCTACGGTAGAACAAGCTCGTTGGGATGTTAAGGATGCACAGGCTCATGCATTGATTGCATTGTCTATGAAGCGCACCATTTTTCCTCACATCCGTTCAGCAAAATCTGCAAAACAGGCTTGGGATATTCTAGCAGGTCTTTATGCAAGCCGCAATGAGGCTAAAATTGCTTTGCTGCGTAAAGAGCTGGAGTCGAAGATTATGCATGAGGAAGATGATATGGACACTTTCCTTGCTAGTGTCAAGGATATCAATGCGCAACTTATTTCTACAGGTGAAGTCATTTCAGACAGTTCCCTTGTGCAGACTGTTCTTGATGCCTTACCAGATTCCTACCAGACTTTTGCTAGTACTTGGAGACTGATGACCCAAGGAAATCCTGAAGTTGTCAAGTTTGATGCATTATGCACATTGCTGTTGCAAGAGTTACTTTCTAGAAAAAACAGGACTAGGCAGCGTGCAGTTGAACAGGCTTTTATTGCTTCTCAAAGAAAGGGTGGTAACAGTAATGCAGCCACTTCTTATGGTTCTGTTGCGAGTGGCAAAAATTATGTTCCTAATGCTTCTGCTGGCAGTACTTCGTCTGGTAATTCTGGTGATAAGGGAAAAAAGAAGATGCATTGCCATTACTGTAAAGCCAATGATCACTTGATCAAGTCGTGTCCTAAGTTGAAGGCCAAAGAGGCTAAGAAGAAAGAGGGCGGTTCCACTGCAACTGTTGGTTCCACTACAAATGCAGCCATTGTTGAGTCTTCTGTAAAAGGAGACTGTAATGCTGATGTTGATGCAGAATGGGCTTTTAGCGCAGAGTGCAGTTACAATCGTGTTGTCCATTATGCATGCTTGTCAATTTGCTGCAGATTCACATGTGTGGTATCTCGATAGTGGTGCTACAAAGCTCACATCGTGAATTGTTTACCTCTCTCGAGTCTGTCCCTCATGGGAATTCAGTCACTTGTGCCAACAACGCCTCTTATCCAGTTCAAGGAGTTGGAAAGATTGTGCTCACGGCTGCCAATGGAAGTTCCTTCACACTTGTTGATGCACTTTATGTACCTGGGATCAAGAAGAATCTCTTGTCTGTATCCGCACTTGCTAGACTTGGACTTGTAGTCAAATTTGTGGATGACAGATGTACAGTTCATGATCTCAGTTTTGGTGATGAAATTGTTGCATCTGGCCTTTTGTGCCGTGGGCTATATAAGCTCACTTTGTATGACAAGTGTGGACAAAATTTTGCAAATGCTGTTGCAGATTCAAGGGCTATTTCATATGCAAAACTTTGCCATGCACGTTTTGGTCATCTGAATTTTGCCAGTTTGTTGCGTTTGCAGAAATCTGATATGGTTGCTTCTTTGCCACCTCTTGAAGCACCTGTCAAACATGTTTGTGAAGGCTGTATTCTGGGTAAGATGCAGCGTTCTAAGTTTCCAAAGGATGGTTCAGTTCGGGCCACATGCATGTTGCAGCTTGTGCATAGTGATGTTTGTGGGCCCATGCAAACTCCGTCCTTGGGCAATTACCTGTACTTCGTGACTTTCATTGATGATTACTCCAGGGATGTGTGGGTATTTCCGCTTAAAGCGAAGTCCGAAGGTTTTATGTGCTTCAAACAATTTCTTGCTATGGCTGAAAATGTCTCGAAATGTACTATGGGCACCCTCCATTCCGATCGAGGGGGGGAGTATATGTCTCATGAATTTACTGCATTTCTGGCTAGTCGTGGGATAAAACACCAATGTACAGTGCCTTATACACCTCAGCAAAATGGTGTTGCTGAGAGGAAAAACAGGTCACTTACGAAAATGGCACAATGTATGGTCAAAAGTCAAGCTTTGCCCCATTCTTTTTGGCTTGAGGCCATCACGTGTGCCACTTATGTACTTAACAGGTGTCCTACGAAAGCTTTGCAGTCTATTACTCCATATGAAGCCATGCATGATAGAAAGACTTCTATTGAGCACATGCGTGTTTTCGGCTGTTTGGCATATGCTTTGGTGCCACAAGTGCAGTGCAGAAAATTGTATGATAAGGCTGTCAAATGTATTTTTGTTGGTTATAGTGCTGAAAGAAAAGGTTATAGGTTGTATCATCCGCAAACAAAACGTATTCTGGTTTCTCGGGATGTAGTGTTTGTGGAAGATTCTGTTCAGCCCTTGCTGTCATGTACTAGAGACAGTAATGTAAGCTCACAGGATATTTATGACACTTTTTTGCCTCTTTTCAGTGGAGGAAATACGAATGTAAGTTCCAATGACACAAATGTACAGCCTATGGGGGTTTCTGAAAATGTTTTAGATCAGCCTATTACTGATGCAGATGTACATGATGTACTTGATGAGGAAAGGGCTGAAAATGAGCAGGCTAGAGGTATGCCAAAATGGCTGGTGCACACTTTGCGTGACAGTAAATTGGATGCACCTTTGTCTAGTCGTACTCGTTCAGGATCTTGCCATGCATCTTATGCATCAGATTGTTATGCTTTGGCTGTGTCTAGCTTACATGATGTTGAGGAGCCTCTATCTATTAATGAAGCACAAGTTCAGAAAATTGGATGGCTGCCATGCAATCAGAATATGATGCACTTATAGAAAATGACAGATGGACTTTATGTGATTTGCCTCCTGGCAAAAAGGCCATTGGTACGAAGTGGGTTTACAAGTTGAAACGCAAGCCGGATGGTGAGATCGATTGCCATAAGGCTCGACTTGTTGCAAAAGGTTATGCACAACAAAAAGGCATAGATTATGAAGAGACTTTTGCTCCCACTTGTCGTATGACTACTGTGCGTTTTCTATGTGCATTGGTAGCTCATTTTGGTTGGGATGTACATCAAGCAGACATTGTTACTAATTTTTTGAATGGTGACATATTTGAGGAAGTTTATGTAACGCAGCCTCGCGGTTTTGTCATAAAAGGACAAGAGGAAAAAGTGTGCAAATGTAACAAGTTTTTGTATGGGTTGAAGCAATCTCCTCGTGCTTGGTATGAGAAAGATGACACTCATTTGGTCAAACAAGGCTTTCGTAACAGTCCAACAAAAAGCACATTGTATGTAAAGCATGAGGGTGATGTATTTCTCATCGTGGTTCTTTATGTTGATGATTTGTTGATCACTGGAACAGATGATAGACATATTGCTGAATTTAAGGCTGATTTGAATGCTACTTTCAAGATGAAATATTTGGGGCTGTTGCATCATTACTTGGGTATACAGTTTAAGCAGTGTGATGGTGGTATTGCCTTGTGTCAGAAAAGTTACATAGAGACATTTCTATGTAAGTTTGGACTTGAGGATTGCAAACCTATTGCCACTCCCATGGAAACAGGTTTGAAGTTGAGTTTACATGATGCTGGCGATCCTGCTGATGTCACTCTTTACCAAACTGCTGTTGGCTGCCTCATTTATGTATGCAACACGAGGCCGGATATTCAGTTTGCAGTCTCACAGGTCAGCAGATTTATGCATAGCCCAGGGTCTAAGCATTGGCAGGCTGTCAAGAGGATTTTCCGCTACCTTAGTGGCACTTTACATCTTGGCTTGTTTTATTCCAAGGGGGGATCATTGCCGCCAGACTTACATGCTTTTTCGGACTCAGATTGGGCTGGTTGTTTTGACACGAGAGTGTCCACAAGTGGTTTTTGTTTCATGCTTGGCAGTTCATGTATATCATGGTTGAGCAAGAACCAACCTACTGTGGCCACTTCGAGTTGTGAGGATGAGTACAGAGCAGTCTTCACAGCTACGGTTGAGTGTGTATGGCTCAGACGCCTTATGGCTGATTTGGGTGTTGGACAGGACACTGCCAACACTATCTACACTGACAGTCAGAGCGCATTGGCAGTTGCGAGGAACCCAGTTTTTCATGCTCGCACAAAGCACATTGAGGTGCACTACCACTATGTCAGGGAGAGGCTCTTAGCAGGAGAGATCAGCTTGGCTTATGTGCCAACACAGGACAACCTTGCAGATCTTTTCACAAAGGCATTGTCTCATGAGAAGCTTGAAGCTTTCCACAAAGCTTTGGACTTACTCCCCTTTGTGGACTAGTCCTGTCCTCAGGGCATGGCACTTCCCTTTACTCATGTGCTAGCTCTTGTTCACCGCATCACTCCAGGGGGGATTTGTTACCATACACATGTGGTAGTGATGTGTGTGAACACACTAGGACCGCCGGGGCATTTTTTCCCTCTTTAGCAAGTTTTTTCCCCCTTGCATCGTATATACGCCCATCACTCTAGGGCTATCTATCTTTCCATTGCACACTAAGTAACACACTCTCTATTGTGTGCCTTGAGCTTCCTTCGTCTTCTCCAAGCTGTGTGTGTTTCTCTGCAACCCTAATTCCAACATGCTCTTTACCTGGGTTGTCCATGAGCCTACTCACAACTCCCACTGCATGTGCAATGTCTGGCCTTGTCCAGACCATAACATACATTAGAGAACCTACCACTGCAACATATGAAATTTTAGACATATAGGCTATCTTCTCTTGTGTCTTTGGACACATATCCTTCGTTAGTTTAAAGTGATCATCCAAAGGTGTAGAAACTGGTTTTGCATTTTGCATTGCAAACCTTTCTAGTACCTTCTTGATGTAATCCTCTTGAGATAGCTGTATTGTCTTCTTCGTCCTATCCCTTGATATTTTCATACCAAGTATCCTCTTTGCAGCACCTAAATCTTTCATTGAAAAAGATTTAGACAGCTCCTCTTTTAAGTCTTTGATGTCCTGCATGTTAGCACTTGCAATCAACATGTCATCAACATACAACATTAGGAGGATGAATTTCCCATCTCCCAAATTCTTCGTGTAGACGCAAGAGAAAGGCCTAAGGAGAGGTTCAAAAGCCAAAAGGGTCGTGATTGCTCAAGGCGGAGCAAGTCACGCACAAAGTCAGTTCTTGAATGTTGGAACTGCGGCAAGAAGGGCCACGTCAAGAAGGATTGCTGGTCCAAGAAGAAGAAGGAGACAGAGTCTCAAGAAAACAAGCCAACATCGAAGGCCAATGTGGCAG
The DNA here is from genome assembly GCF_014529385.1 of Adiantum capillus-veneris. Lineage (NCBI taxonomy): Eukaryota > Viridiplantae > Streptophyta > Polypodiopsida > Polypodiales > Pteridaceae > Adiantum > Adiantum capillus-veneris. The sequence continues at coordinate 55,739,471 of NC_140958.1, forward strand.
GTAAAGTAGAGCAAGATGCTCTAATTCTCTCATTAGACAATGTGTCTAATTCCTGGATAGTAGATTCTGGGGATTCATTCTATGCGACAACACACAAGAAACATTCCAAGATTACACCAAAGGTAATTTTGGGAATGTATACCTGGGAGATGATGAAGCTTGTGAGATTGTCGGTAAAGGTACAGTTTCTGTCAAACTGCTAACGGAAATGAATGGAAGCTTAAAGATGTTCAGCATGTTCCTTCTCTTCAAAACAATTTGATCTCTACAGGACAATTGGACGATGAAGGTCACAACATTGCATTCATAAACAAACGGTGGAAGATCTCAAAGGGATCTTTGGTGGTTGCCAAGGGAGAAAAGGTTGGTACACTTTACTTGTGTACTATCAGCACGCAACCTTCAGCTTGTGCAGCAAGTACAGAAGTTGAGAGTGCGGTGTGGCACTACCGGCTTGGGCATATGAGTGCAAAAGGAATGCAAATCCTTCAAACAAAGATGCTTCTACCAGGTTTAGAAGAAGTGGACTTAGAGTTTTGTGAAGATTGTGTTTATGGTAAACAAAAGAGGGAAAAATTTCAAAAACCATGAAATGAAAGAAAAAATAAAAAACTTGAGTTGGTTCATTCTGATGTTTGGGGTCTTGCAAGTACACCATCACTTGGTGGCTCATTGTACTATGTAACATTCATAGACGATGCGACTAGAAAAACATGGGTTTATGTCTCGAAGAATAAGTTCGATGTGTTTTCCATATTTCAAAGGTGGAAAGCCTTTGTGGAGAATGAAACAGGTATCAAGGTTAAATGCCTTAGATCTGACAATGGAGGCGAATATTGCAGCCAAGCTTTTGAAAGCTTCTGTGCTAGCAATGGCATTCAGAGTCAAAGGAAAACTCCAAGGACACCTCAACAAAATGGGATTTTGGAAAGGATGAGCAGGACAGTCATGGAGCAAGCACGAAGCATGCATCTACACGCAGGCCTATCGCTTCAGCTTTGGGCGAAAGCTGTAAGTACATCTGTGTACTTAATCAACCGGTCACCCTCAATGGCATTGGATGGAGGAGTTTCAGAAGAGGCATGGACAGGTAAACCGGTGAATTATGCATTTCTCAAAGTGTTTGGGTGTGAGGCTTTCATGCACATAGATAGAAGCCTAAGATCAAAGCTAGATGCAAAGTCCAAAAAGTGTTTCTTCATTGGCTATGGAGAAGGTGACTTTGGGTATCGCCTATGGAATCTTGAAGATGGTAAAATCTTAAGGAGTAGGGATGTAATTTTTCATGAACAAAATATGTACAAAGATTACTTGGAAAGAAAACAAACAAAAGAAACAGGTGATGAGTACATGGAGCTTGAGGATGGTGAAGACTCAAGGACTGCAAACGGTGACAATGTGCAACAATGTCAACCAAATGAGGAGCCTCAACCTATTCAGTGAAGATCTACAAGAGCAAGTAGACCTCCAGAAAGGTTTGTTCCTTCCTTCAACCATCTCTTGATCTCAGATTTTGGAGAGCCGGAATCATACGAAGAAGCTATGCAACACAAATCCAAAGAAGAATGGACAAAAAGCATGCAAGTGGAGATGGACTCACTACATCGCAACCAAACATGGGAGTTGGTTGAGTTGCCTAAAGGTATGCGGGCACTTCAAAACAAATGGGTGTACAAGCTAAAGGAAGAAGAAGGTGGGAAGAAAAGGTGAAGTCTAGGCTTGTGGTAAAAGGGTTTTCTCAAAAGAAAGGTATTGACTTCAATGAAATATTTTCTCCTGTTGTAAAAATGAACTCAATTAGGCTTGTCTTAAGCCTTGTGGTTGCTCATGATTTAAATCTTGAGAAAATGGATGTAAATACGGCATTCCCTCATGGTGACTTAGAGGAGGAAATCTACATGCTTCAACCAAAGGGGTATGAAGTAAAGGTAAGGAGAAAATGGTTTGCAGATTAAAGAAGAGCATAGTATAAGGAGAGCTTGCACTTCGTCATTGAAATTAATTTTCACCGATTGAAATTGACTTATGTTTGTGTTAAAGTCATTTAGGTGTTCTGCAACTGAACCATTCTCTGCCATCGTTAGATTGAACAAGTGCTTCATGAGAAATACCTTATTGGATGCCGATGGTTTCTCGTACAATTCATCAAATGACTTCATCAAGTCCTCTGTGGTCTTCATCTTCGAAATGTTGAAGGCCACTGTTGATGCCAAGCTTAACCAGATTTTTCCCAGTGCCTTTCGATCAAGGACAATCCATGCTTCATCTGCCATCGTTGCGGGCTTCTTTGCAAGACCGCCTAGTGGCAAATAGAGGTCCTTTTGGTAGGAATAGTCTTCAATCTGTATCTTCCAATGTTGGTAGTTTTTGTCATTGAACTTCTCAATCTTGAGCTTCCCTTCCTCCACCATAACTCCCACTCAATTCAAGGAATCATTTCCTAGAGATAATTTAGCTACAAGCAAACCTTGCTCTGATACCAGTTGTTAGGAAATATGGCGTAGCTAAATAGATATTTGAGTAGATTACTTAATGGAGAAAGACAGATTTCACACACAAAAGATTATAGAGTAGAGAGAGAGAGAGTACACACATATACGTGGTTCACCCAATGTGGGCTACCTCCATGGGAAAGCAACCACTCAATGGCTTTGGTACTTCAAAACAAGAACTAGGTTACAAAGAGATTATACCCTTTTGGAGCTCCCTCCTTGCTTCACTCTCACCACCTCACACCCACCTTGTCGCATCAACTTCACACTATGAAATGTGTGTAGAAATGGTCTCCTTTTATAGGCCAAAAGGAGAGAGGCAGCCATGTGTAGCCGCCCTTGTGTAGATAAGTCCAAATCGGACCCTCCAATCCGTCCATGTGTGGCCGCCCTTGAGAAGACAAATTCACTTTTGAATTCGGCCACCGGCTATTGACTTCCGACCACCAGCCACCACCGGCCAACCGGCCAACCGACTGACCACTTTTTGGCCGCCATCCGGCCATAATATTCCAGCAAAAAGGAATATGCTCGAGATTGGTCATGAAAATTTTGGTTTCCAGCGAGTGATTTTATTTTCCGGCGAGTTATTTTTCTTCACGCAGGATAGCTTCTCCTCATAACGGGGGCCTTACAAATGTGCATTTTTACCACAAAAAATTATAAGGGGTAAATCAGGCTCCATACTTAACATTCAATGCATTTCTAGCTAGTCGTGGGATAAAGCACCAATATACAGTGCCTTATACACCTCAGCAAAATGGTGTTGCTGAGACGAAAAACAGGTCACTTATAGAAATGGCACGATGTATGGTCAAAAGTCAAGCTTTGCTGCATTCTTTTTGGCTTGAGGCCATCATGTGTGCCACTTATATACTAAATAGGTGTCCTACGAAATCTTTGCAGTCTATTACTCCATATAAAGCATGGCATGATAGAAAGACTTCTATTGAGCACATGCGTGTTTTTGGCTGTTTGGCATATGCTTTGGTGCCACAAGTGCAGCGCAGAAAATTGGATGATAAGGCTGTCAAATGTATTTTTGTTGGTTATAGTGCTGAAAGAAAAGGTTATAGGTTGTATCATCCGCAAACAAAACGTATTCTGGTTTCTCGGGATGTAGTGTTTGTGGAAGATTCTGTTCAGCCCTTGCTGTCATGTACTAGAGACAGTAATGTAAGCTCACAGGACATTTATGACACTTTGTTGCCTCTTTTCAGTGGTGGAAATACGAATGTAAGTTCCAATGGCGCAAATGTACAGCCTATGGGGGTTTCTGAAAATGTTTTAGATCAGCCTATTACTGATGCAGATGTACATGATGTACTTGATGAGGAAAGGGCTGAAAATGAGCAGGCTAGAGGTATGCCAAAATGGCTGGTGCACACTTTGCGTGACAGTAAATTGGATGCACCTTTGTCTAGTCGTACTCGTTCAGGCTCTGGCCATGCATCTTATGCATCAGATTGTTATGCTTTGGCTGTGTCTAGCTTACATGATGTTGAGGAGCCTCTATCTATTAATGAAGCACAAGTTTAGAAAATTGGATGGCTGCCATGCAATCAGAATATGATGCACTTATAGAAAATGATAGATGGACTTTATGTGATTTTCCTCCTGGAAAAAAGGCTATTGGTACGAAGTGGGTTTACAAGTTGAAACGCAAGCCGGATGGTGAGATCGATCGCCATAAGGCTCGACTTGTTGTAAAGGGTTATGCACAACAAAAAGGCATAGATTATGAAGAGACATTTTCTCCCACTTGTCATATGACTACTGTGTGTTTTCTATGTGTATTGGCAGCTCATTTTGGTTGTGATGTACATCAATCGGACATTGTTACTGCTTTTTGGAATGGTGGAATATTTGAGGAAGTTTATGTAACGCAACCTCGTGGTTTTGTCAAGAAAGGACGAGAGGACAAAGTGTGCAAATGTAACAATGCTTTGTATGGGTTGAAGCAATCTCCTTGTGCTTGGTATGAGAAAGCTGACACTCATTTGGTCAAACAAGGCTTTCATAACAGTCCAACAAAAAGCACATTGTATGTAGAACATGAGGGTGATGTACTTCTCATTGTGGTTCTTTATGTAGATGATTTGTTGATCACTGGACCAAATGAGAGACATATTGTTGAATTTAAGGCTGATTTGAATGCTACTTTCAAGATGAAAGATTTGGGGTTGTTGCATCATTATTTGGGCATATAGTTTAAGAAGTGTAATGGTGATATTGCCTTGTTTACATAGAGACATTGCTATATAAGTTTGGACTTGAGGATTGCAAACCTATTGCCACTCCCATGGAAACATGTTTGAAGTTGAGTCTACATGATGCTGGCGATCTTGCCGATGTCACTCTTTACCAAACTGCTATTGGCTGCCTCATTTATGTATGCAACATGAGGCCAGATATTCAGTTTGCAGTCTCACAGGTTAGCAGATTTATGCATAGCCCAGGGTCTAAGCATTGGCACGCTGTCAAGAGGATTTTTCCCTGCCTTAGTGGCACTTTACATCTTGGCTTGTTTTATCCCAAGGGGGGATCATTGCCGCCAGATTTACATGCTTTTTTGGACTCAGATTGGGCTAGTTTCTTTGGCACACAAGTGTCCACAAGTGGTTTTTGTTTCATGCTTGGCAGTTCATGTATATCATGGTTAAGCAAGAATCAACCTACTGTGGCCACTTCGAGTTGTGAGGCTGAGTACAGGGCAGTCTTCACAGCTATGATTGAGTGTGTGTAATGGAATTTGCCTATTCAATTTGAGAGTAGCGGAATTTAATGAGAGTACTTTCAAGAAATGATTTTGTGAGCATAGCGGGTAGACGTAATTGAAGATAGCAACATAATTATAGCAATTAGTTAACTTGGCATGGACAATACTTTTGCAAAAGAGAGAATTTAGAGAACATGACAACAGTTGAGGACCGGATTTATGTGGATCCGGTCCCCCCTCCAATAGGCATTTGTATTATGATTTCTCCCAAATAGAGAGACTTGTTACAATACATTCTTTGTGTTCCTTGTGACCTAGGTGAAGCAATGAAGATGGAAAGCTTCATGCATCACCATCATAGCATAAGCTAAACTTGAAGAAAGCTTTAACTATACCAAGCCTCAGTCCCAAGACCTCAAACACCTTCGAAGGTGGAGAGAGCTAGCAGGGAATGAGGGTAGGGAAGAGGAAGAAGAAACATTTCATACGAGAAAGAGCTAGTTCCTCACTTATCATAGCCCTTGTGCTAGCATACATAATAGCATAGTAATGAAGAAGAAATAGATGGCAAGCTCAAGCATTGAAGCATGGCTCTTCGATGGATTTGCACTCCATAGCCAAGAGTGTTGGTGTAGGCTCTCAACCTCTACTTGCTTGGAGAAAGAGAGGGAGCTCTTGCACTTTGCATAGTACACACTGAGAGTGTTTGTGAGTGTGTGTGGGTGAGTATACCCCCTAAGCACCCCCCTAGATTGCTTGGGTTGACCCCCCCTTGTAGCTCATGCTTGAAGCTCATTGGACCCCTCTAGGCCTAGCCAATCACAAGCAGGAGCCATTACAATCAACATGGGTAGCCTTGGGACAAGTGTCCCCCTTTCCCCTTTGAGAGAGAGGACTTGATAAATGCAAAATCAATTAATTAAATATCCTAAATTATCATTGGACCCCTTGGGTGGCCAACCAATAGGCTTCAGGCACACCATGAGGGCAACATGGGAAGGAACTTGATAAGTGTCCTTGCTGCCTCTTCAAGCTGGGGCTTCCCTTGTGTGTGTGTGTGTGTGTGTGTTCTCTCTCATCCCCCCCCCCCCCCCCCCTTGTAGGCTCGGCCCCCTCCTTGTAGGGATATTTTTGACTTTGGATGAGCAAGCCCCTTAGTCATCAAGCATGACTAAGCACTTGAAGTAGGGGGTGTTCCCACAAGCATCTCAAGCAAGCTTCTCAAGGCACCTCAAGCACCTTAATCATGCACCAAGTCAAGCACCTCAAGCATGGAGCCAATCAAGCACCTCAAGCATCTTAATCAAGCACCTCAAGCATGACAAGCACCTCAAGCAGGACAAGCACCTCAAGCACGACAAGCACCTCGAGCTTGGGCCGGGTTCCCACCTCAAGCTCAGCCCTAGATTACCTAATTTCAAAGGACTTTTACACACATTATTGGAGGTCTTCAATGAAGCTAACCCTAAGGTCTTATGCTCCATTGGTTAGCCTTGATCTTGATAGACCATCTCCCATTTGGGCCCCTTTACTATTGGCCCCTTGTTGAGATAAATCTATAAGCACATATCTATATCTTAACACTTGTTCCCATTTATTCTCCCACATTAAGTGATCAATTTAATATGAGAAAATCATTTGGGTTGGTTAGATATTAGATTTTATGACATTACCTCTCTTTTGAAATCATAGTCGTCCTCGACTATGAGGTAGAAGAGATAAAGCCTTCGTCATTAGTCAATCGTACTTAGCGGGTAGAGGATCCCTTTTTTACCCTACGACATCTTTCCAAGATGGATGACTAATCCATTTGGTGCTTGGGAGACATAGCTGCCGCAAGCATGTCTGCTCTTTAGTCCATTTCATTCTCCTAAAGTAGAGTGACAAATTCTACTTGGTGTTTGAGAGACGTCGTCATCACAAACATGATTCTAAGCATGCATACTAGTTAAATTTGTGCACAATTAAAAAGAGGATTAGTCTTATAAGACAAAAACATGAGTCATTTAAAAGAGAGTTGTACATTTGCTTACTCTAATGTAGCATTGTAAGCATTGACAAGGTTCATACTATCCTTAAGTTGTACTCCTTGCATCCATTTAGCATCTTCAAAAAGGATAATTTTTGAACTTAATAAGATACCGTCGGATTATCTTACCATGTCGTAGTACCTTGTCTTCATGCCGAAGGACAGCTTCGGGTTGTAGCACCTCTTCTTGGTCTTCAACTTCGGGAGGGTCTTCAATAATTGGTTCAGTTGGTGGCTCTCCTTTATAGGGCTTAAGTAGGCTTACATGAAAGGCATTGTGTATAAGCCAATGGTTGGGCAACTTGAGTTGATAAGCCGTCTCATGGATGGGATTCAAGATTTGGAAAGGACCATAGTATCTTTTTGCTAGTTTAGCATAATACTTTTGATGGCCCGTAGGATTTTTGCCCGTCGTTTGCCTTAATCGAGCCTTAGGAAACTTGAGTAAGACCCAATCATTTTCTTTGAACATTAAGGCTCTTCTGTGCTTATTAGTAGCAGCTTTCTGCCTTTGTTGAGAGATGGCTATAGCCTCCCTAATCTTTTGAAAATATTCTTGTAGGTCACGGCTATACTCATCGGCGGCGAAGATCTTCCCATGTACTTTGAGTAGCAAGGGACTTTTAGGTCTTCCCTTTATGATATCGAAAGGTGCTTTCCCCGTAGAAGTATGTACAGTATTATTGTAGGCATACTCTACTAGAGGTAAATACTTTTTCCATTGTGAGCGTTGATCTACTTCGGTAACATAAGTCTTGAGTAGATCAAGTATCATAAGATTGGCTATCTCACTTTGGCCATCCATTTGTGGGTGATAGGCCGAAGAGAAATTCAATCTTGTTCCTAGATTTTCAAAGAGACCTTTCCAAAAATTACTGGTCATTCTAGGATCTCTATCTGACATGATGGATGTGGGTAATCCATGGTGCTTGAAAATCTGAGATATGAAGAGAGTTTCCATTTGATGTGCCTTAATAGTCTTTTGGACAGGAATAAAATGTGCTTGCTTGCTAAACCTGTCGACTATTGTCCATATTCCTGTATTCCCATGGATAGACTTGGGTAATCCAAAGATGAAATCCATGGATATACTCTCCCATGGCGAATTTGGAATAGGCAATGGCTGGAGTAATCCAGGTTGCTTCCCTCTATCATACTTGGTCTTTTGGCATACTACATATTTTGAAACATACTCTTGTATGTCCACTTTCATGGTAGGCCAATAGAAATATGTCTCTACTCCTCGGAGAGTAGGTTGAATACCTCTATGCCCTGCATATGGAGGAGCATGGGATTCATACATAACCTTCTCACGAAGGGAATGGGTAACACATAGCCTATTGCTGTGGAGAAGATAACCATCCTGCAAGGTGAATGGTTCCTCTTTCTTCCCCAAAGCAAGGGCTGACATTATGTCTCTAAAGTCAAGGTCAGTAGCATACTCATCTATCATAGAGGATAGATCATTGTGAGTAGCTATAGACACCACATTAACTTTTGGTCGTCGTGAAAGTGCATCGGCAACTTGATTGTGCTTACCAGCTATGTGAGCAATATGGAAATTAAATTGCGAAAGAAAATTTGCCCACCTCATTTGCTTGTCGGAAAGTTTGGTTTGCGTCATGAAATACTTGAGACTTTGGTGGTCGGTTCGTAGGATAAATGGAGTCCCCAATAGGTAGTGCTTCCATGTATCTAGGGCATGTAGAACAGCTAAAAGCTCTTTCTCATAAATGCCCAAGACTCGTTCATCACTATTGAGCCTTCGGCTCTCATATGCTATGGCATGCCCTTCTTGAAGCAAAACCGCTCCAAGGCAATCACCACAAGCATCACATTGGACCTCAAATGGTTTTGAGAGATCCGGAAGCACGAGGACTGGTTGGGAAGTAAGCTTCTCTTTGAGTTTTTCAAAATTATTTTGCTCCTTAGCAGTCCATACAAACTTAACGTTCTTGTTTGTTAAGTCGTGTAGTGGTCCTGCTACTTGAGAGAATTTTGCTATGAAGCGTCTATAGTATGCACACATACCAATAAAGCTTCTTAGCTCATGTAGATTCCTTGGGTTAGGACATGATTTTATTACCTCTAACTTTGATGGATCCATACGAATACCATCGTGAGAGATAATATGACCTAGATATTGAATCTCTTGAAGGAAGAATTCACTTTTCTTTTGGTTGAGAAAAAGTTTGTTTTCCCTCAAGGCTTGAAAAATCACTTGGAGATGTTGCTTATGTTCCTCCAAAGATTTGGAGTAGATGATGATATCATCAAAGAACACTCCAGTGAATTTACGATATGTTCTAAAAATTTTCTCCATGAGACGATTGAAAGTAGCTGGTGCATTAGTCAAGCCAAAAGGCATGACTAGATATTCATAAAGACCAAATGTTGTGCGAAACACGGTCTTTAGGATATCTTCATCCACTATCCTTATTTGATGATAGCCACTCTTAAGGTCAATCCTACTGAACTAGGTAGAGCCTTGTAGCTTATCAAACAGATCTTCTACCCGAGGCACGGGAAATCTGTTTTTGATAGTGATATGGTTTAGTGCTCGATAGTCCACACACATGCGGTATGTACCATCTTTCTTTTGCACTAAAAGGACTGGAGAACAAAAGGGAGAGGAACTAGGCCTCACCATCCCTTTGTCTACCAATTCCTGTACTTGCCTCATAATCTCCTCTTGTTGAGCTTGTGAGACTCGATAAGGAGGTTTGTTAGGCGGTGAGCTTCCTAGAAGGAGCTCAATACGATGGTCATCATCCCCTCGTTTTGGAGGTAGGTCCGTAGGGATATCATCGATGAACACATCTTGGAATCCTTTTAGAAAATTAGAAAAGTCTAACTCTTCTTGATTCCTATCATTTTCATTTGATGAAACATTATTAGCTTTTAGAGACTCTTTGACATAAATCATGTACGCAGAAACTGAGCTCTTCATTGATTTATCAAAAGAAAGAGGATTTACAAGTGGAATAGTGCAACCACGCTCACTAGCATCTATATACATGTTCTTTCCCTTGTAGGTGAAGTAAATTCTCCTTTCAGGGAACTTCATGTTGGCAGCCATGCGATCAAACCATGGTGCCCCTAGGATAACATCCTGGTGTTGGAGAGGAGAGATGAAGAAGTCTTCTTTGTCGACATAGCTTTGGACATGAAGCCTCAACTTCCCAATCAAGGGAGTAACAGAGGCTTGTTGTCCCTTGAAAGATGCATCAGCTGTTACTATATCTCCCATCTCAAAAGCTTGAATGCCCAACTTGGTGGCCAACTCTATTGATATGAAGTTGAGAGTAGAGCCTGGGTCAAACAAGATGAAGGCATCATGCTCTCTTACCTTTCCCCACGCATAGGAAAGTGATGATCCTTTGCAATGAGCATCCTCTTTTGGAGCTTCGATGGTGGAAGCCCTAGGAGTCTCATTGCGAGTATTCTTCTTGGGGCAAGAACGATAGCCATGTCCTTGCTCCCCACACTTGAAACACTTATGGTCCTTGCGAAAAGCTTCAAGCTCTTTAGGAGAGAGTTTGTTTTTACCTTTGTAAACTCCCTTCTCCTTGGACAGATTGTTGTTGTTGTTATTGTTGTTGTGGGAAGTGCCTTGGGAATTATTTTGAGCATTGGATTTCCCCTTTGTATCATTTTTATCTTTGTTTTTCATGGGCTTGACATTATGTCTAGCTCCTTGATGGAAATTGATGCGTGAAGCAACCATGGTGTGGTGGATTACTTCGGTAATAGTACCGGGCGGTTGAGAGTTGATGTATTCGGCCATCTCTTCGGGTAATCCCGCACAGAATTGCTGTCTTTGCTCGGCAAAGTCTATCTTTTGAAAGACAATAGCTTTGAGATGTAGATCCCAAAACTTGTCTACATACTTGTTGATAGACTCATGAGAGAGAAGCTTCAAGCCACGCCATTCGGTAAGAACTTTATCTTTAGTATCACTTGGAAGAAATGGATTCATGATGGAAACTCATAGAGTTTTCCATGTCTTTGGGGCTTCTCCATTGCCACGAAGGCTAGCCCACCATTGACGGACGCATCAAATTGCTAGATGAAGGCCAACACTTTGTCGGTAGCACCAAAGGTGCCATCGTAGGTGAGAAAAGAGATACTCTTTCCTCCCTCCTTGAACTTCTTTAGCTTTTGTGACCTTCGCCATGCAGAAAATGATTTGCGATGTCCTCCCCTCTTGTATTCGCTAGGAGAATAGCCATAACTTTCATCGGAAGAGGAGGAAGGTGAAGAAGAAGGAGAAGAGGGTGACCTCTTCCTAGCCCTTTTCTTCCTTTGTTTCCTCTCTTTCCTTTCAGAGTGATGAGGAGAAGGACTATAGGTTGCTCTTTTCCTCTTGGGAGGAGTAGGCGATCGTCTAGACCGCCGTCTTCGTGGAGCCACCTCTTCAAAAGAACTTAGACTTTCATTGCTTTCTTTCTCTTTGGATTCCTCCTCTCGAATGGGAGAGAGTCTTCTTTTGGGGGTCTCTTCAAGAGGCCTCCTAAGCTCTCTCTCCTCTGGGAGAGGAAGGGAAATTCCATAAGCACGAAGTTGTTGAGTAACTTCGGCTTGCAAAGCAGGGTTGCCCATAGCTTGCTGCAACCTAGCGACGAGATAATTCACAAACATGGGAGCATTATCATTAGCACCTTCATGTGCAAAATCAAAGCTATCAATGTTCATTCTACTCTCTTGATTATTGTCAACCATGTTAACAAAATTTATGTTTATACTTAGTGTATGCTTTGGCAGTTCAAAACCTTAGTTGGCACTCCTCTTAGCCTTTGAAAATCGGCTCTTAAGTATCTACACCCACGGCTCAAAGTGGTTAATTATAGAGAGTAGAGGAGTAGGTCTAACATAGCAGAGTTGCCAAGGGCTAGCTCCTTTCGGACTTCTTATGGCTCAATAATGGTAAAGCCATAGGCAAGTCTAAAAAGACTCCATTATTAAGTCCAAAGCTCCCGAGGTGTGCACCATCCCCCACATAGTGGGCTTAACAAAACCGATATTAGATCCCAGTTCCACTTACTCTATTATAATTAACAACATCAACCATTTATAGGCTACTTAAGGACCTCTCTTCTTAAGCAAGAAAAGAGAAACCAAATGCTCTGATACCAATGTAATGGAATTTGCCTATTCAATTTGAGAGTAGCGGAATTTAATGAGAGTACTTTCAAGAAATGATTTTGTGAGCATAGCGGGTAGACATAATTGAAGATAGCAACATAATTATAGCAATTAGTTAACTTGGCATGGACAATACTTTTGCAAAAGAGAGAATTTAGAGAACATGACAACAGTTGAGGACCGGATTTATGTGGAGCCGGTCCCCCCTCCAATAGGCATTTGTATTATGATTTCTGCCATAAAGAGAGACTTGTTACAATACATTCTTTGTGTTCCTTGTGACCTAGGTGAAGCAATGAAGATGGAAAGCTTCATGCATCACCATCATAGCATAAGCTAAACTTGAAGAAAGCTTTAACTATACCAAGCCTCAGTCCCAAGACCTCAAACACCTTCGAAGGTGGAGAGAGCTAGCAGGGAATGAGGGCAGGGAAGAGGAAGAAGAAACATTTCATACGAGAAAGAGCTAGTTCCTCACTTATCATAACTCTTGTGCTAGCATACATAATAGCATAGTAATGAAGAAGAAATAGATGGCAAGCTCAAGCATTGAAGCATGGCTCTTGGATGGATTTTCACTCCATAGCCAAGAGTGTTGGTGTAGGCTCTCAACCTCTACTTGCTTGGAGAAAGAGAGGGAGCTCTTGCACTTTGCATAGTACACAATGAGAGTGTTTGTGAGTGTGTGTGGGTGAGTATACCCCCTAAGCACCCCCCTAGCTTGCTTGGGTCGACCCCCCCTTGTAGCTCATGCTTGAAGCTCATTGGACCCCTCTAGGCCTAGCCAATCACAAGCAGGAGCCATTACAAGCAACATGGGTAGCCTTGGTGTTGGGGTATAAAGCCCAATGTGGTCGCCCAGGTAAGTGGGCGGGCTGCCAGGTATGTACACATATTCTTTTGTTAAAAGCTAATAAGAACTCCCTATGCTCTACACATTACAGTAGAACGAGTTCACCATATCGTCGTGCTCTTCTTCTCGCACTCTCTCTCGCGTCGCACTTCCGCTCGTACTCCTTCAACTGGTATCAGAGCTCAGATTGAAGCTCGGGGCAGCACTACAGGAGGCTAGAGTCACTAGCTCAGATTGGAGTGAAATTCGACAGGCGAAGACACGGCCCCAAATCCTGTGGGTAAGCCCGAAGGGCTTGGTGTTCTCAGAATTTCATTTTGAGGTCATCTCGACCACCATTTGGCTTCGACAAAGGTCTGCGCAGGCCATTTTCAACTACGTGGTCTCGGCGGGTGCAGATCTGACTCTGCAAATTTGGGGTTTTTGGCCTACGACTGTAGGTGCTGAGGATATCGACACTCCCAGAGTGTTGATTTGTGGCTGTCTACACATCGAAGGACGGCTCACAGCTCTTGGAGGCGTGTCACATACGACACGGGCGCATCTACACACAGACTATAGGCGACATCCACTATAGTGTTCACCAGGTAGCTTGTGTTTGCTGCTTGATATTCCAGATTTTATCCTGACATTGCAGGTACTTCCACATGGGATGTATTGTCAGAGATGATGTATGTCTGTTGAGGGTTTGCTAGCTGTGAGTCACGCAGCAAACAACCGCCGCAGCGGTTACAGCATACAGTGGGAAATTTGTGGATGTATGACTTTGTGGGAAGTCTATGTACTGTCAGATTTACTGCAGCCTTTGTTGAGGGTCGCGTGAGGTTTTATTGAGCTGGGGGATTCTCGAATGTTGAGATCCTTTCGGTGATACAAGTCTTGGAGCGATCCCTCGAGCACCCTTAGATAGGCAGCTAGGATGTATTGACTGTGAGTTAGACAGTTGGGATTGCATCTTTGCTTTACTGCCGTCAAGGCATTGTCGCAGTCTATGCTTACAGGACAGTGACAGAACAGTCAGAGACAGTACAGGTGCAGGACAGGTTTACCCACAGCTTACAGTGTCAGAGAGACAGTGTTTTTGAGCTGTTTTTTGGTCTGTTTTTGAGTATACAAGAGCCATTTTACAAAGGAGACTCTGCCGAAATTTATGCAGAATCTGAAGCTTTCTTGGTTCATTTGACAGGTTGATATTGGTTCAGAGGTCAGTTTACAGGGGAAACTCTGCCGAACTTTTCCCAGGAAAGTAAACTACTGTGAAACGTAGCTATGGCTGGATCACAGGACACTGCTCTTTACAATATCAAGAAGCTGGATGGAACCAATTTCCCATTGTGGAAGCAGAAGATTTGGCACGTGTTGGTACAAAAGAAGTAGATAAAACCTATAAAGCTCAAGGGGATAAAACCAGAAGATATGGACAAAGATGAATGGAGCGAAATGGATGAATTGGCACTTTCTACCATTATGCTGACTTTGGCAGAAAGCGTTTACTTCAATGTAGCAGACGAGATGTCGGCTTATCAAGCATGGTTAAAGCTGAGTGATCTTTATGAGAAGCAGAGTGCAGCTTCACAGGTATACTGGCTTAAGAAGCTTGTTGACTTGAAGATGAAAGAAGGGACACCTATGTCCAATCATCTGAATGAATTCAACACAATCTACAGTCAGTTGTCAGCTCAAGGTGTCAAGTTTGATGAACCTGTTAGAGCTATGTTCCTGTTGATCACATTGCCGGAAAGTTGGGACACTTTTCGCACAGCTTTGAGTAATTTTGCACCTCCAGATGGTTTGAACATAGCAGGTGTAGAAGGAAGTCTGCTTACTAAAGAAACCAATAGAAAGACAATGGACAAAGACAAAGGAACAGCCTTAGTTGTCAGGGGAAGGACCAAAGAAAAGTACAAAGGTGGAAAGAAGAATCAGTCTCGTAGCAAGTCCCGCAGTGCTAAAGGCAAGAGTGACATAGAATGCTACCATTGTGGCAAGAAGGGTCACATGAAAAGAGACTGCAGAGAATGGAAAGCAGAAAAAGGCAAAGAGAAAGCTGAAGACCATGGTGAGAAGAAAAAGTCCTCAGTGAAGATTCAAGAAATAAATGTGACAAACACTGTTGCAGTGGATGACAGTCTAGTGTCAATAGACATCTACTTCTTGAAGAATACAATGGACTCGGCTCTTCTTACAGCATCTGATGGAAATGCACTGAGTGACTGGATTATAGACTCAGGGGCATCACTTCATGTGTCTCCAAACATGGAGTGGTTTACCTCTTATGTGACCACTAAAGATCATGTTCCACTAGGCAATGGGCAGACATGTGAGATCTTAGGTGTTGGAGATATTCAATTGAAGTTTCAGAATGGCTCTTCTTTCACGCTGAAGAATGTGAGACATGTTCCCGCAATGACAAAGAGCTTGATCAGCACAGGTTTACTTGATGATGCTGGCTACGTCACCACTTTTGGACGGAACATGTGGAAGATATCCAAGGGTTCTATGACAGTAGCACATGGAGTAAAGTCTGGAGGACTTTACATGATTTATGTATCAAATGTCTCTAAAAATGTAATCAATGTAACCAAGCAGCCGAACGTTTCTTTGTGGCATAGCCGGTTAGGACATATGTCCAAGAAGGGAATGGAAATCTTGTCTCGTTCTGGTTATTTTCCTGGCTTTTCATTTAATGATTTTGAATTCTGTGAACATTGTTTGTATGGTAAGCAAACACAGCAGCCACATAAGCATAGAAGCAGTAGAAGAGATACACAGTTGGCACTTGTTCATAGTGATTTGTGTGGACCTATGCCTAACCTATCTCTAGGGGGAGCTTCTTACTTTATGACATTTATAGATGATTACTCGAGGAAAGTATGGGTTTACTTTCTCAAGCACAAGGATGAAGCGTTTAGTGTTTTCAAAACGTTTGTGACACTTGTGGAGAATCAGAGTGGCAAGAAGCTTAAATGCTTACGCACTGACAATGGTGGAGAGTATGTTTCAAAGGCCTTTCAGGAATTTTGTGAGTCAAAAGGTATAAAACGTGAACTTACTTCTCCTTAGAATCCTCCTCAAAATGGTGTTGCTGAGAGGATGAATAGGACCATACAAGAGAAGGTCAGAAGTATGTTGTCTAATGCACAGCTGCCAAATGGGTTTTGGGCTGAAGCTGTATCAACAGCTGTTCATCTTGTAAATAGATCTCCTAGCAAGGTTTTGCAGAAGGATTCAATGCCAGAGATGGTATGGTCAAGCAAAATGCCCTCATACAAGCATCTCAGAGTCTTTGGCTGTGAGGCATATACTCACGTTCCAAAGGAATTTAGGAACAAACTTGAGCCAAAGAGTAGAAAGTGCATCTTTCTAGGCTATGGTAATTCTGGTGAGATGGGGTACAGACTTTGGGATCCCGAATCCAGAAAGGTTGTCCGTAGCAATGATGTTCACTTTAATGAATCCAAATATCATTCTAAACAAGAGAGGGTTGAGGAGATGAGAAGAGTTGTCTTCCAAGAAGATGGACCTGCACGTGCAAGACAAAATGTCAGGGGTGAAGAGGAGCAAGGACAGGATAGATTGGAACCACAGGTTATGGCTGAGCCTGAGCCACCTATTGTGCATAGATCTGGACGTGTCACGCGACCTCCTGATAGGTTTGTTCCATCTATGAACTATGTCATGTTGACTGATTGCAATGAGCCTTCATGTTACAAGAAAGCAGTGCAAATGAAGGACTCCGGGAATTGGCAATTGGCCATGCAGTCAGAGATGACAGCTCTGCATAAAAACAAGACATGGAAGCTAGTTAAATTACCACAGGGCAAAAAGGCTCTACCTTGTAAATGGGTTTACAGGTATAAGATCACCGCTCATGATAGTCAGCCAAAGTACAAAGCAAGGCTTGTTACCAAGGGCTTTAAGCAAGAACAAGGCATTGACTTTGATGAAGTCTTCTCTCCGGTGGTCAAGATGACTACACTGACATGTTCCTGCTGATCTACTTACAAAAGGACTTCCCTCAGAGAGCTTTGCGCATTTTCGCAAGAAGTTAGGTGTAGGGTAGTACATCACTTCTCTACATCTCTTGTATATTAGCTTGTATAGTAGCTTCTCTCACACTTAAAGTACCACATTGGACTTTAAGTGGGAGGTTGTTAGGGTATAAAGCCCAATGTGGTCGCCCAGGTAAGTGGGCGGGCCGCCAGGTATGTACACATATTCTTTTGTTAAAACCTAATAAGAACTCACTATGCTCTACACATTACAGTAGAGCGAGTTCACCATATCGTCGTGCTCTTCTTCTCACACTCTCTCTCGCGTCGCACTTCCGCTCGTACTCCTTCACTTGGGACAAGTGTCCCCCTTTCCCCTTTGAGAGAGAGGACTTGATAAATGAAAAATCAATTAATTAAAGATCCTAAATTATCATTGGACCCCTTGGGTGGCCAACCAATAGGCTTCAGGCACACCATGAGGGCAACATGGGAAGGAACTTGACAAGTGTCCTTGCTGCCTCTTCAAGCTGGGGCTTCCCTTGTGTGTTGTGTGTGTGTGTGTGTGTGTGTGTGTGTGTGTTGTCTCTCATCCCTCCCCCCCCCCCCCCCCCCCCCCCCCTTGTAGGCTTGCCCCCCTCCTTGTAGGGATATTTTTGACTTTAGATGAGCAAGCCCCTTAGTCATCAAGCATGACTAAGCACTTGAAGTAGGGGGTGTTCCCACAAACATCTCAGGCAAGCTTCTCAAGGCACCTCAAGCACCTTAATCATGCACCAAGTCAAGAACCTCAAGCATGGAGCCAGTCAAACACCTCAAGAATCTTAATCAAGCACCTCAAGCATGACAAGCACCTCAAGCAGGACAAGCACCTCAAGCATGACAAGCACCTCGAGCTTGGGCCGGGTTCCCACTTCAAGCTCAGCCCTAGCTTACCTAAGGTCAAAGGACTTTTACACACATTATTGGAGGTCTTCAATGAAGCTAACCCTAAGGTCTTATGCTCCATTGGTTAGCCTTGCTCTTGATAGACCATCTCCCATTTGGGCCCCTTTACTATTGGCCCCGTGTTGAGATAAATCTATAAGCACATATCTATATCTTAACACTTGTTCCCATTTATTCTCCCACGTTAAGTGATCAATTTAATGTGAGAAAATAATTTGGGTTGGTTAGATAGTAGATTTTATGACAGTGTGTATGGCTCAAACACCTTATGGTTGATTTGGGTGTTGGACAGGACACTACCAGCACTATCTACACTGATAGTCACAGTGCATTGGCAGTTGCGAGGAACCTAGTTTTTCATGCTCGCACAAAGAACATTGAGGTGCATTACCACTATGTCAGGGAGAGGCTCTCAGCAGGAGAGATCAGCTTGGCTTATCTGCCAACACAGGACAACCTTGCAGATCTTTCCACAAAGGCATTGTCTCATGAGAAGCTCAAAGCTTTCCACAAAACTTTCCTTTATTCCTGTGCCAGCTCTCGTTCACCGCATCACTCCAGGGGGGATTTCTTACCATATACATGTGGTAGGGATGTGTGTGAACACACTATGACCGCTGGGGCATTTTTTCCCTCTTTAAGAGGTTTTTTCCCCCATGCATTGTATATACGTCCATCACTGTAGGGCTATCTATATTTCCATTGCACACTAAGTAACACACTCTCTATTGTGTGCCTTGAGCTTCCTTCGTCTTCACCAAGCTGTGTGCATTTCTCTTCAACCCTAATTCCAACAACCATGTCAAAGCTTTCTTGAAATCCACAAAGCAACAATACAACTTTTTTCCTTTCAATCGAGATGCTTCCATAAGAACTCGAAGAGTGGCAAGGTGATCAATAGTGCTATGATGCTTTCAAAAACCTGCTTGGCCTAGCGCACGTTTTCCGTTCTTTTCAGCCCATTCACTTATCTTCATCTCCATGATATATCCAAATAACTTTGCCATCAAAGAACCAACCATTATAGAGCGATATTTGTTCACATTGTTTACATCTCCTCCTTTGTGCAAAGGTTTGATCCAATTTGTACTCCAATCATGAGGCATGCCATGTTGAAGTGCAAGGTTAAACATATCGCGTATCCAATATCGTGTTTTCTTGCTTGTCCATTTAATCATTTCAGCCTTGACACCTTGAAGGTCCCCTGCCTTGCGAGTAGCAAGTTTCTCAAGCATGCAACATACATCTTCAATGGTAAAGAAGGGAGGCATAAACAGAAGGGAGCTACAACACTCCATCTTATCAACATTGGGTTTCTCATAGAGGTTCTTGCAATGCATATACATATCCTCAAGAGTCAAGTCACCAAAGATCTCAACACGCTTGCCTTCTAGATTTTGCCAAAACTTGCCACATGCATGTGCTTTCTCTTGCGCTAAAAGAAGTTGTTTTTTGAGTTCCCACCTTCTCCTCTTTTTTGAACAAGTGATTTGTATGTGTGTGAATGTTCCAAGAAAACTTCCTTGTCTTTGCTTGCATCCAACCTTAGTAAGTGTTTTTGAGCTTGACTACATTGCATGTCAAACCATTCCTTCTTGGTGCTACCCTTCTTAGACCTTTTGCAAGACATGTGTTCCAGAGAAAAGCATTACTTCGCACAAGAGAAAATTACTTCTTTGAAAAATTTTCACTTGCATTCTAATTTTGGGCTCTCTTGATGCTCTGTCATGCTTAACATTTGATCCACCACATTAGCATATATAAGACATAGGTACAAATGATTCACATCATGATTGGAGGCTACATACTCAGGTCTTTTACCACACTTGAGGTCAATACATAGTATCCTATGATCCGATTCCGGATTCCATTCACCAAGTGTAAAGCTTTGTATACATTTTAGAGTGGCTTCCGAAAACAACATATAGTCAATTACGCTATCACCATTGTGCTTTTTACATGTAAAGTCATTGGTGCCTTGCCATAAAGATACACCATTTGCAATGAGCATTCTGATACTATTGCACATATGTAAAAGTGACTTTCCATAGTGATCCAATTCTTTTGCATCATTTGAACTTTGATTATACATGTATGAGTCATCCATTCTTCTTGAGACATGCGACATGTTGACTTGTGTGTCATGTTGTAACGTATTTGTGCAACTTTACCATGGTCCTTGTAATGAGCAATGTCATCCTCTAATTCAACAAAGGGTTAATTTCTATCCATATCCAAGCAAGCTGTGCACTCCTTGCCACACTGTCGAAGCAAGGGCCTTGCCTAACACTGTGTGCGAGCCATAGACGGCTCCAAGCACACAACTAGCTTAACTAGTAAGCTCAAAAGAGGGCAATGGTGTGTCACTCACCGCTCTATGCTCCTGGCGTGGAGGATTCCTCGCCGCGAAGAAGAAGGAGACGCCGCTACGTTGCGCTCAACCGCTTCACCGCCGTTGTGCCGCCGCAATGCTCTCTCTCTCTCTCTCTCTCTCTCTCTCTCTCTCTCTCTCTCTCTCTCTCTCTCTCTCTCTCTCTCTCTCTCTCTCACATACAGACACACACAAGGAGTTGAAGAAGAAGAAGATGGAGATGGAGATGGAGCAAGAGCACTCTTCTACTGCACAAATGAGAGAATGCATAAATTTTAGTTTTAGTTGGCTTTTATATGAGCTCACCCCATTCACACTTGGGCGCCCATGCTTAGCCAACTAATCCCTTGAATGTACCAGTTAGAGTGCGCCTCTCATCGGCGATCACTCTTACCCTTTTCCTATTGGTCCGACAAGCCCGATACCTGTCTCTACCAAATACATAATACACGTCCGTCGTAGGTGATGGGGTGTCCGTGAGCCGTGAGGGTTAACATGCCCCCCTTCCTGATGTAGATTCCGTCCTCGGAAGCTATTGAGTTGAAGCTCGTTCGTCGAGGTGGAAGAGCATTTGAGATGAATGTCCTTAGCCTTCTTCAGTCACTGCAAAATCAAACAACATTGGCACAGTAATTGCATTCTCATAAGTGATTAAAAAGCATATGCAATTTTAGGTAGACAAATTGATTGGTAAAATAATTTCAAACAATTTGTCAGCAATGAACATTAAATTGCAATGTAATCAAATGCATAAACAGATGTAAAGGTAAAAAATTAAACAAGTCTGGGGTCGCTAATTTGACGATCGAAAGGCACTAGAGATCGAATATTAATACCATGGGTAAGCTTCTTAATTTTCTGTGGTCAATTAAGTTGTTTAATCGCGAGGGCCAAGTATTCATGTTCGAGGGCTGACTAGAGGCTATATCTAGAAGACCTTGTAGTTAAGCTACCATAAAAGGAATTTCTCATGAAATCATCGCCTGACTGATTACTTTTTCTTTGAGCCCCCAAATTCTTTTCACAGTGATTCAATTTTGATGTGTGTGCTTATTTTGTATGCCTTGGGTTTTTTGCTTTTCAAGAAAAAGCGCCCATACTGGGAACCTCTAGAGCTCTAGTACCATAGGCGATACATGTGAGTGACGTACCCAATCAAGCTGAGATTTCTCTTCCAGCTTAAGATTTTACAGTGTGGCACTTTGATTTTTTGTTTGTTCATTTTCATCATTTTAATTTTGTAACTTTGGGGGGTCATATAACACTGATACACCTCCCCAGGCTCATCACACTAGTAAACTCCCTTTATAATACTTAAGCTAAAGGTTAATAGGGTCAAGCCCACTAGAAAGCCCTAGTACATTTCACACAATGCTGCCTAAATCGAATTAAGAACCGAAGTAACCATTAATTATTAGGAAGGCATTCCCCATGGTATTAAGAGAAGATCTCTAACACCTAACTTGGTCAAACTAGCTTAGTCGGACTTGCTTGATGTTTAAACCTAGACAAGGGATTATGACAAAAAAGACATTGAATTAAATGTTTGATACTAAGCAAATGTGCTGGATATTATGCTACCAATCACAATCAAAGCAGACAATCATAGATGCAAAAAAGATAAGGGACAATGCTAATGGACAAGAAACACCTGTTTGTGTTGATGGTGGCGCTTGAACTAAAGTGTGAACGAGAGAAAGGTTCCATGAAGGTCCAAATCCTATCAATAGCAACACGCTCGTGTACACACTAGGATACAAAAGGGAGGCACATTAGTGGGAAAAGGTACCAACACTTATTGAACACAACAAAAAACATAAGGAACCCTGACCTAATTAGTTGCACTCCCCCTAGAGAGTCAAGGGAATAGGATATTGTAGAGGTTGGGGGGAAACCCTAAGGCTAAACCCCTATCCTCGTCGTCGAGATAAACAAAGTCATCATCCATGAGACCATATGTGCCATCTGTGTAGTCCTGTAAATTTTCTTCTTCATCATAGGTGCCCATGTTTACTAAGAAGGTCACTAGATGCCTATAGTCATCTTGGTCAAAAGGGCAGGCTTGTGCAATGGGAGAAACACTCTCTACTAAGTATGGATCAGACGTGGTCAAGAGACGTACCAGCCATTCTAACTCCTCAAAATTCCTCTCACATGCTAGCATACCTATCAAATCCCATTCACATGCAAGCACTGGAAAGACCATGTGAAATATTTGTGAAAAGTAACGAGGATACCTCTCACCCAAGGAAGGAGTGGATGACTCTAGCGTACTAGCCATATTTGTACACGCAAATAGATGATGGTTAGAGTGCAAATATTGCAAGGGTCGTGTTCTTGTGCATAATTTGTTTTTATGATTTTGTGTTATGGTTCTTGCTCTTTTAATTTTTTATCTTTTTTTTGTGAGTATAAGGCTTTATATATACATTCCCTAAGATTGGAGATTAAGGGGTCAGGGGGAAAGGTTGAGAGGAAAGTGAGTGAGTGATGATTGTCAGCAAACACTCCCCCCTTCCTTGGGTAGATCATACCGTTTGAAATGAGCTCATCACCCTTCGAAACCAATTGTTCCAGTTGGTAATAGGTGAGGATTTTTGCCATTAGTTTTCTATTATCCTAGGTGCCTCGTCAAGTTGCAAGGGTGGTAAGGTACTCTCCCAGGATCGAACTTGAAGTGGTTCATCAGGTGATTCTTGAACACTGGGAGGTGTGGATTCTTTTGTAGCTTCATGGAGGTCCACTACTATAGATGGAGGCTGTGTAGAAGCTTTTACCTCTATGGATGTATTACATGAGGAGCTAGAAGCTTCATGGAACTCCCCCCTTCCTGAGCTAGGTGGAATAAATTGGTTTTGCCTTGGAGCCCAAACTAGCTCTGGACTAGGTGTGTAGCATTCTGTGATCTTTCCCTTCCCACGGTCTGCCATTGGCTTTAGCGTTACACTGTTTGACTCATATGGGTTTGTTGTCGATAGAGAAGGACACATTTTACATTTAGGTACCCAAATTTGCTCATTTCCATCATAGTAGCCTTCGGTTTCTAATAGTCGTTTTGGAATCCATCGTGATTTGGTCTTGAATCTCCTAGAGCGCGCTCTTGGTTCTCCAAGGAAATTTTTTCTTGAAATGGATGGGAGGGTTGAGGTAGTTGGAAGTAAGGCCTTGGGGACCCATTGATATGTACTCTTAGGTCGCGCAGGTTGAGTACTTGCAATATTACTGCTTGCTACAACTACAAGTGTTGAAGTGCTAGGTTCATGGGTAGCCGGCAAAGACGAGTTAACCACCTTGGCTTATGAATGTTGGCTATCCTTCAACTTTGATAGAGTTTGTAACATAGGTGACTTTGCTTGAATGATAGGGGTAAGAGTCAGTGGTCGCGTCGTGACACTACCAATATCCCAATCAATAGTGCATTTGGTTGCCAACATCCACGTGCATCCCAGGTTTACATTGCCTTCCATAGCTCCCGCGGGCATGACTAGAAACCTCTGCACTATGCTTCCATTGTCATAGACAACAGGGGTCTGAAGGACTCCAAGAATAGCAGTTTTCTTTTTATTAATTCCTTGACTTGCATCGTACTCAGGGATAGGGTCGGTTTCCCTAATTGACACCAAACTCCATAGGATAACAAATTGTGTTTAGCTCCCATATCTAATAAGGCATTGTATAGTACTTTCCCATAGGGGCTATTTAGCTCAATTGGGTATTGTAGCGGTGGCTCAGATTCTAATGAGTCGTCATCTGTGTCCTCGAAAAATGCTTGCGTGATTCCCAGATTAGCCTCTCGTTAGCGTCTAAGACATTGTTGTCGTTCTCGAGCCTCAACTCTTGCTTGGATTTTTCTAAGCTCTGCTTGTTTCTTGGCAGCCTTCTTTTGATGGATAGCTTGCAACTCTTCCTAGCTTAGAGTATCATAATATCTTTTGAATTTACTCCCATTAAGGAATCCAATGGTTTCAACTCCATCTAGAGTCTCCACACGAATGGTCCCTTGCAGGGTAATTTCACACACTCGATATGGTCCCTTACCCGCGTATTTCAATTTCTTCTTTTCATTACGTACCCCGTACATAAGAACTTTATCACCAACCTTGATGTCTTTATCCTTTAAATGGATATCAAACCACTTCTTTCTCCTATCCTTCTCCACTAGATCATTTCGCACAGCTAATTGCCTCTCTTCATCTAGCCTTTCCAGGATATATAATCGCTCCACTAAGGGGTTACCATCCCAACCTTCTTGAGAAGCTACTCGAAGACTAGGAATGAAAAACTCCCATGGCATAACTGCTTCTTGGCCATACACCATCTTAAATGGTGTGCAATTAATAGCAACTTTATACACAGTACGATAAGCCCATAAAGCTGATGTAAGCTTTAGGTCCCAATCAGTGCGATGAGACTCAACTGTCTTTGTCAAAATGGAGATGAGAGTTTTGTTGGTACTCTCAGCTCGGCCATTTGCTTGGGGATAATAGGGTGTAGACTTGTGGTGAGATATCATGAAGTTTGATGTGAGTTCTTTTATTACTTCATTTATAAAATGAGTTCCATTGTCACTCACAAGTTCAAAGGGGCATCCAAAACGTGTGATAATGTTCTCAAAGAGGAACTTAGCTGTTGTTTTTGCATCCGCCTTTCGTGTTGCTTTTGCTTCAGCCCATTTGGTTACATAGTCGGTAGCCACAATGATATATCATGATTGCATGTTATGTGCAGCCGGACTAATCGGTCCTACAAAGTCTAAGCCCCACTTTTCAAATGGTTGGGTTACCTTGATGGGATGTAGAGGCATCCTATCACTTCTTTGTGTCTTCTTGAAGCGTTGGCATTCATCACATCCCTTTTCAAAAAGTGATGCATCCTTAAATAGAGTGGGCCACCAATAGCCTGACTGTAAGATCTTTCGGGCAGTCAACTTTCCTGAAAAGTGACCACCAGCTACGCCCATGTGTTCCTCTTGTAGAATATATAAATACTCATCCTCGCGAGCACAGCGTCTAAGAACATCATCTTTTCCTCTCTTATAGAGAGTTCGAGCCAGTAAGCAATAGGGTTCGCATTCCTTGATTAATTTTCGAGCTATATCTTTTCGCAGCTTTTTGGGTGGAAAACCATTAACTAAGAAGTTAACAATCTTTTCACTCCATTCAGGCATTGTCTCAACAATGAACAAAGGAGTATCAGACAATTCATCATCAACCCCCGTAGGAGCTTCGCCATTAGGGATACGAGATAAATGATCCGCCATGACATGTTTCCTCCCAGGCCTCACAAAAACGGTGAAGTCAAACTCAAGAAGAATTAACAACCATCGTGTAATTTGACCTGTGGAACACGGCTTGTTTACCAAATATAGCAATGCTTGATGATCAACATAAAACACAAACTTGGTAGCAAGAAGGTAATAGCGAAATTTCTTTACTGCGTAAATCATAGCTAGACCTTCGCGCTCTGTAGTAGTGTAGTTCATCTCGGCATCATTTAATTGGCGACTTGCAAAGCTAATAGGGTAGTCCAATTTATGTTCTCCTGGTTGAGTTAGAACACACCCAATAGCAAAATTTGATGCATCAATATGCACATGAAAAGGTACATTCCAATCAAGTGTTCGCAGGATTGGAGCACTTGTTAGGGCCTTCTTTAATAACTCATAAGATTGATGACATTCTTCCGTCCAGTGAAACTCGATAAGAAGCTTGTACAATGGACGCGCTATCTCGGCAAAGTTTAAAATAAACCTTCGATAATAACCAACATGGCCCATAAATCTTTGAACTCCTTTATAGTTAGTAGGTGGTGGCAAATCGGCAATGGCTTTAATCTTACTCTCATCTGTGGATATCCCGTTCTTGGACACTATATGCCCTAGAATGACTCCATGCTTAACCCAAAATTGGCATTTGAAAGGGTTCAATGAGATGCGATAAAATATGCACCTTTCAAATATTTTTCGTAGATATAACAAATGCTTCTCCCAAGAAGAATAAACACAAAAGGTCGTCTAGGAAAGCTTCACAAAACTCCTTTAGAAATTCTTTAAACGCAGTGTTTATTAATCGTTGGAATGTAGCAGGGGCATTCGTTAAGCCAAAAGCCATAACACGAAATGCAAACACTCCAAAATCTGTGATAAAAGCAGTTTTAGCTTGGTCCTCTAATGCAATTGTGATTTGACGGGTCGTATGAATGCCCCGGAACCAACTTCCTGTCAATGTTTAGAGCGAGTAGCCAACTTACCTTGTTCAATGGTCAAAAAAAGTTATAAAGTTTCTTCTCTCAAAAAATTCCATATGCCGCACTTACAAAGGTTTTGAATAGATTGCCGAAGCGATTATCAGTAAGAAACCCAGTCATACCAACTTCAATAACATTTGTAGGATATAATACACTTTCGAGTTTGTATCTCTTTCCAAGCCCTGTTCGAATGTTTACCAACCAAATGTCAAGCACAAAAGGCCGTATACTTACCTTCCAAAATAGTGTACCAAAGCGGTGGGATTTTCCAATCACACAGTGTCGGGGGATAATTGTGCGAAAGGTGAGCCGGGAAGGCACCGGGCCCCTGGCTGTGAGAGATGTGGGAAAAAAGGTGTAGCAAACGGAATTACCGACAACAGTAAAACAAACAGTTCACCTAATTCCAGTTAATCGACAGAATCCATGATTATTCAATCACTAATGCAGGCTTAATGCTCCTTACAAGAAGAAATCCTGGCTTAATCCAGGTGCTAAACAGGAAAATTAATAAAGTTCTGCTTACTCTGCCTTCTGCTTCCCGATTCGAGTGGTTAATGATGTCTTAGAAGATCTATTTAGGTTAGGCTCCGCTAATGGTTTGAGATTAGGCTTGATTCAGAGAGCTTGGCTTATGAATTCGAGAGATTAGGCTTGATCTATAGAGCTTAGCTCAAGCTTTTGAGATTAAGAAGCTTAGGAATTCAATTAGGCTTAGCTTTGTCTTGGCAATCGAAATAACGAATTCAGCTTAAGCTTGATTAACGAGAGCTTTTGCTTAAGTGAGCAAGGCCTTTGGCTTTTGGTTTGGCATCCAAGTAGGTTTAGGAAATTTGGCTTAAGGAAAATAGGATTAGATTGGGCGAGAGAATCCATGTGGTTTAGTTTATGGAGGTTTTTAATGAAGGCTTAGGAGCTTAAGAGCTTAAGATTATCAGGAGCTTAAGAACTTAATCAAGCGAGCTTAAGAGCTTAAGAGATTATGAGGAGATTTCGAATATGGAGATCATGAGGAGCTTAAGAGCTTATAGATTATGAGGAGAAGCTTAAGAACTTCCGAGCTTGAAGATATGAGGAAGAGGAGACACAAGATGATGAGGTCAAGAATATGAGATGAAAGGCCCCCAAATCACACGATTCCCCTTTATATGGATGCATGTCTCCCTTGCTAAAAATAGCTTGGCACCCATTAGCGACGTCGCTAATGGGTCCTAGCCCTTGATGACATGGCAGGCCGCGTTGGACCAGCTCGGAATTTGGCAAGAGCGGTGCCGAATAGTGACGCCATGGCATGCTCTTCCCAACGTGTTTCTTGCTCGGCGTGAGCCGCCGCTTCCTCTCGAAGCCTGCACGAGCGGTTTTCTCTCCCACTTCCTCCTCTGTTCGTTGCCTCAAGACCTCGCCATACTTGGCTTCACACCCTTAAGGGTTTAGGTTACACTTTATTAATGGGCGGCCAGCCTTGATTTAATTTGGGTGGGTGACCCTTAAAGGGCACCCCATTTAGCATACATATCGACTGCCCTCATTTGCCTTGGGTGGGCGGCCCTTAAAGGGCACACCATATGGCAAAGCACTGCCAAGCATGTCTGCTCTAGTTCCCCTCAAGGACACCCCATTTTTCATACATAAAGGAACTTAATTTGGCATGCAGCATTGATCAAGCTTTGATCGGCAAGGCACTGCTTCCTTCATTGGCGGCATTCGGCACACTTACCGGCCATGCAGTGTCGGCTAAGGCTAAACTTGGGACTTCAGGTCCAGAACATATGTCGGCCAAGGCAAAGCCTGGCACCTCTTTTTTATCTTCCACCAAGTCGCAGCCGTGTTAGCATTTCTCCACAATCACTGCATTCCAAAACCTGGGTAAAACTCAAAATAGCACTCCGATCGAGCCGACCAGACTGGTACGGAACCGGCCCCCGTTGCATCTTCAACGGTCAATAACTTAACAACCATAAATCCAATCACCGATCTAAAAAGACCGACGCGCTCCACAAAGTGAGCACTTCAGCCCAACGCATTCATTTCATTTTTATCCCCTCAGCTGATGTTGCCCAATCTGGCACGGATCTGCATTCGACTTGAACTTTAAACTGTCATAACTTCTTCATCGTAGCTCCAATCGACGAGCCGTAAAGATAGGCCGGTAGAGCACATCGAGCACTGCAATTCTAAAGCACAATACCCCATCCATGTTCACTTTAAGCATAACACTTTTTAGCATCATTAAGGCATGTTTTGGCCCTTTGAGCCGCATTTGACATACATTCAACATTGAACT
This sequence comes from Adiantum capillus-veneris, assembly GCF_014529385.1. Classification (NCBI taxonomy): domain Eukaryota; kingdom Viridiplantae; phylum Streptophyta; class Polypodiopsida; order Polypodiales; family Pteridaceae; genus Adiantum; species Adiantum capillus-veneris. The sequence goes on from NC_140958.1 coordinate 55,768,550, forward strand.
TGACCTGCAACCATCCCTTAATCATTATTCATTAAACATATAAGCTTCAACAAACTTAAGTGCATTTTTTTGGCATCTTTCTTTGCATGGGAGCGGAGCTGCACGACATTCACCCCCTCTAAACCTACACAGCCTTTGGTCTGTGCCAATTGCACTTAATCAGCTTCATTAAAATCATCATCAGACATATCATCTGATGTATACATAACATGATCCTCTGAAGGCGGATCTGAATGGGAATCTTCAAGAACAATCTCGCCTTCTCGCTTCTTGAATAGCTTGATCCTTTTTCCTGCAATAGGCACTTTAAGCATAGTACCATCTAGTTCACATAATTTATATGTCGCATTATCCAAAACATGTTGCACCACATATGGTCCAAACCACTGTTTAACCATTTTTTGCATAGCAGAGTATTGGTTCTCCAAGCTACTGTCATAGACAAGTACCCAGTCACCATCTTTGATAGCATGTGGTCATAGTCTATGATTTCCATCAAATGCTGCCTTGTTCTTCAATCTGGCCTCCTTAAGCTTCTCTTTAGCCTGTTCAATATTCTCTTGCCGCCTCTCAAGCTGGCGAATACGTAGAGCAAGCAAGTCTTCAGTAGACATACCTTCTTCCCATGGCATTATGGTCCAAGTTGTAACTGCTTCCTCCGTAGGCATAATGGGTTTTTGCCCATGCATCAATTTTAATGGAATAAATCTTGTAATTGAACTATGTGTAGTGCGATCAGCCCACAAAGAAAATGGCAAGAGTTTAGGCCAATCACCAATATGTCCTTCACACGCCTTTGCTAAAGCTTTAACAATAGGTGGATGTCCTCTTTCACTCTTTCCGTAACCTTCTAGATTATATGTTGTGGTGAGGGCGAGTTTAATGCCCATACGAGCAAAAAACTTTCAAGCTTCATCTGCATCCAGCTCCCGTCTATCTGCAATAATTCTACCAACGCATCCATACCTAGAGATAACATCTTCAAGCAAAAACTTTCATTCTGAACTATTAGCTTTGGTACGCAAAGCTCTGCCTTCAACCTGGTTTGTAAGATCTTCCCTGGCAAGAACAATATATCTCATCTGCCACACTCCTATTGGCATTGTTATAAGTTCCACCACCCACTTGTAGTGCATAGCCAGTGGATAGGTGGGATGCAACCCATCTCTATGTCTCACATTATAGTACTGTTGACATATTAAGCATGATTCCACAAATTGAACCACATCTTTGTACATACCTCTCCACCAATATCGGTCTTTAATTTTGACAAAGGTTACCCAGACTCCTCTGTGCCTAGCCCATAGACTTTCATGAAAATCTTTAATCCCCTGCTATTGGGTTGCTTTGTCGCAAATAATTTGTTGTGGTACCGCTCCTGGGCGCTTTGGTTGCTTCCATAAATGTCCGTCTTTCAAGAAATAGCCATAGGCCTTTTTTCCTTATCTTCTTGAATTCTTGATCACTTCATCCTTCTTGTCTAGTGAGAGTACTTAGGTAGCGGCCAATCATAAGCCACTCTCCATCATAAAACTCTTCAGAAAAGACTTCAAAAACATGAGCAATACTACCACAATTGGTATGTAGATAAGAAGACGTGTAGAACTTCAAGCCAACATCATCACTCGTGGTCAACATCTCTTCTTCATCTTAAAACCCGGCTCTTGATAACATATCTGCAACAGGGTTATCTCTACCTGCAATATGACAAAATTTAGGGTTAAGAGACTTGATATACGCTATCCATTGTAGCATGGCAATGTCTGGAGTAGAGCAATTTGCAATCATCCCTATCAGTGGCAAGAAATATGTATCTACCACAACGGAAGCTCCAATAAAGTATTCTTTATCGTTCCTTAGAGTAGTAGCAATGCCCCAAAGTTCCCTCTTAACCTATGGATATCCTCGTTGACGAGCATTGAGCACCTTGGCTCCAAATCTTACTGCATACATGTGTCCTTCAGCATCATCTTGACCTATAGCCCATCCAATACCTGTCGGGCTAGTGTCAACTATTAAAATAACTAGCCTGTCACATTTATAATCAACTTTCCTCAAGGTCGGAGCCTCAAGAAGCATCTTCTTTAATTTCTTAATAGCTTGTGTGTGAACTTATTCCCAAACAAACCTCTTACCTTTTTGTAGCAATTGATACAGCACCTCTGCAACATGAGCAAAGTGTGGCAGCCAAATACGATAGAACACACACGCGCCCAAGAATCGACGAACCTTAGTAACTGAAGAATAGGTTTCTTTCATCTTTTGGATTGCTTCGACTTTTGCTGGATTTGGCCTTCTTCCTTCAGAACTGCACATGTCCCACAAGTAAGACCTCCTTAGCTCCAAAAGTTGATTTTTGACCTGAAAGAGTTAAGTTAACTTCTTCAAGCCTTGATAATATAGCATCACAGTCAGCAATATGTTGAGCAACAAACTGTTGGCACCCCCTCTAGTCTTTTGCTTCAACTTTTGAGCCTTCTTCACAGCCCTTAATTGGTAGGTCATCAATGAAAGGCATAGTAATATGTGGGATAAAGTCCCTTAATACCTTATTCATGCCATTCATCATATGATCTACTGAATTAGTAGCACCCTATGGCAGAGTGCACATCCTTACCAAACCAAGAGGAGTACGCATTGTAGTAAGATCCATGCTCTCCAAAGCTAACTGGAATTGATCATATCCTGAATAAACATCACCCATGAAGTAAATAGATCTACTTGCAAAGGCCTCAACAAATTCATCCACAATTGGGCCAGTACCCACATTGCGGATTGTTACCTTGTTAACCGGTTGCATATCCTGAATGAATCTTAATGTACCATTTTTCTTCGGAACAGTAAACCATCGATTAGAATATGGAGCACATGACGGCTCCAAAATTCCCATTTCAATCTTTTCATTAAGCAAATTGATGAGCTTTGGCAATTGAGCTTTAGGAACTAGAATAGGATGCAAGCTCCATGGCATGTGTGGAACAGTGAAAATAACCATTGGTGAAACCAAACTCGGATCCACACACCCTATCTCGCTTGGCTCAAAAGCAAAAGCTTTACCATGTCTTTTGAGCATACCTTGAAAACATTTGATCTCCTCTTCATTGAGGAAACCGTCTTCTCCAACCTTCAGCTGCTGTAGTGTCTCCTTAGTAAACTTATGTCCTATGTTCTTTGGATCTCTGAGTATAGGCTGTCGAGAAGAATCCTTGATCATCCCATCACTTCCTTCTGGCAGCGGTGTAGCCACTGGCCTCACTTTCTTTGCAACAGTCTTGTATTTTGTCTCTACCTGCGCTTCAACAGTTTCACCTGAATCATCTTCAGTATGCATAAGTGCTTCATATAAACTTAACTCATCATACATGTCCATTGAATGGACCTTGACCACTTCAGTTCCGCTTTGTAACGTGTTTTGCCTGATCTCTTCAAGAACTGACATAGTATCTACATAAGATACCTCTTCAAAGACTTCTGGAATCATATCATCGGATTCAAGCACATCACAACCTTGCAATTCACTTTGGATACCTGAAACCTAAAACATACCGTTTTTCCCACTTTGGCAAATCATTAAATTTTCGGAAAGAGACTGAACCTTCAGATGTTAACCCCAAAAACCCCAAAGAGAAAGCTTCTCTTTGCGAGAACTTCTCCTCACTTGTACCACCATAGTCCCGCCGTATAATGGCACTCCGAGAAAATCCTATGAAAACCTGTGTTCTCTAAACTCCTTGCTATCTTCGGCATTGGATGATCATGTAGACTGTCCTTATTCCTGGCATGATCAACACATACAGTCAAGAATTGCACTACTTTCTTACCATCACGGCTCCGAACCCTGGCATAGGCCGAGCCATCATCCAGCACTTTGGTTTCCATTCGCACAGCCGTAATGTATGGTTGCCCCAGAATTAGAGGATGAGAGGAATGCTCTTGTATAAAGAAGTTTTGCTCATCACAGACATCCCCTACAGTTACCTTAACATTGGCATATGCACCATGGAGGTCACCTGGAAGCATATTGGCAGCTCGAATCCACCAACCATGGTCCACATCAATAGGCCATTTTCCCTTTTTGTGCAAGCTTTTAGCCATCAAATTGATCTCCGATCCATGATCTATGAGTGTAAGACCGGTTCTTCGATGTCGCCAAGCTTCACAACAGTTTCGGTTGTTGCTCTTGCCCAATGAGTCCTTGAAAAGTGACTCCTTGGTATGCTTTCACTATCTTCATCTTCATTGAGATGAACATGCCTTACCTCAGGTATGGTTGGATTTGACACCACCACAGACCTCGACTGTTCTTCTTCTTCCAAGATTTGCCAAATACTCTTCATAGTCGTTTAGAATTGCTTCAATGTGGCATACCGCCTGGATCTTCACTAACTTCGGCTCCTGTTCACTTGGTATCTACCGCTTCCTTTTGATGATATCTATTATCTCCTCATGAAACTCACGTTTGGCAATGCCCAATATATCACCCAATGTGAGCTCCACCTTGCTATTCAGAATTCGCTCTTCAAAGACTTTCTTCAAATCTGTAGCTAATTCAACGTCAGACTTGAGCTTATAAGAGGGTCCCCTGGATTTACCTTGCTTTTTGTCCTTAGGTACCTCCTCCATCACCACTTCAGGAGCGGGCTTAGGAGCAGGACCTCGTTGCAGAACCTTGTTGAACCCTTATGTATAGGATGTGTGTGTAGTTGTTAAATCTTAGATAATAAGACATAATTGAATTTTTAAATTTAAAAGACAGCTGGCAATGGAACAAGGAACAGTTAAGTACAAAAACAACTCAGTATTAGAATCATTTAAGTACAATGTTTGTAGGAAAGAGATCCCCTTTTAGTATGCAAATAGTAAAGGAACTTCCCAAGTCATAAGTGAGTGTTCCATCCAAAGTGAGATAGCTTGCCAAAGTCAAAAAAACCTCCAAGACAAGATAGAGTCCTTACCTGCATCTATCCAAACAAGACAACAACTCAGTTAGCCTTGGATTTGTCTTACATGTATTAATGGACTATACCAATTGTTATCCATGTCCATCCTAAAAAAAAGATTACCTTTTACAAGCTAAGACCAAAGTAGATCAATTTATCACAGTGTTTTCGAGTCAAAGAGAACCAAAATCTCTTTTAATCCAAATAATAGATTACCCTCTTTGATCACCACAAGTGGTATATCCCTTTAAGAAGCAAAATACTTGAGCTATACTCTGTTGGAATAATGAGGTTTTACCAATAGCTAAGCCTAATTATTTTATAATGAGTAGGTTCTAAGATAAGAGCAGATAATGTATTTATGTTTTACAAAAGATGGAGTTCACTACTTTCAATAAAAAACCATCACAATTTCAATGCTAGCTTAAAAAGGTTAGCGGCATAGCTCATATAAAAGCTGTAAGTGATTGCAAAATAACGTATCATCTTGTCTTTTTTTTAAAAATCCAGCATAGTATATATCGGGTCTTATGAATGCCCCGGAACCAACTTCCTGTCAATGTTTAGAGCGAGTAGCCAACTTACCTTGTTCAATGGTCAAAAAAAGTTATAAGGTTTCTTCTCTCAAAAAATTCCATATGCCGCACTTACAAAGGTTTTGAATAGATCATTTCGAAGCGATTATAAGTAAGAAACCCAGTCATACCAACTTCAATAACATTTGTACGATATAATACACTTTCGAGTTTGTATCCCTTTCCAAGCCCAGTTCGGATGTTTACCATCCATATGTCAAGCAAAAAAGGCCGTATACTTACCTTCCAAAATAGTGTACCACTGCGGTGGGATTTTCCAATAACATAGCAACATTAGTAGCGCTACAAAAAGACCATAATCCCGACTCAGATGCCCATATTCTCGAAGCTTCTAGTGTCAAAAATGCCAAAATCACTCCCATTTTTCACCTTTTTATTACAAAAATCAATAGGATGGTATGCACAGAGAGTCTGCAACCAAGAAAAAGCCTGCAGAAGCTAAGATTTTCCATGGTACCATAGTGATACCAAGACCACCTATCCATCATATGAATAGTATAAACAACTGCTGTTCACAGTGTGACAACTTGAACCGACATAGTCTGAGAAACGAAAAACACCATCACAAATTCCAAGGTGCCATAGTAATACCAAGACCACCTATCATTTATAAGAGTAAAATAAACTCCTGTTGCGCATAGTATGACAACCAAGATAGTTGACGACAGCCGTAAACAAACCCATCCTACCATAATATGATTATGCTGTATACGCCAGAGGCAAGGCATTTTAAGCGAAGTATACACCTTCATCATGCTATTGTCCGACGACATTAACCACTTACCTTAGTGTGCCAAATAACAATTGAGTGCTCAATGTGGAACAACAGCAAGGAAATTCTAACAAAAATCCAGTAGCGAGGCAAGCAAGGGTAAAAAAAGACCTGAGTCACTTGAGTCGTGAGCTCCATAGCTCCCTTTGTGAAGAAAGCAGTCAATCTTCTAAAAAAAAAACACAACACAACAATACTAGCTAAGTGAGGGGCAGAGGTGCACCCTCACTTGTTTAAATAGCAGACGGAGCGGGGACTGCGAGTCCTCTGAGTGGAAGCCATGAGTGATCCGGGCCGCCATCTTGGACAGTGTGAGTGTGTGTGGTAGCACTAATCAGCACGCAAATTCCCATGAGTGGGGAGATCCACAGTAGAACAAGAGAGGCCACCTTCATGGTGTAATGAAGAAGAGGAAACGTAATCATGCTCGGCACGCCAGAGAGATAATATTTTAAGATCATTAGTTGAACAATCAAGGGCTAAGCCCCATGGTCTTTTTTTTTTAAAATAATGGCATTTTCTGAAGTCCCAACCCTAAAGTGACCCAATTGTTACCGGGTTAGAACAAAGTGGTGGTGGTTTGGGGGGGGGGGGGGGGGGGGGGGTTCGTTATGTGTGGGGGTTTTAGTATTAGAAACCAAAAAGAGAGCCATAGTACCACTATGTGTGTGTGTGTGTGTGTGTGTGTGTGTGAGTGAGAGAGAGAGAGAGAGAGAGAGAGAGAGAGAGAGAGAGAGAGGGAGAAGTTTTGATGTCATAGAAACACATCAAGAGATCTCAAAGCTCTATTTGACAAGTCTTGAACTTAAGACATGGTATGTGATAACCAATCTGCCACACTCAAAGGTTATTATTGTTTCCTTTTCTTATTCAGTGAGAGAGATCCCAAAGATCTACCCAACAACTATTAAACTCAAAACTTTGTGTGTGTGTGTGTGTGTGTGTGTGTGTGTGTGAGAGAGAGAGAGAGAGAGAGAGAGAGAGGGGGGGGGGGGGGGGGGGGGGGGGGCAAAGAGGGAGGGAGAAGAAGAGAATTGTTTTTGTCATAAGAGAAATCCAAATAAATATCAAAGGTCCACTCGACGAGTCCTGATCTCAAGATCTAATAAGAAAGAGAGAGGGAACTCCATCTTTTTGAAGTGATTACAAGGACTAAAGTACACCCTCCTCGCTTGTGTGGACGTGTGCACACACACACACACATCCCTATAAATATATACATGTATGTGTGTGACCCAATGGCCATGCTTTCTTAACCGCAGCAACACGCCAGTCACACACTAGTCTTACTTGATGCCGCCAAGTGTTTTTCTATCCACCCATTAGTTTTTAATCTTTTGGTTGTTATCTAAATGGTTTATTTTTGTACTTTCTTTCAGTAATATAATACTTTAGTGTGACAAGAAATGTTTTAAAATGCCAGTGTCTCCTTTCTCATTTTCTCTTTCACAAAGAAACTCTCTCATAAATATTAAAGCCCTCTCGATAGCTTTATGTAGGCCATAGTGAACTTTCACTTTGTTTAAAAAATGAATACTCTACAAGAGACGGAAGTGTTGTTTTTTGTTTTTTTTTGCAAAAACTCACAATCTATTAGAGAATTGAATTAAAAAAAGAAAATAAAATACCATCCATGTTCGTATCTAACCATGGACTACATCAACATACTCAACCAAACAAGATCTTCAAGGCTTTACATGGAGCCCCTACCCAAGATACAACCCAAACAAAGTAACCATCATAACACAACCATCAATCAGAGACCACTTATTGAGACGAGTAGAACATAATGTAAAATAAAGGGGGAGCCATGGTATCCAGATTCACCATATGAAGCTCTAACAAACACCAACCAATTAAGTGGAGCCACAATCAAGCCAGAGAAGGACCAAAACGATGGGCTATTGAGGCGAGCCGAGTGCCTTCATAGAAAGACTTCACTCATATGACCATTGCCACCGAGAGAAGGACCCCTGCCACAAGCCCAACCCCTGTTGGCCGCAATAGAACAAAAAGTTCGATAGTCACACTCACCATGCGAAATCACCATGACCAGGCAGCATCGCAAAGGCCACATGCCAAAACATAGAACCCATCACTTTGACGAGGACTACATAAGCAGGAAAAAGAAAGGGTTACCACCACAAACTCCTTGCCACCACCAAAGAAGCATGTGCCCCTTGCCCCCCCATGCCACACAACTAGACCATGCCCCATGCTAATTTCTCCACACGAAGAGAAGGGGGCTGTCCAGCCCCATAGCCAAGAAATGTTGGTTGTCGAAGCCACGGACAGGAGCCCACACGAGGCGCCAAGTGCCCCCCTCCTAGAGCAAGCCTGGAGCAAGCTCTGACTCTCTGCAAAGCAGATCAAGTCGCTGCAGTAGCCAATCTACCACCTACAGCATCACCCCAACCTACCTCAATAGCCTCGACCCTTGGACAATCCACTCGGAGCGCTTCTGACTCATGCAGTGGTGCTAGGATTGTCGAGAAGGAGAGAGAGAGATATGGTTTTCAAATGCTGCTATCTTACATGTTGCTTCTTTTTTATGGAAGTGTTGTTTTAACATTAGTCTTATTGGGCTTGTCCCCCATATGACTCAACACTAAATGAAATGGCATCTTTAATGAAAACCTCATCATGGGATCAACGGTGAGGAGAGAGGCTCACAAATACGAATCTTGATATAGGCAAATGATGAGCAAAATGTGCACATGAATGAGGCACCAGGGATTCAAACCATCACCTTGGCTATGGCAACACGATGTCCTAACCATACATACACGTGATTTTTTATGTCCCCCTAGCTCATTTTAAAACCGATAAAGTAAACTTTACTAGGCAAAAGTAAACTAGGAAAAAAAAGGTAAACTCAAACAGGCCCCTTTAAAATCAGACGACTGAGTTCACCTCACATCTTGTGCGCCTAATTCCCCCCATTTGTCCCATGATGGGGTCTTCATTGAAGACCCCGTGTTATTTAGTCCTAAGGCCCCACACATGAGGGGTAATTGTAATAGAAATAAGATGTGACGATTGATGGGATAGCTCTCACATGGACACACAAAATGAGAGAAGAGGATCTTTGAAAATCTAACTACACACTTTTGTAGTGTAATCAGTGGAATGGGTGAGGGATAAGAGTTAACAATCCCCCCCCTGTTGAGATGTCGAGCTCTACATCTTGAGCTGGCATCCACTACGGGTCTTGGCCGCTTATGGCATTTACTCATTGGCGCGTTAGGTGACCGACACGGAGGATCTCTGCCAGTGATTCTACAGCTCGACTACACTTATAGAGCCAGCCTAGTACGCTTCTAGCGAGTTCACACTTAGTGACCGCATGTATATATGTTCTATTTTTCAGCTTTAGCACTTAGTCATTTTGTACTTTCTTTTCTTAGCGAAGAAGAAGAAGCTTTCCATCTCTGTGTGCTTTGTGATTGTCTTGTGTAGCCCTCTTGCATCCGCATTCTTTACACCCCCCGATGTGTGTGTGTGTGTGTGTGTGTGTGTGTGTGTGTGTGTGTGTGTGTGTGTGTGTGTGTGTGTGTGTGTGTGTGTGTGTGTGTGTGTGTGTGTGTGTGTGTGTGGCATCCCCTTGTACTAATATGTGAGCATTAGGGAGGGGGAAACAACATTACTCTTACTAGGCTTGTCAATTATAAGAATTATTTAGTGATAGGCTTGTCAGTTATAAGAATTAGTTAGTGAGTTATCGAGGGAAGATCAATATATGACAATATCTTGGCAGCAATGGTGGGCATTGAGTATGCAACCTTCGTGGACAGCACGAATGCATTTTGCTTCATCTAGACCTGGACAAGGCGTATGGTAGGGTTATGTGGTCCTTCATTGAAGATCTCATGAAATCATTGGGCTTTGTGCCTCGCCTTTGTCGACTTATGCACACTTTGGGTGCAAGCAGTCAATCTGAGTTCTTGTTCAATGATAGAATTGTGAGCTCCTTTGAAGCCAAAAGATCTATCAAGCAAGGATGCCCCATGGACCCTCTTCTCTTTGCCATTGGGTCGCATCCTCTAATAATGATGCTCCAAGCTGCTGCTGCGTGGGATTAAATTCAAGGTTTAACTTTGCTCGGCAATGACTAGCTCCTAGCCAAGATGTTCGCAGATGACTCCCTCCTCTTCTTGAGAGTTTTCCCTCAGGAAGGTACTCAAGAAGGTGCTAGAGATTGTGCAGACATTTGTTGTGGCTTTGAGGAAGTCTAGTCTGATCTCCCTCACAAAGAAAGACTCATTTGACCCATCAGTATGGTCACGGGAGATTGTGTCTAAAGGAAGGATATCTCGACATCTGGGCGTCCCTTGGGGGTGGACATTACACACAAGCAAAGGTTTGAGTGGGTCTTGGAGAAGATCCAGAGAAAAATGAGAAGGTGGGAGTATGTGTTGCTTCCCTTCTCGTGTCACATCAAAGAGATCAATTCATTTATGCTTCCTAATATTGCCTTCACCAGTCTGCTCTTCAAAATAGCCAATTGTAACTAGAAGGATTTTTTTAAACCTGTTAAAAGATTCTTAGGGGTAAACAACACTAAAGCCTCTTTGCCATGGAAATGGGCCAAGTGGGAAGTTATCGTTCAATCGGTGTTGAAGGTGACCTCGGAATTCTCAACCCTGCTATTCATGTTGAGGCCCTGTGTGCCAAGTTTTTGGTCTCAATCACAAAACAAGACCATTCTTGGGCTATCATGACCAAGGATATGATAGACAAGGCACAAATTTTCTCTGAAGGTAGTCAGTGGAAAGGGATCGAGGTGCATGACAAACTATTAACGCCAAGGTGATCTAGCTTGAGACCGGGTGGCATCACAAGAGAGATGGTGCAAAAGTGAAATAAAGAAACATGGGTACTGGAATGGGGGGAATTGACCAAATACTTTCAGAATTACATCTTGCATTGGCCCCCTTGGCTGTCTAAATCCGATGGTGTGATTTTGAACCCTTATTGGGGAGAAATTGCAAAGAACGATAAACGATAAAGGACTCCAGCGATTTGGTTTGCCCCTTTGAACAAATAGTGGAAGAAACAATGGTCGGAAGCTCGATGGGTTGAAGTTATGAAGAACATTTGGAATCCACAATGGCCTCATGGTATTTCTGTGGAAGGTGTTGTGGGGATCTTTACCGCGACGGGCGTCAAGATTCAGGCACGTGGTATTGGGGCTAATATATGTTCATTGTGCAAATTGGCTAGCAAAGACCTCGCCCACCTTTTCATGGAATTCTCTGCTATTAGAGGCCTAGTAGGAAAGGAGTGTAAATGGATACAAAGAACGTGGAAGATTGGGTTTTTCAAGAAGGATCTGTGCCTTGGTGGGAAAAAGTTTCGAACTCTTGCACTTCTAACCTGTACTCAAATTTTTAGATATTGTTTCTTCAACTTATGCCAGTCGTGCGATTTCAACCCTGACAGTTGATCGTCACGAGCATGCAATCTTTTCCTCCATGTTAGTTGATGACGTTGCCATCTACAATGATTATGAATGTTGTTTTAATATATATATATATATACTCCTCACAATGTAAACTACCTCGCATTCTCTAGTCTTGCCCAATCTCCGTACACCTCGGTCCAAAGGTGTACGGAGATCAGGACCACCAGGTCAAAATGTCGTCTTTATTGGTCAAATCCTATATGGGTAGACACATACGTGCACTCCCAGGTAAGTAGAGAGATCTAGACGCCCACGACTGCGGAGGACTACACAACATCGACAGAGGCTGCATCAGAGGATCTAGCTAGGTCACTTTGGCTCGACATGCACAACGTCCGGTCAGAGTACTGTCCATGGAGGAGATCTACCTATCCCAACTAGCTCGTTTAGCCATTTAGTCCACACCCAGCAGTTTAGGATTCCATAATATTTTATTTTGTCATCTTCTTACGCTGACTTTGAATCACATCCATCACATTGTAACTTTCTTGTCTCATGTCTCATAGGTCACTTTGGCCTTTCGAAGACATTAATATAACATTTCATTTCATTTCTCTCTTTAATTTTTTTTTCTTTAGTTTCAATTTCCTAAGCATACATTAATTCTCTCTCTCTCTCTCTCTCTCTCTCTCTCTCTCTCTCTCTCTCTCTCTCTCTCTCCCTCCCTCTTTCTCTCTCTCCACACACACACATTTCTCTCTCTCTCTCTCTCTCTCTCTCTCTCTCTCTCTCTCTCTCTCTCTCTCTCTCTCTTTCCTACACACACACACACACATTTCTCTCTCTCTCTCTCTCTCTCTCTCCTACACACACACCTCTCTCTCTCTCTCTCTCTCTCTCTCTCTCTCTCTCTCTCTCTCTTTCCTACACACACACACACACATCGCTCTCTCTCTCTCTCTCTATTTCCTACACACACCTCTCTCTCTCTCTCTCTTTCCTACACACACACACACACACCGCTCTCTCTCTCTCTCTCTCTCTCTCTCTCTCTCACTCTCTCTCTTTCCTACACACACACACACACCGTTCTCTCTCTCTCTCTCTCTCTCTCTCTCTCTCTCTCTCTCTCTCTCTCTCTCTCTCTCTCTACCTCTACATCGTGTGTGTATGTGTAGGAATAGAGGTAGAGAGAGAGAGAGAGAGAGAGAGAGAGAGAGCAAGAGAGAGGGGTTGGGGAGGGTGGAGATGGACATAATACCTGCGTAGCAGGTTTCCGCCAAGATCCAAGCAGGCGAAAATGGCCCCTGCGTGCGGGTTTCGCTTTTTTCCCCCAATTTTTTGGCGTCGATATACGCGTCGCTATACGCATGGCAAATAAATCCTTTCCACACGTATATCGACGCACATTGCGACGCGTATAGCGACGCCTGCTAATGTCGTCGATATACGCGTGGAAAAGCATGGCCATCGATATAGGCACGTCGATATCTTCATTTAGTGTTGTAGTGTAATTCAAACATTGGATAAGCCTAATTGCCAAAAAATAGAGCAAAAATTGAGTGTGTGTGCATATCCAAGACCACTTGATTTTCTATAATTGATGGTCAAATAGGACACCTAAATGGTTTTTGATTATGAAATGATCATTAAAAGTGTGCGCAATGATTAGGTATAAGCCTAAATTCATTGCCAATTAAACCAAATTTTATCATTTGTGCTTAATTTTTGAATGTGTGCATTGCTTGATTAGGTAAAAATAATGTTTTTTTTTTAAATTGAGCACGCATGCATTTACTTATGCTTGATGAGTTTGCAATTTGAGCATTGCAATGTGGATTTGATGTAATTTTTGCATAAATTTTTGGCTTAAATTTGGGTGTGTGTGCTTACTCAATGGCATGTGCAATCCGGTCCTTGAATGAGTAATTGCCAATTGGTAATTTTTACCAATTATGATGATTAATTTGGCCAAATACTTGATTTATGGCATTCAATGTCCAAATTGGGGATGAATAATTGGTCTTGGTTGCCAATTGTGATGATTAAAAGACCTAAAAAGTTGGTGTGTATTTGATTGATTGATTTAGATGATTCAATTGACGCAATTGAAAATGATTTTATGAATTACTATTGCTATGTATGCCAACGGGGTATGATAATTTGTGAATGCCATATGAATCGAAAGTGTGTAGCAATGTGATGACAAACCAATTTAGGTTTGGATGATTTTGGGAAATAAGTTTTGTGCAACTTGAGATTGCAATGATTGAAAATCAAATTCAAATTATTGAAAAAAAGTTGTGCATGGTGCATTGCTCAATTGAGGAAAAATTGAATAAGTTATTTTGAACTTTGGAGCTTGCATACATTCTCATTAGAGCAATTGAATTTTTTCTTGGTTGATAGTTGGATTCTTAATGTGATCAAATGTGATGCGAACAATCCAATTTAGCTTACATGGAGAAATTTTATTAAAACATTATGATATATGTGGAGAGTTCCATTTGGTAGCTTGGGTGAAATAGAGTCTATGAAATAGAGTACTCATAAACGCTTCACTAAGGCTAGCAAAAAAGGAAAGAAAATGGTTTGCCATGAGATTCACATACACACATACTCTCGTGATCTACCGTGGGAATGTACTCCAAGAGAGAATTATTTAGAAAAAAAGTGTAACATTTAATGGCCTAAAATCTTATGTGTAGCGGAAATTAGCATGAACATAGTGAGCATTTCATTAGAGTTGATTTCTAATGAGAATTACAAGAGTGCTTGGGTGGAGAGAGCAACAAAAAGCATAACACCTAGTTAGATAGCATCGACAATACTTTCAAAAGAGAGAGCAATTAAACTATTGACAACAGTTGAGGACCGGATTTGCATGGAGCCGGTCCCCCCTCCAAAAGGCTTTGTATTATGGTTTCTCCCATCAAGAGAGACATTGTACAATACAATTCTTTGTGTTCCTTCAAGACGAGCTAGTGCAATGAAGATGGAAGCTTCATACACCAAGCAAAACACTTAATCAAACACAACTTGAATTATCCCCGTTCTCAGACCCAAGACCTCACACACCTTCGAAGATGGTGAGAGCTAGCAGGGTATGAGAGTAGATTGAGAGGAAAAAGAAGTATCTTACGAGAAAGAAGTACATCTCCTCACATAATCACTCATATTAGCATAGCTTAGCTTAGTAATTAGCTTGGTAGAGAAGATGAGCATGCATTGAAGCTTGGCTCTTGGTTGGATTTGCATCCACATGCCAAGAGAGTGTTGATGTAGGCTTCTATCTCACAAGCTTGGAGTAGGTGATGAGCTCTCCATTAAAGCTTGGGAGGAGATAGAGTATTTTCCCTTTACACATGGTCAAGTGTGAGAGTGTTGATGTATCAATGCCAAGCAAAAATCAGCCCCCTCTCTCTCTTGGGCGAGCCCTAGCTGCTAAGTTAGTCTGGCTTTTGCCTCATTGGACCTCCCCAAGCCAATAGGGATTAAGCAGCATAAGTGATAGCCTTCTGACATGTGTCCCCCTTTCCCCTTTTGTGAGAGCTTTAGATAATTAAATAATTAAACTAAACTCTCATTGGACCCCTTTGCCTCCTGGCCAATAGGAATCAGGCAAGCCATGGGGCTCCTGAATGCTCATTGGACCCCTTGGGAGACTGCCCAATAGTCTTCTAGGACACTTAATTCTTATTGGTTTCTTTTATTAAATGTTTTTAAATTAATTAAACTAGATTTACTCTAGCCTAATTCTCATTGGTCCACTTCAAGGGTCTTCCAATAGGAATTGGGCATACCTTGTGGGCATCTGGCCTAGGGAGCTGACATGTGTCCCTCATTCCCTTTGTGTAAAGGGAGCCTGTGTGTGTGTGTGTGGCTTTCTCTCTCATCCCCTAGCTTTGGGGCTCGCCCCCTCCCATGTAGGGATGTAGAAAGACTTTTTGGGCACACACTAAGCATCCAATTTTCCCTAAGGTTGACCTTTGGACACAACCTTTGAATTTTGGAACCTTAGCATTTTGGAAGTCTTAATGGGCTGAACCTTAGGGTCTTTTTAGCCCGTTGTTTCACATGGCTCTTTTGCAGATGGCCCCCCCTTTGGATCCCTATTTTCCCTCCTTTGGATCCCTACTGTGGCCGGTCTGCTAACTTAACCAATATTCTAGCTTTTTCTCCCTTGGCACTTCCCCACATTAAATGATCAGTTTAATATGAGAAAATCATTTAGGAGAATTAGATATTGATTATTATGACATTACCTCTCTCTTGAAATCATAGTCGTCCTCGACTATGGTGTAGAGAAGATAAAGCATATGCATGAGTCCTTTTCTTAGCGGGTAGAGGATCCCTATGTTACCCTACGACATCATTCCATAATGGATGACTAGTCCATTTGGCGCTTGAGAGCCTGAGGCTGCCGCAAGCATGTCTGCACATTAGTCCTATCAATCTTCCATAGTAGAGTGACAAGCTCTACTTGGTGTTCGGGAGACGTCGTCTCCGCAAACTTGATCTAAGCATGCATACTACTTCATTTTTGTGCACAAATAAAGAAAAAGAGAGTCTTATAAGACAAAAATTTTTGTTCATTTTTAACATTTTGTACATTTGCTTACTCTTGGGAAGCATTGTAAGCATTGACAAGGTTTAGGTTATCCTTTAATTGTATGCCTTGCATCCATCTAGCATCTTCAAAAGGATAATTCTTAAACTTAATAAGATATCGTCGGATAGTCTTACCGCCTCTTAATACCTTGTCTTCATGTCGGAGAATGGACTCGGGCTGCAGCACCTCCTCGTGGTCCTCGATCTCCGGTGGGTCTTCAATAGTTGGTTCTTGAGGTGGCTCTCCTTTGTAAGGCTTTAAGAGGCTCACATGAAAAGCATTGTGTATGAGCCAATGATTGGGCAACTTAAGTTGATAGGCCATCTCATTGATTGGCCTAAGAATCTGGAAGGGACCATAGTACCTTTTTGCTAGTTTAGCATAGTACTTTTGGTGGCCCGTAGGATTCTTGCCCGTCGTGTGCCTTAATCGAGCCTTGGGAAACTTTAACAAGACCCAATCGTTTTCTTTAAAGGCTTGGGCTCTTCTGTGCTTGTCAGCAGCAGCCTTTTGCCTTTGCTGTGAGATAGAGATAGCATCCTTAATCTTTTGGAAAGATTCTTGTAGGTCTCGGCTATACTCATCTGCAGCGAAGATCTTCCCATGTACCTTAAGTAGCAAGGGACTTTTTGATCTTCCCTCAATTACCTCGAAAGGTGCTTTTCCTGTAGAAGTATGTACAGTGTTATTGTAAGCATACTCTACTAAGGGTAAGTACTTCTCCCATTGGGATCTTTGATCTACTTCCGTTACATAGGCTTTTAGTAGATCGAGAATAGTTAGGTTAGCTATTTCACTTTGGCCATCAGTTTGTGGATGATAGGCCGAAGAGAAGTTTAGCCTTGTTCCTAAATTCTCAAAGAGACCCTTCCAGAAATTACTGGTCATTCTAGGATCTCTATCCGACACTATGGACATTGGCAAGCCATGGTACTTGAAAATTTGTGAAATGAAGAGGGTTGCCATTTGATGGGCTTTGATAGTCTTTTTGACAGGTATAAAATGAGCTTGTTTACTAAACCTGTCTACTATCGTCCATATTCCCGTATTCCCATGGATAGACTTAGGCAATCCAAAGATAAAATCCATGGATATGCTCTCCCATGGTGAATTAGGGATTGGCAAGGGTTGAAGCAATCCAAGTTGCTTCCCTCTATCAAATTTTGTCTTTTGACATACCACACATTTGGAAACATACTCATGTATGTTCACTTTCATGGTAGGCCAATAGAAATATGTTTCAATTCCCTTTAGGGTAGACTGAATCCCTCTATGCCCCGCATATGGGGGAGCATGAGATTCATACATTACTTTCTCACGTAGTGAGTTAGTAACGCATAGTCTATTGCCATAGAGAAGATAACCATCTTGTAAAGTAAATGGTTCTTCTTTCTTCCCTAATGCAAGGGCTGAAATCACATCTCTAAAATCGGGATCAATAGCATACTCATCTATCATTAAAGATAGATCATTGTGAGTTGCTATGGAAACCGCATTCACTCTCGGTCGTCTTGAGAGTGCATCGGCTACTTGATTATGCTTGCCAGCAATGTGAGCAATATGAAAATGAAATTGCGAAAGGAAATTTGCCCACCTCATTTGTTTGTCGGAGAGCTTGGTCTGCGTCATGAAGTACTTAAGACTTTGGTGATCCGTTCGCAGAATGAAAGGAGTCCCCAATAAATAGTGCTTCCATGAGTCTAAGGCATGTAGAACTGCAAGGAGTTCTTTTTCGTATATGCCTAGAGCTTGCTCAACAGGGTCGAGCCTTCGACTCTCATAGCCTATGGCGTGCCCTTCTTGGAGCAAAACAGCCCCAAGGCAATCACCACAAGCATCACATTGGACCTCAAATGGTTTTGAGAGATCCGGTAGTGTAAGCACAGGTTGAGAGATAAGCTTTTCTTTAAGCTTTTCGAAAGCATTGTTCTCCTTAGCAGACCACGTATACCTAACATTTTTCTTTGTTAGGTCATGTAATGGTCCCGCAATTTGTGAGAACTTTTCTATGAAGCGTCTATAGTATGCACACATACCTATAAAGCTTCTTAGTTCATGAAGATTCCTTGGTTTAGGCCATCCTTTTATTACCTCTAACTTGGATGGATCCATTTGGATTCCATCTTGAGAGATAATGTGACCTAAATATTGAATCTCTTGCAAGAAAAATTCACTTTTCTTTCGATTAACATAAAGTTTATTCTCTCTTAAAACTTGAAATATTACCTGGAGGTGTTGCTTGTGTTCCTCTAATGAATTAGAGTAGATGATAATATCATCAAAGAACACTCCAGTGAAGGTTCGATGAGGTCTGAACAGCTTCTCCATCAAGCGGTTAAATGTGGCTGGTGCATTAGTCAAGCCAAAAGGCATGACAATGTATTCGTAAAGACCAAATGTAGTACGAAATGCGGTCTTTACAATGTCTTGATCAACTATCCTTATTTGATGATAGCCACTTTTTAGGTCAATCCTACTGAAGTAGGTCGATCCTTGTAGCTTATCAAATAGGTCTTCTACCCGTGGAACGGGAAACCTATTCTTGATAGTGATCCTATTTAGTGCTCTATAGTCGACACACATACGATATGTGCCGTCTTTCTTTTGCACTAATAGCACAGGTGAGCAAAATGGAGATGAGCTAGGCCTAACCATGCCCTTCTCAATTAACTCATGCACTTGCCGCATAATCTCCTCTTGTTGAGCTTGAGAAACTCTATAAGGAGGTTTGTTAGGCGGTGAACTTCCTGGAAGAAGTTCAATTGCATGGTCGTCATTACCTCGTTTAGGAGGTAGCTCACAAGGGATGTCGTCAATAAAGACATCTTGAAACCCCTTGAGAAAATTGGATAACTCTAATTCCTTTTGGTTGCTTTTATTTTCTTTTGCTAAAGCATTAGGTTCATTTTGAGAATCTTTAACAAAAATCATGTACACGGAAATAGAGCTCTTTATTGACTTGTTGAAAGCTGGTGTATGTACAATGGGGATGGTGTTACCCATCTCCCTAGCATCTATATACATGTCCTTTTCCCTGAACTTAAAGGAGATTCTCCTTTCAGGAAATTTAACATGGGCAGCCAGACGGTCAAACCATGGTGCCCCTAGGATTACATCCTCATGCTTGAGAGGAGAGATAAAGAAATCCTCTTTGTCCACATAGCCTTGGACATGAAGCCTCAATTTCCCGATTAAGGGAGTGACTGAAGCTTCTTGCCCCTTGAAGGCACTGTCTGCGGGTAGGATATCTCCCATCTCGTAGGATTGTATGCCTAGCTTGGTGGCTAACTCCATAGATATGAAATTGTGAGTAGAACCAGGGTCAAAGAGAATAAAAGCATCATGTTCTCTTACCTTTCCCCAAGCATGGCATAGAGGAGATCCTTTGTGGTGAGTTTGGTGAATCTCCTCCTCTTGGATTTCAACCAAAGAAGCTCTAGGAGGATCTTGGCGGTTGTTCTTTTGGGGACAAGCGCGGTACGCATGCCCTTGTTCGCCGCACTTGAAACACCGGTTATCTTTACGATAACGCTCAAGCTCTTCAGGAGAGAGTTTATTCTTTCCTTTGTAAACTCCCTTCTCTTTAGCTTTGTTGGAATTGCCCTTAGGAGACTTTTGGACATTGTCCTTCCCCTTAGGCTCATTGGAACCTTTGTTTTCCGGGGGCTTATTATTTCTTTTACCCCCCGTTTGGAAATTGATTCGCGAGGCCACCATAGTATGGTGTATTACCGCCGATATGGTACGTGGCCTTTGGGAGTTGACATACTCCGCCATTTCTTCGGTTAAGCCCGCACAAAATTGTTGCTTTTGCTCTCCAAAATCCAACTTTTTGAAGACAGTGGCTTTGAGTTGTAGGTCCCAAAACTTGTCTACATATTTGTGGATGGATTCATTGGGAGAGAGCTTTAAGCTTCGCCATTCGGTGAGTACTTTGTCTTTGGCATCGGTGGCCAAAAACTGCTTCATAATGGAAGCTCTTAAAGCCTTCCATGTTCGTGGAGCTTCACCGTTGGCTCGTAGGCTAGACCACCATTGTCTGGCGGACTTTTGAAAGTGCATAGCTACATGGCGTAGCTTAGAGGACTCCGTGAAGCCCTCATCTCCAAACGCCGCATCGAATTGCTGGATAAAGGCCAAAACTTTGTCTGTAGCACCGAAGGTGCCATCATAGGTAAGGAAAGAGATGCTCTTCCCTCCCTCTTTGAATTTCTTCAGCTTGGACGACCTCTTCCATGCGGCATAGGATTTCCTATGGCCTCTTCTTTTTGATGGTTCAAAAGTTGCACCATCACTTTCTTCAGAAGATGAAGAATTTGAAGAAGGTGGAGAAGAGGGTGACCTCTTTCTCGCCTTTTTCTTGTCTTGATCTTTGTCGTCTTCACCATAGCTTTCATAAGAGGAAGAGGATAAAGAAGATGGAGAAGAGGGTGTCCTCTTTCTCGCCTTTTTCTTCTCTTGCTTTTTATCATCCCTCTTTGAATTATGGCGTGGAGAAGAGTGTGATGGTCTTCTCCGCTTTGGTGGTGATGGAGAGCGTTTAGCCCGCCGTCTTCGTGGAGCCATCTCCGCCGAGGTGGCGGGAGACTCGCTTCTTTCTCGTTCCTTCGGTGGAGGCTCTTGAGTTCTCCTTTGGGAAGGAGATGCATCATCAAGAAGTAAGTTCTTGAGCCCTTCATATGGATTCTCTTCTTCTTCCCGAATCGGAGAGAGACCTCTTTTGGTAGTCTCACAAGGAGGCTTCCTAGGTGTTCTCTCGTCATGGTGATGAGCTTGGAGAATCCCGTGAGCACGGAGCTGCCGTTGCACTTCACTTTGGAGAGATGGATTGCCCATGGCTTGTTGAAGCCTAGAAACAAGATAATTAACAAGCATTGAAGCATCATTAGTAGCTTGCTCATGAGCAAAATCAAAGTTATCAACATTAATTTCACTCTCTTTAATATTGTCAGCCATTCTAACAACTTTTAGGTGTAAACTTTTTAGGTGTACTTTGGCACTTCAAGCCCTAGTTGCTACTCCTCTTTACCCCTTTAGAAAAAGCACTCAAGCTACTGTACCCGCGGCTCGAATACCATTAATTGCAAGGAATAGAAGAGAGGGTCTTTCGACACCAAAACAGCACCGGCTCCTGTCAAGCTTCTAATAGCTCAATAGTGGTTAAGCCGTAGGCAAGCCCCGTAGGACTCCACTATTAAGACCATAGCTCTCGACGGTGATGCCCCGTTAACTGCACAAAGGCAGGCGCACTGCAAGGCTGAAAAATCCCTATTCTACTTACTCACAGGCAATTAATAATACCAACCATTTGTAGCTAGCTTGAGGACCTCCCTTCTTGAGCAAGAAAAGAGAAACCTTGAGCTCTGATACCAATGTAACATTTAATGGCCTAAAATCTTATGTGTAGCGGAAATTAGCATGAACATAGTGGGCATTTCATTAGAGTTGATTCCTAATGAGAATTACAAGAGTGCTTGGGTGGAGAGAGCAACAAAAAGCATAACACCTAGTTAGATAGCATCGACAATACTTTCAAAAGAGAGAGCAATTAAGCTATTGACAACAGTTGAGGACCGGATTTGCATGGAGCCGGTCCCCCCTCCAAAAGGCTTTGTATTATGGTTTCTCCCATCAAGAGAGACATTGTACAATACAATTCTTTGTGTTCCTTCAAGACTAGCTAGTGCAATGAAGATGGAAGCTTCATACACCAAGCAAAACACTTAATCAAACACAACTTGAATTATCCCCGTTCTCAGACCCAAGACCTCACACACCTTCGAAGATGGTGAGAGCTAGCAGGGTATGAGAGTAGATTGAGAGGAAAAAGAAGTATCTTACGAGAAAGAAGTACATCTCCTCACATAATCACTCATATTAGCATAGCTTAGCTTAGTAATTAGCTTGGTAGAGAAGATGAGCATGCATTGAAGCTTGGCTCTTGGTTGGATTTGCATCCACATGCCAAGAGAGTGTTGATGTAGGCTTCTATCTCACAAGCTTGGAGTAGGTGATGAGCTCTCCATTAAAGCTTGGGAGGAGATAGAGTATTTTCCCTTCACACATGGTCAAGTGTGAGAGTGTTGATGTATCAATGCCAAGCAAAAATCAGCCCCCTCTCTCTCTTGGGCGAGCCCTAGCTGCTAAGTTAGTCTGGCTTTTGCCTCATTGGACCTCCCCAGGTCAAGCCAATAGGGATTAAGCAGCATAAGTGATAGCCTTCTGACATGTGTCCCCCTTTCCCCTTTTGTGAGAGCTTTAGATAATTAAATAATTAAACTAAACTCTCATTGGACCCCTTTGCCTCCTGGCCAATAGGAATCAGGCAAGCCATGGGGCTCCTGAATGCTCATTGGACCCCTTGGGAGACTGCCCAATAGTCTTCTAGGACACTTAATTCTTATTGGTTTCTTTTATTAAATGTTTTTAAATTAATTAAACTAGATTTACTCTAGCCTAATTCTCATTGGTCCACTTCAAGGGTCTTCCAATAGGAATTGGGCATACCTTGTGGGCATCTGGCCTAGGGAGCTGACATGTGTCCCTCATTCCCTTTGTGTAAAGGGAGCCTGTGTGTGTGTGTGTGTGGCTTTCTCTCTCATCCCCTAGCTTTGGGGCTCGCCCCCTCCCATGTAGGGATGTAGAAAGACTTTTTGGGCACACACTAAGCATCCAATTTTCCCTAAGGTTGACCTTTGGACACAACCTTTGAATTTTGGAACCTTAGCATTTTGGAAGTCTTAATGGGCTGAACCTTAGGGTCTTTTTAGCCCGTTGTTTCACATGGCTCTTTTGCAGATGGCCCCCCCTTTGGATCCCTATTTTCCCTCCTTTGGATCCCTACTGTGGCCGGTCTACTAACTTAACCAATATTCTAGCTTTTTCTCCCTTGGCACTTCCCCACATTAAATGATCAGTTTAATATGAGAAAATCATTTAGGAGAATTAGATATTGATTATTATGACAAAGAAAAAGGGGAGCCAAGCCATCTCATTTTCTATCGCTACCCACCACCCTAAAACGATATTACTGCTGCCCCCTTCCCTTTTTGCCACGATGCCCACTCACCCAGTTTGGCGCGCACACACCGCCATGCTTGGCTTGGCTTTAGTGAAAATCACACACGCGCTACGATTCTACCACCTTGGCACTTGCAATGAGACACACACACAGTTCGGTATTATGACGCATAAAGACCCCACCTCACCCTTTTTGCTCTGGCTATGATCCTGGATTCTTGGATTCAATCCCTTTTGATAAACCTGCATGGCGCGTCATTAGCAACCCCACATACTTGTTTGATTGCCCATACACACAGTTGAAGACTTGCATTCAATGAACTCAACCACACATTCCACCCACCCACACACACACACTGCTGATTATACTGTTTGGCGCTCTTCCTGTAACGCTAATTCTCTCGCCTTTGCTCCACTTACCCACAATATCGCTAAGCCCGCAAGTTGCAAAGTATGTTGGCCCACCTTTTCGCCACAGATGACACAGGGCCTTCGTGCATTTTCTCTCGGGAGGCTGTTATCGTTTTGCAGATTTTACAAAGCTTTTGTTTGTTGGGTCGAATCTCATTCTCAGCTTGAAACTGCCGTTTGTTTGACTGCTTGGCATGTGTCAACACACCCGGACAGGACATCATGTCCACCCACCTTGCCCTCTAATTGTTGGGAGTCACTAGTTTAGGCAAGGCTCACAACTCCAATCTACCGGAAGGTGACCACAAACCGCGTTATGATCCTTATGATGCTCTCGAACCCTAGCTACTCCATTAGCCGTAGAGGTGCCATTGCCCACCATCTACTTCGCTGGTCCTCCTGCAACAAGCAAGTCCACACACACACACACACACACAGTTCCGCCCTAGCCTTGAAACTTGATGTTGCACCGTCGGGCCCGTTACCTGGCTCTGTTGACCCTCTATAAGCGGCCCCCGTACGCTATAGGCTCGGCGCTCGCATCCAACCCCACACACACACACTGTTTTTTTTTTTTATAGTGCCAAATCAGGCTGCCCGAGTTTGTGCATGCTCATGATCACTAGCCCCACCGATTCTGTCGCGCCTTGGCTCACAACACACACACCTGGCAGCTCCAGAGCCGGCATCCCTATCTCAACATTACGACCCTCAACTAACCCTCTCTCTCTCTCTCTGAACGATGTCGCGCTGAAAAAGGATTAAAGAAAAACAAAAACAAAAAAAGAACCTTTTTAAAGAAAAAAAACAAGCTCGTAGCAAGAGGTTCCCACCTCTCTCTTCTCGAGGAAGAGTAAAAAATAAAATTCAGCGTAATCGTGACCTGTGATTTAGGGCTTTGCGGAAGAATCATTTCGTGTACATTATATATGAAGATCTACTTGAATTTTTCGATTTGTAACGTTTATGCAAAACGAATTTGTAATTGCCTTTTGAATGGGGAAGTGACATTGCAGGTTGCATAGCTCATCACAGCCAGCACATCTTTCTTGCTTTATATGGTCAATTCGGCAAAAGAGAGAAAATTGAGAATGCAAATGCCTATTGAAGGGCACAAAATTGAATTTTAGTTCAAAACTCGGCTATTCAAGAGCCATGCATTTTCTTTGTGTATGCTATGCTTGTGTAATCATTTTCATGCATAAATGAACTCTCATTCCACAAAATTTTCAGCTTGTGCATTGTTTGATTTCATTGGCTTTTTTTTTTTTTTTTTTTAACACTTTTGGGCATGCATGAGAGCTTCATTGGTCAAAACCATTGGCAATCTCGGTGGAGACAAGTGCACCAAAATTGGGCTAGAATGTTACATTTCAGTGCTTGGTTTTGATTGCAACTATCTTTGTGCACTAAAAGAAATTTTTTTTTACATAAGCTTCATTTTGAGAGCCCATAAAATTAGCGGTTTGCACTAGAATGTGGATTTGACATTGCTTGTACATTTTGGTGCTTAAATTGAATGAAATCATTGCAAAGCACTAAAACCAAGCTTGTTTGATGGCCAAAGGAGAGCATTTTGAGCTTGTGGTTTATTGTGCATTTTTAGTGCTTGTGTTGAATTTCCAAATGCTTAAAAGCACTAATGATTTGAGTTATTTTGAAGGAATGTGGCAAGACTGTACTTCCAAATGATCCAAGAAGGGGTCATCATTGCAATATATTGCAAAATGTGGCTATTTAGAGCCATTCCAGATATTTGGATTAAAGTTGTAATGGTAGCTCATAGCTTGGTCTAAAAATGCAATTTTTTTCATTTGAGCTAGTGTTTAGCCAACTTTTTGAGCTTTTAAAGTACAAATTTGGCTATTAACACTAGAATGGTAACCTAACAGGACATAAACGTGTCCTTTCAAGGTTTTGGGAAAAATTTCCAAAACCATAGTAGATCCACTCATTTTGAAAAATCCTTTCATGAGCTTATAGTTCAAGAACTACTACATATGGAAAAAATGAGAAACTTGTAAGTTTTCTCATCCCTTGGTCACTACAAGCCTCCAAAGTTGATGGACCAGTGCATTTTGCCCAAAACAGCAATTTCTTACTGTTGATTGCATATAAATAAGAGTGGGGATTTTTGTAGGACGTGAGATAAAATTCCCCGTTAACTTCAATGGGTTGGTGATCAAAACATATGGTTGCTTTTACCTCACTAATTTTGTTTTGGGCAAAAAAAATAGGTACAAGAAAGTTGCATTTTTGCCATTCTGCGGACCTATCATCAAAGTTTCTATAGTCACACTCAATACAGATACTATATACATGTTTTCTTAGTTCCCTTTGGGCCTTTGGATTGAAAAGGAGCCATGGATCATGTCAAAAGGATAATGGATCTCTTACTAAGTGCAACCTTGGGGGTAATGATAAAGTGCTAAATACAGCAAACATGGAAAAGCTGGGTTAAGCATTATGACCTCTAAAAACCCATAGAAACTACTCAATATCTAGCCAAGTTTGTAGTCCATGATTAGATATGGTTACTACCTACAAAATACACACAATTGGCCTAAGAAACTAGCAATATTGAGAAAGTTATACTTGCTACTCTAAAATGTAGCGTATTCTTCAGCAATTAAACAACTCAACCATCATCATATACTATGCTATATAGCATATTAGGTCCCCCAAAACTCAAGGAAGATTAGCTTTATGTTATACATTACACTTACACAATCAAAATTGAATTTGGATATCAAGAAAGCCACCAAAAAAATCATAAAAGTGCTAATTTTGGCCAAAAAAATAGGATTATGCAATTCTTGTAAGTTGGTCATAACTTTCGATTTTAACACTTAGCTTTCCCTGCAAGCATCAAAACATGTTGAGAACTATGAAGGCCTAACCTCTAGCCATCTAAACCTCACAAACATGAAGTTTAGAGTGGTATAGTTACCAAAATTTGAAAAAAGCCAAAAACAGGACCCGTTTTTTTACACAGTTTAGGTTCAAAAATGTTGTGCAAGAGTAAGGTTAATGGTGAGATCGATACTCCAAAAAAAATGCTAAGTTTTTTTCAGCTCATAAGGCAACTTTGTGGATATATAGAACCTAGAAATTCATTTTCATACTCTTCAAATATTTCAAGCAAAATGGCCACTTAACAGGACACAAAAGTGTCCAAGGACATAAAAGTGTCCTGTTACCGTTCTAGTGTTAAGAGCCATTCATTTTCATTTCATCAAGTTGTAGTCATCTCTAGCTCATAGATTGCACTAAAAAATGTAAAATTTCATGTGAGCTGGTTGTTAGCCAACTTTTTGGAAAGCTTTGAAATGTAAAATTCGGCTTTGAAGAGCCACTTCATTTCTTCAAGTTGCATTATTTTTTAGCGCTTGACTAGTTTTTTCCATAGTTCAAGTGAGCTAGAAACTAATCTACTTTGAATCATGCATGAGAGGTTGTACAAATTGCAAAATTTGCTTTTGTAGAAGCATTTTTCCTCTCTCATCATTGTTGTGTATGCATAAATTTGCTATCAAAGAGCATCATGTGCATAACCAAAGGCACATTTTTCCCTTGGGTTTTTTCCCTTTGGCAAATTCGGGTATGCAAGACCCTAGTATTAGGATTTCATTAGTGGTTTTTTTTGTGTGCTTTTGGATTTCAAATAAATGGCTTTTGTAGATTGTGTTTACACTTAGCTTCAAAAAGGCTTCTTTTGCAAATAAAATGATCAAGAGGATTCTCTACAAAAAGGATGCTTGCTCAAGGATGCTCAAAAGAGCATGAATAGGTGTAATCCTTCCATGATTTTTCTATTTGTTCATCTCTCCATTCTCTTGCTTGGTTTAAGTAAAATTTTTCTTCTAAGCTATGGTTTTTTCATGTTCGAAAGCTATGCATCCTAAAGTTTCAACACTTTGCTTTGTGAAAATTAACTCATCAAATAATTAGGTTTTATGTGTGTTAATCATAGGTAATTGGCATTGACCTTAGGTTAATGTAGGTTCATTTCTCATTAGTCCTAGACTCTTAGTGATAGTTTTAATACTCCATTTATTTTTAACATGACCTAGGGCTATGATTAGGCTTTAGTCTCTTTAGTCCAATTGCCATACGCATCTCATGTTAGAAGCAATAAACTGCTAAAAAATGAAACAATGAAGCAAAAAAGTGTCAAGGAAAAGTAGCAAAAATGCTACTAGACACATGAAAAGAAAATTCTATGTTATGTTGTGTCTATGTGAGGCCTAGCACCTTATTGGCACTTGGCAGGTGAGGGGAATCACCTTGGCTCGCTTGGTCAAGGCCCTAAACTGATGCCCTGGGTTGATAGGGGTTAGCCGTCGCCTTAGGAGTCTAGTAGGCTTTTAGAACACCTTCTTGAGGGTTCAAGGAGCCGACAGTCGCACCTAGACTTGCCTTGGGGTGGTAGCCTTGCGATTGTCCTTTAGTGTTTTCAATGAATGACAAAACCAAAACTTCCATGAGCTTCAAAAATTTGTGACAATGTACTAATAGATTAGGAGCTTTTTTATAGCCCGTAGACACGATAGACTTGAATGATTTATTAAGATTGTTCACATAGTTTTTAGGCTAGTAGGTTTATGAACTTGCATTAGCCAAGGGTCATAATTGATTGCTTGTGTTTCATGCATAAAACTGAAATTTCAAGTGATTTAATCTTCACAATACTTTGAGTGTTTTTTTTCTTTATGATGTCTAGTTTTTGACTATGATTGACCCATCTTTTAGAAGCAAAAAATCACTTTGCATGATTGTTAATTTGTGCTTCATGTTTTATTCATTCTTGGTGGCCTTTGATGCTCATTACTTGTTCTTATATTTTGCAGCTCAACATTTCTTCCATGGACTTGCTTTCTACCATGTCACCGTGTCTTGCTTCACAGGCACACGAGGACATGCGCCAAATTAGGGAAGGGGGAATGTTAGCAGCGGCTAACACAGGCTACACCAATTATGCACCAAGCTGTGAATGTGCCATAGTGCACAATATTTCCTTTTCATTGTATAGGTCTTAGGCTCATGTAGGAGTTCCAAAGTTGTATGAGTCGAGGATAGAGAGCTCAACTTTATCCCAATGTTAGCAACGGCTAACACAGGCTACACCAATTATGCACCAAGCTGTGAATGTGCTATAGTGCACAATATTTCCTTTTCATTTTATAGGGCTTGGACTCATGTAGGAGTTCCAAAGTTGTATGAGTCTAGACTAGAGAGCTCAACTTAATCCCATAGTTGAAGGGTTTGAGGCCCAAAGCTATAAAAGAGCCCTATGCTTAGTGAGAAGTCATTCTTGGGTGAGGACTCCTCTTTGTAGAGTGGATGGTCATGAGGCTCATGGGCTTTCTAGGACCATGTAGCTCTTGATTTCTAATAATCAATTACTCTTTCTTTCTTATAAATCTTCTTTGCTTGATTATGTGGAGTGGGATTGTATTAGTGTGATGGTAGATCTCTAATCCCTTTTCTGAGTTAATCTATTCTATCCACACCA
Source organism: Adiantum capillus-veneris (assembly GCF_014529385.1). Classification (NCBI taxonomy): domain Eukaryota; kingdom Viridiplantae; phylum Streptophyta; class Polypodiopsida; order Polypodiales; family Pteridaceae; genus Adiantum; species Adiantum capillus-veneris. The sequence goes on from NC_140958.1 coordinate 55,797,820, forward strand.
TGGCCATGGTGTGGCCATGGCTTGATTATGTGGAGTGAGATTGTATTAGTGTGATGGTAGATCTCTAATCCCTTTTCTGAGTTAATCTATTCTATCCACACCATTGGCCATGGTGTGTGAGGGCTATGCCTTCCTTCTCTTCATCTCTCTCTACAAGGTGCGGTTAGTGTGTGTGCATACGTAGTCGCATTGAGGGGTTGTTCCAGAATGGACACACTAATGCGGAGTAGGTATGTTAATTGCATGCTTGTGTAGTTGTGATTAAGAGTTGTGAATAAGAGTGATTAATGTGAGAGGTTAATTTCAACCACGTGATTGTGTGCAACTGATTAGTGAGTAGGAATGTGTTGTTGATTAGAGGAAGCCCCTTTCCATGGCTTCTCCCTATGATGAGAAGAAGGATCCCTTGAATCTTCTATGTCTATACATCCAAGGCTCGTGCTTCCATGCCCTAGCCGGGTTTCAGATCCACGATTTGACAATTTTGTGGGTTGCGATTAGGTCGTGCTACAACGCATCCCTACAATAATTTTTAGACGGAACAAACCTTCCATCATCTCGTCTCATTACACAAGATATCCACCATTTATATTCATACAGGTAGAAAATATTCTTGGAAACTTGAATCTACACTTTTCATCAACCATAAATGGAGAACTTGGGTTCAAAGGACCACATGGCCCATGAACATGACAACGGCTCACTACATCAAATAACTCTGGAAACACATTCTTGTCAGGGAGCTCTACATAAACCAACTTTTCATAGTGGAATGTATCTATGGGCTTATATTCCGATGCAAGTATCAACAGTATATGAGCATGAGGAAGACCTCTCTTTTGAAACTCAATCACTGAAACATGTCCAATCGCCTCCCCAAATAAGGCTTGCTTGATAAGTAAATGCATCATATCTTGGAACTTCTGATAAAACACATGTGTAGTCACATCAGGACGATCAACAGCCCTTTGTTTAGGTAGTAATGCATCATCTATTTCCTTCCATCGTGGATTACATGTGAATGTGATGAAAAGATCCGGTTTACCCCTACTATGAACAATTGCCATTGCATCCTGAAATAGTTGGCACATATATCTTGGACCTCCAACAAAAGACGAAGGCAAAATAATTCTATGGTCAACATTTTGACCTTCAGCCATCTCTAGCCTCAACCATGTCAACCAATCCTTGGTACACTTCACCACAAAGTGTTTTTTGGTTATTTTGCATCCACAAAAGCCATGACTCCTCCATAATATTATAAGCATCCACGACATAATATTGTAGTAGCCTACCCCCTCAAAGAAGACACTCCACTGTATCATCTTTTATTTGTAAGCGAAAGACATAATATTGCTTTTGACTCAATTTTTTTCCATCGGTAGTTTGTAAATAAAGATGCCACCCATCTTCTCCACTTGGAAATAATAAAACATACAATAAGGACATGTAAGCTCGATGCATGCTGGAGATTCTTTTCAGTCCCCCGTGTCAAAAATTCAATACAATGTCGCAATAGCCAATATTTTTATCATACCCTTGTCCTGGCATAATTGCAGCAACTTTAGAACCCCTTGGAGCAAGATATTGCCAACCATCACAATGATGCTCCGCAATAACCATCCTCATATTGGGTACAATAGCATCTCCAGACAATGAAGCAACAAATCGTAGAGCATTTGCATAGAGATTTACTCTATGCATCATCAATTGTAAACACTCTAGAATACTACGATCTAAATTTGAAACATGATGTAATATGCTGCTCAACTCATGTTCGGTATTGAAAAAATATAATTGTGGAAAGCGTGGAACTTCAGTTTTTCCTTCAACTGCGTTAAAGAACCAATGCTATGATAAACAGAGCCATGAAGCTTAAAAGTATATACACCTCTCCCACCATAATTAGTAGTCTCATTGATATGGGCACCAAGAGACACAAATGCCAATGCATTATTATATCTCTGAATGTTTTGTAAGAATTGTCTACTTCTTGTTGTGGTTGAGCTCATCAAATCTTTCAATTCATTTGGTGACTCATTCAAAGGAAGTAATCGAACTCTTCCATCAGAGCAACAATATTTATCCACAAATGTTTGGATAGTCTTTCCTTCGTCCTTCCAAGCCTTTGCTCCACATTTGGAGCAAACAAACTCTAAGCTTCCTAAGTTGTGCAACACACACTTTTTGGATAGAACTGGTGGCATAGACTTGTGATGTAAAAGGAGAGAAGTTGGATATCCAAAGCGGATGGACAAACAATGCTTTTCTACTTTAGAATAGTTTCCCTCTTCAAAGAGAACAATAGATTCTATAGTCTCGCAATGCTATGTTCCCAACATCCATGGCTTCAGAGTTTCCTTCATGTACATCATGCATGCTCTCCCTTTCATTGCACTCCAACAAATTTTTCATAGTACTTTATAGTGAATGCCTTGTTCTCTCTAGTGCTATTTGGTGTCTCGCCTTTCGTGATTCATCACATAGTTGGCTACGTCGTGCATGACCAGGTGATAATATATATGGTCCAGATACCATCTACGAAATTACGTGCAAATAGATCTCTTAAAATATACTTGCTATATTTTTTATGAGTCATTAAAAGGACATTCTTATGCATAACAAAAAATCAATGTAAACTAGAACATCAAATTATATCCTCTAAACTAAATATATTTGATACATTGATAATGACTCAATTAAAAAGTATAGTTTAATGAAGATACAACATAGCATTACATATTTCTTCCATTAGTAGGATCAGGTCGTTGAGAAACTTGACACTGCTTTGATTGAACTAATCTAGCCAAAACTCTTAATTTATTTGAGGTAGCTCGGATATCTAAAAATCCTGAACGTTGAACCTTTGTCAAAGCACCCAGCTTGTTGACGATACTTCTCAATCCTGGCACAATTTGTCGTAGAGTATTGTCTTGAATTCGTCCTTTTGATTTGCGTTGACTCTATGAAGCCTCTTTTTGAAGATTCTAAATAGATGTCAATATCATCTTTTAAGGATCCTCAAAAGATGCCAATATCATCTTTTGAGGATCCTCAACTTTAAAAATCTTCTCTCTCAAGTATGCCTCACTCTCTAATCTCTACAAGTTTGATTCTTTTGTCTCTTCTCACAATTTCCATAGTATCCCACTTTCAATCTCCAATGCAGAGCTTAAAGTTTCACCCACATCAGAGACATTAGTTTGCATTGTCTCCATCCTGTTTGCAAGAGGCTTTGATCTCTAGCATGGTTTCAATAATTTGCTTTTTATAATTCTTCTCGATATTTTGAGCTGCTCTCTTTGCCACACGCACATTGCAAATAGGAAGAGATGACAGTATCTCCTCTTCATTAGTTGATGCACTATTCCTCCCGACATTTCTAGTTGCTCTCTTTGCTGCATGCACATTGCGAATAGGAAGAGATGACAGTATCTCCTCATCACCCTGATGCACTTAGAGCTATTCAAGAAGATATCAAGCCATTGTACATGCAATAGCGAGTGGAATGGCAGGACTAATCTCCATTTTACTGTCCACAAAAAACTAAAGTGGTTGCAAAGAGAAATGTGACAACCAAAGAGAAAGGTTTGAATGCTTGTAAATTAAAAAATAACCCTCCCAAAATATTCACTTTTTAAGTGCTTGCTATTTTAGAAACAAAAATAAACATCATCTCTATCTAGATGTGAAAAAGAACAAAGGATTGCATGAGAAGTGGAAACAAACCAAAATGCTCATGAATCGCTTTTGTCACTAGTTAAAAGTTTTGCTCAATACATGATCAACCCCATCTATATTTGAAAATGGGAAAAGAGCGTTTAGCACTGGGACGCTTGAAAATAGGCTCCTTATGATTCTCTATTTTATCATGTCCTACAATGCTCTTTAAAGCATTAATTCTGCTATAAGCTTTAGATATATAACAACAACCTAACTCAGAATCCAGGTAGAGGGCATCCGAGTATCCCAACTTTACTCGAATTTGCAAAAGGTGTAGGTTGTGAAACCATTGACTGGGATCATTTGGATTCTGACAAACACCTGGTGAAAGGGTACCCCATCTCAAGTCATGGACGTGCAGTCATAGGCTCTCAAGATTCTTCTATAGTAACACCCGGAAAGAAACCTTGAACAATGCTTTGAAAGAAGTCAGCTTTCTTTTCCGGAGAGTAATGAATCATTATATGATCCAATACTATCTCCATTGCTTCCAATCCATGACCAAAACATTCAGCAAATACCCTAGGTGCCATAAAGTTCGTAAGAAAAAAATAAGAGACACTCTAAGTGTAGTTGCTCTAGGACTTTTTTCCATAAAACTTGACTTTACAATATGTCTCTTTAGATAAATGCTCAAAGTAGTATAGATTTCTAGATCTCTCTCCCTCTCCCTCCCCCACCCACCCTCTCTCTCTCTCTCTCTCTCTCTCTCTCTCTCTCTCTCTCTCTCTCTCTCTCTCTCTCTCTCTCTCTCTCTCTCTCT